>NW_019641672.1:725854-1064969 GCF_000599845.2 Trichogramma pretiosum
CTTTTTTTTTTAAATTACTCGTTAAAAAGAGCACTTTGCGATGGTGTATGTTAGATTTCGATAAAAAAATCACTGTGGTACTGGTACACGTTCAAACAGTCATTTTTTTTCAGTAATTTTTAGGGTCACGCTCAAATACTACTGGTAACTCAACATTAACTCAAATCTTATCTTAATTTATATGGATTTAAAGAAGACAAAATTTCCAAGAAATTAAAAAAAAAAGCGTGTCGATACGATAAATCTAACCCAAGATAGAAGCATTTGAAAATCGACAAAATTTCGATGAATTTTTTTGTTGCGATAATTTTGTTGCCGAGTGTATATTAAAAAAAACAAAAGTGGCACTCAAATTTTGTGGTTTTTTGTTAATAACAAAAAAAGTTCAAGTCCAAATCGCGGCCATTTTCGTCCAGATGTTCCCACGGACACCCTCTACAAGGTGGTGTAGGCCGTTTACTGTTAGTAATTTTTGCCAAAAACAGGCATTTTTCAGATAAGTGCACTGGACTAATAAAGCTGCAGCGTCGCAGCGTTAACGATGATGGGATACAGCAGTCATCTCCGGGGCCATCATAAGCAATTTCGCGTTGTAATGGATTTCAACGAAAAGCGACGCGCATTTTTTCTTCGGCCATGGCGGCTAAATCACGTGCCTGTTAAAAAAAAGGGGTCCGCCGATCATATACGCGTATAGAGCGCATCGGTGGACTTTTTGCGCTCGGCATCCAACGCCCGAAAGCTTTTTCCAGCAGATTCGAGGCTTTATTTACAATTGCACAGTCCTGATGCCTTTCGCGCACACGCTCAAACACTCTCACACACGAACACGTATACATACGTACATAGGGAATGACGTATATAGCCCGAATGTGTACACGCGTGTGCGTGGAAACGGATGCTGCTTTGTTTGCTTGGTTCGTTTGGAAAAATAATGCTTCGGAAGAGTGAGGGGGAGAGGGAGCGTTACCGTCCGAGAGAGAAAGAGAGAGAAGAGTAAAAACGGGTCAATAAATTTGCAATATTCATTGTATCAAAGTTTACATGTATGTATTTATATACAGGGCCGCACGCATGGTAGCTATGGAAAAATGGGGTTTGCGCGCGTTATTTTTTCAGTATGTATAATATGCGAGGGCAAACTTGCCGAGAGTGAAAAGTAAAAAAAATATGTGTTTCCCGAAACTCTCGCTAGCGAGATGCATCGATATTTCCGATTTGAAAATTTTGCTCGGCCAGTAGCATTTTATACATGGCGCGCGAAAGAGAGTTAAAACTATCGATTGGTTCTCTCTCTCTTTTTCGGTAGCGATTTTTTGATAAGCACGCTCATATATTGCGCTCACTATTGTTCCGCTTAAAAAATTAATTCCCGCGCCCGTAACGAAACGAATTTGTTCGATTATTATTATCCGAGGTACAAGTGGAGAAAAAAAAATGAAATTAATGTCGGGAAATGTCCAATCGAGAGTCTCGTTTAATTTTTTTTTTTTTTTCATTCGTCATAAATTATATCGAACGATGTTTACCTAATGTTTCACGGTGTTTAGAGCCGCAGTTTAAGGGTGATTCGACCGTTGGAAGCTTAAAGGGCAATCGTGCGCGTTAACGACCCAGAGAGGTACAACAAATCGTCGTGTTCTTCGGTGTCGATCATACAACACACACTCTATATACAGGCCAAAGCCCCATTATACGAGCGAACAGCAACGCTTCAGCAAGTATCAAAATATTGCGGGGGGAGAGAGAGAGAAAAAAAGGAAGATAAATGTAGCCTTGACACGCACTGTTGCATGAGTAAAATATGCACCCAAGGTCAAACGCGAACCTGTTCGGCGAACAAAAGTACCCGGCTAGAGACTTCTGGCTTCTTTGTGCGCCCCGAAGACTAATTTTCCAGCGCACACACGCCCACGAGACGCGCATATAGCGTACGTACACGTATATAGCACATAACGTGGTATAGCGGAGGCAGTGCGCGCACCCCTTTCGACTGCAGCTCTCTTTCTCTCTTGCTCTTGGAGATTTATGTATTTTCGAGGATATGGTACGCGATATCTGCTTTACGACTCAGCGGATGAACAAAATGGCTTTTTCTTTTCTCTCGCTCTCTCTCTACGGTCTCTGTCCTTCTTTTACTGCGCGACTCTATATGTGCTCCCTCTAACAACGCCAGATATAAGGTTGCACTTTGCCCTTTGGAATTGCTCTATGCGAACTGCTACTGCCGTCGTCGCTGCTTCTGCCGCTGCCGCTCTCTGCAGTCTTTTGTCCCCGTGCATGTATGGTTTTTCGGCTCTCCCGAAATTTATGCATCTGCGCTAGTTTATACAAATATACGTATGAGTATACGGAACGCATGGCTGTGGCGGTGGGCAACGTCTCGTTTCGAAGAAAAAAAATTAATATTTTACAGAAATGTTTTTTTAACTTTCTACCCCACGAAAAATTCATAGTTGATTTTCAGTTTTATATCATCTTAAATCGCTGGAAAAATTTTATTTAACAATTTTGCGATGACTGTTTTTTTTACCTTGGCAATAACTCATAGTAGTGCGCGCGAAATTCCCTTTTACGTATAAACTTAGCAATTTTATTTGCCAGTTTATCAATTTTTTTTTATCAAATCATTCTTTTTTACAGAACGACATATCGATTTTGAGTATCGCTGCTCTCTTGCTCACCTTGCACGTTCATGACCTCTATTTTAATATATAAACAGCAGCTCGAGCATAAGGAATATTATTTTTATGCATAGCGCACGTGCATCTGTCGTGCTCATGTCGTGGAAGCGGTGGTGCACACATTGCGCTACGTGTATTCTAAAAGAACGGAGATTAAATGTAGACAATTTCAAAAATTGTTTCGCCTCTTGAGAGCAAAATACAAAATATATTGGAAAAGAATTGCCAAATTTCATCTTATACCCTCTGTGTTATGATTAAAAAATAGATTCGCCTTGTGAATTTTGCAAAATTGTGAGTTAATGGATTTAGTTTCGGATTCGCTAAGGAAACGTCACATCCTCTAGGTAGTTTTATACTTTTTTGAAGGGTGAGATTATAACGCACTCACGATATACACCGAGTGTATCCAAAAATTGATGACGATCGAGTGTCTCGCGAACGAATAGGCGAGTCGAGCGATATAGGCCCTTCACCCCGCACACACTAGCGGGCCTATCGTTACGTTCACGCTCGGATGGACTTTGACCTCATCTATATAGACCGTGTGGGTGCTGATATATATATACGCGCAATCAAGTCATACACAGTACGATAGATGCGTGCTATGTGCGTGTTTACATGCGAGACTAAACGATCGGTTGAGGAATTTCGCCTCGGTGAACAGTTACAAAATCCAGTGCTACACTGTAGCGGCCGATTATCGTAGCCCGGTGCCAATACAATGCAAACATGGCATTCAATCGTTGAGCTATATAGCCATTAAATAGATTGATATTTCGGCCAGCCCTTGTCTGTCTGTGGGTGCGCGCGTGCTCGCGATAGTGCATGTGCATGACGGTTACAAAGCGAAAAATATACATTTAACCGTGACGATGCGATCATCGACGTGTTTTTGGGTGGGTCGGGACAAATTGGGTGAGCCATCGCTGGCCGTGCAGCGCATCGCGATTGAAAAGTCTCGCTCGAGCATTAATTATACAGCTGAAGCGTTCGAAGCTGCTGTGTGCCGCGCGCGTTCTGTTATTTTTGAAACAACGAGCTGCTGTACCTCATTGATATAATCCAGCTTCGATGAACCGACAAAATCAATGGTCATGTGTGCAGTGACCCATTGCAATGAGATGTCGCGCAAAAATATGTAGTAACTCGGTATATTATACTTTTACGCTGCGATGTTTTACCAGACTGTCGAAAAGGAAAAATGCAATTAAACTGATCAACTTGTCCTCTCGTGAGCTCATATTCTCGGTCGTACACGACTGAAGGAGCTGATTGGCCTTATCCACTCTCTTTCACTGAAAACTTCGTCGCAATCCTCGCAAAGTCAGCTAGGCGCTCTCGAGTATACATTTATATTGCCTCGAAACGGTTCTCAATGCGCGCGAGCACACACGGGGGTACATAAACAACAGGAAACTGTCAATCACGAAGATTCTTTTTCATCTCTGTTTCTGTCTCTCTCTCTCTCTCGTGCAATAATCTCGAGAGACTCTTCATCACCCATCGGCGCGCGCTGTACTTATAACGTATAACATGCGATATATAGACGATCGCATCGCGTGTGCACCACTGCAGAGCGAGTCGAGCGCAGCAAGTACCAGCTTCGAGTATTATAATGATATAGATGGATCGAGCTCCGGAGAGCTTTGCGCGCTTTCAATTACCGATCTTCTGGAACATATAATAAAAATGACTATCGCCGTTGGCCTGAAATGGCTTTGAAGAATTTGCAGTACACGCGGTATAATACGTAGCATTCTCTCTGTGCTGCAGCGCGGCGCATCGTGCAAAGAGAGATACAGAGAGAGAGAAAGAGAGAGAGAGAAAGAGAGAAGGCAGCTACGGGTCATACGTGTATAAAGATAGAGGAATATCAACGTTTAAATCGTCCACTTCAGGCTTTGGATCGCAGTTCTCTTTCTCTCTCACCCTCTACGTTTATAGCTTTTTAATCTAGCAGAGCTTCCCAAAAGCTCGCCTCTCTTTCCAGTTCTCGCACACTCTATCTTTGTGCTCGACGTTGACGTCTAGTTATGCTGCAGTGCAGCAGCAGCAGCAGCAGCAGCAATGGCATGGAGAACTTGGGTAGCACTGTAGCTGTCGGAAAAAATAAAAGAGTATCGCAATTTCAAGCGCATGTATATAGGCGCAGCGACGGATGAGACGGGGGCAGGGCAGGGGGGTGAATCGGCTAGCTGACAAAAATGCTCCCGATCGAAAGCTGATAAAAGAGACAATAGATCGAAATTAAAAGGCGCATCTACGTACGTACGTACGTACTATACGGTGGCATCGTATGACGCGACTATTGCATGGGCGTTTCAAGGTATTTATCCTAATTTTAATCACTGAACTCACTGCTCGCGCGAGTCTCGTTGCCTCTTATTTTCCCTTATACGCGCGCTGCGGATCTCTCTTTTATACTGCGACAGACGCTATTATATATGCAGTACGCCCGTGGCAAGAGAGTACATTCCCCCCCCTCTCTTTCTTCGTTCTTTCTCTCTGTGTATACGCGAGGCTACGTAGCGTGTATATAGCTCGACGTCATTTTTTTCAAATGTTTTTTTTTTATTTTTTTTATTCAAGGATACAGCTGGAGCCTAGCCTGAACGCTTGATGAGATCGTCGCCTGTACACGCGCATATTACTTAGCAAAATCTTCCTTTTTTCTCGCTGACTTTATATACGTTCGGTCGGTGAAATAAAAAAAAAGAAGAAGAAGAGTGGAAAAAGCTACAGCGAGACATCGAGATACCGGAAGATAAGGCTGTAAATACGAATAAATGAAAAGAGAAAAATGAGCGAAAAACGTATATATAATCAGACGAGCTGCAGATCCCACCAAGATCGAATATCCGCTCTTGTCGCTCTTCTCTCACTCTTTTTCTCTCTCTCTCTCTCTCTCTCTCTCACTCTCTCGTCACGAATTATCGGAGATTTTTACAAAGCTATACGTGCATCGAGTTCGACTCTCCCTCTCTCGACTTGGCTCGAAAGATATTGTTATTTTCCACGGACGTATAAATTCTCTTTCAAAAGCGAAATCGAAGCGAGCCGTGGAGCTGCGGCGCGCGCGAGCCTTGATTTGCATTTAAAACGACGGTGCGCTCGCGCGAGCCTGGCTGCAGCTCGTTGAATGAAACAAATATAATTGTATTGTAACTAATGAGGGCTTTATGGAAAGTCGCGTATACAGTTGGAGTATACTTGCGCAGAGCTCGTGTTTTTGCCCGCGCTCCTTGTATACGTGTCTTTGCAGCTCGTCGATGATGAGAACAATATAACGAGCTTTTGCCGCGCGCGGCAAATTTTCACTGATCCACGCTGCCTTTTCAATTTATACGTGCTATATATCTAGTGCGTTCTACATGCTATATACATGTGGCAAGGTACTGCAAGTATATAATACGTACTACTACTATAGTCTTAGATGCGATTGTTCCAGTGGCTGCTCGCTGGTTACATTTGCATTTAGAGGAAAGCCAGAGCAAGCTCGAGCGCGCGGATCTTCTTACTTCAATTGATTCTTCTTCGTGCGCTCGCGCGTTTTATATAAATAGCCAAGCAATTTCCAGCGAAACGAGCGTGTAAAACAGCCCGAGACGCTGTACGCTGCTAGAACACGCTGTATATAAGGCCGATGGATTCGTATAATTCGATTTTCCACGCCGCCGTCGTCGTCGTCGACGTCGTCGCCACTGTACCCGCCGTCGCCGTTGCATAATTAACGGAGTTTGTTATCCGAACTATGGGAGAGGGCCAAGCTCTAAGACTCGACGAGCGCAAAGAAAAACAACAGTGCCAAGAATTTCTTATTGGACTCTCTGTGCACTGCCGCTAATGAGAGTCTGTTTGTGTGCGTGCGCGTGTAGTTTATCATCGGCGTACATCCATATATATATATATATATATAGTACAAGGACGAGACTCTCATTCATTTATTCTTGGGGGTGAGAGGGAGAGATACCACTAATACGCAGAGGGAGGTCTGCGTGTGCGGTGTGTTATCGAAAGAGCTGCGCGAGAAAGCGCGGACAAGCTCGCTCCTACCAGCACCGGCACCGCTGCAGACTTTGCTAATACCTTTCCGATGCGTTCAAGTTTCACATTTCCAAACAGTAGCGAACTTTCCGACTTAGTTAATTGCGCCGTGGTGGCGGCGGGGGCGCCTTTCGCGCGCTCCTCTTCTAGCAGCTAACGCTTGGCGCTCAGTCAGAAAGATAGACGAGTGCCTTCATCAACGCAGCATCTCTCTCTCTCTCTCTTTTCAACGGGGCGCGCACAGCTTGTATAACGGAGCACGCCGTATATATAATACCTTTTAGCTGTGTAGCGCTCGGGCTATATATGAAATTTAATTACTTTCTCTTCATTACTATCGCGTGGAAGAGAGCTCGATCGGGACGATTTCAGTACGAAGCATCGAAAGAAAGGATATATAAGGCCGAGAAAAGAAAAGAAGCGAGTGAGAAAGGGGAACGAGACACTAAAAATGTTTCGGATACAACAGCAATTACGAGCACTCTCTAGCTATATAGATCCAAGATCGCAGAGTAGAAATGGCCTATTCTGTGTCAACGCTATCCTGAAAAATGCTCTTAACGACTTCGGCTTGTAAGGCGATCATTAAAAATTGTCCTTTTCATGCAATGGAAGTGTATTCGATTTGAGAATTTTTTTGCAACAAAGTCAAGACATACATTTTCATCGTTGGAACATTTTCTTCTAACGGCAACGTCATAATGTTAGTAATTTTTTATCATCAATTTAAACATCAGCCATTAACGTAAAAAGATAAAAGTTGCGTGAATTATGCTTCGTCCATATTAATGTGTACGGATGAAGTACCCACTGCGTCTAACTTGCTCGAATTATAATGAACACTAAATGGGTCGAAGTTGAGCGGCAACCATCCAGCGGCGGTTTGGTACGTTCTTGCAATGTTATTAAAGAAGTTTAACTTTTTTGACTCGCTCAATACGTAATTTGAAAAGTAGGCTCCTACAATGTACTGTACTTAACATCGCATTAATATTCCTTAAAAAGTTTCCAAAATCTTGCGGCATATCTGGTTAAGAAGTTTCGCATTACTATCTGTAATTTAATGTGTATCCAAAAATTTGAAAATTGAACGAAGCTCAAGATATTTAAATCTCCATCGAGTTATATTTTTGGCCAATTCAACATTTTTTTCGGATAATGCTGAATCGGTAGAGAATAGGCTGGGCTGCAAAGAATCACAGCTCACTGTCTCTTTGACTCACTCGAAGATAACGAATTCATCGAAAAGCAGAAACGAATGCTGAGACACAGAAGCAAACCTATGCTCCCTTATCTTCACCGTAAGCAGATTCGAGGCAGCAATTCGTACTTTCGGCTTGCAAGTGTAAAGAATCGCGCATACATAGCAAGCTCGAAGAACTATCTCTTGGCCTCCTTCTATTCTTGCCCACATACATTATATTCTCTCGATAAAAACTTGGATCGATTTTCGGTCGCTCGACTCGTCGTAGTTTTATCTTGCGAAAAGAAATTTCGGATTACAAACATCGCGTACACGACCGCACCGCTTTTATATAATATCGTGTGCTTGCGCTCTAGCTGCGGCACTGCTGAATCAGAGCATTGGCTCTGTCAGTATAGCTTGAAAATATCGTAATGGCCGCGCCACTGTCGCATACGCGCGAAATAATTGGAATCGCGCGGAGAACGCACACCGCACACGACTAGACGAGTTGAAATTGGACAATCGTTGCGCCGAGGCGCGTTCGTACAGTTAGTAGTACACATCCCGGCATTGCCGCATTGAGGCAACGCGTATATTGACTATATATAAATGTACTGCTGCTGCTGGCAGCTGCGTGTATTTGGCGTGCGTATTTGTATCGCGTTAGTGCGCAAATAAAACTCGCACACCGGATCTTTATACGTTGGAGACAAATAACAGGCAACGCGTTAATTGAGCAAACGTACCATTTCCTCTCAATGGAATGTGTTTAACCTGCACATCTCTCTCGTCACTCTCCCGCTTATGAGTATAAGTGAGGTTGAATATTAAATAATGGAGCTCTCGCGCCGCTAGACAGACAAATATTCCTCAACAATGTGCGCGAGGCTCTCCGTGTCTCGAAATCCTTTTGTGCGCTATGCATCATCAGCGAGAAGTACACAAAAAAAAAATACAACCAAAAAGGCATAATAACAACAAATACAACACTGACAATCGATTGCGCAATCAATCAATCACGCGCTGTTTGTCAAGCTCTCACTCTCACTCTCTCGAAAAACAACGACCGAAACTTTTTTTCTCCCTCTTTCTCCTTTTCACTCTCGTCGCCTCGCTGTGTACAACTCGCTTCTATGGCATGCCCTACATTCGTCGCGTTCGCGTTTGCACGCTTGCGCCTCTCTTTTACACTCACTCCCCCGGCTTATATCTTACTCTCATTTTAGCGCAATCACTATTCGAGCACTTTTCAATTTCGCTGCTTTCGAAGGAACACACATACACAGCAAAAACAGTGAGAAAGAGAGAGCGAGAGAAAGCCGGAGCTTTGAGAGGGCTTGTTCACGGAGGACTATTGGAAAGAATTGAAAATAAAAAGGAAACGGCGCAACGCAAATGCGTGTCTATGTACTATACACAGCACTGCTTAAAACTTTGGCGCGTAATGGAGCAGTGCGACTTTTTTTTCATTTATATGTAATATCTGTTTGAACTTTGCATTCTCTCATAGTTGCATATAGTCAAATATTATGTGTATTTTTTACTTACGAGTCAGACAATCAACGCCAGGCTCGTATTGTTTCAAAATTTTTTTCACTTGGTCTGATCGAGGTCAGACATTTAGCTGTTTCAGCTTTTGTCTCCGCTGCAGTACTCTCGTAGCTATAATGACACACGGAGTCTCGAGTGCGAATTAAGAGAATATAATTGCAAGCGCGATATTACGTTCTAATTAAATTGTGTATTATCTAGCTGTTACTTTTAAGTCTTATTAAATAAATAAATTTATTAACAGTGAATTTTTTGATCCCTTTTTTTGAATTTATTGAAAATTATTAAAAGGAAAATTTACACTGATAAAAAAACCGTAAAATAAATGAAAATTTAACATAGTCTCTGAAATTAAGATTAATGTAACCGATAGTGAATTATATCTAAGATACATGAAGCCTTTCTTGAAAATTGATTTATTTTTTCCAAAAATAAATTATTTAATTCTATACTACAATGTAAACATTTCGATTGAAAATTTGTATTTTAATACTGATATTAATTTTTCGTCTTTATTTATCCAAAATTTTTTGAAAATTCAATTGTAATTAATGCTAGCCTTCACCGCTAGATGGCGAGCATCTTTTTCTGTAAAACTGCAAGTGGCAAAGTAAAAAATATCTATATAAGAAAGTTTTTTTTTAAGAATAACTATTTTAAATAGGGCTTTATAATGGAAAATTGATATAATTTGAATTAATTACAAAGAATTTTTACATTAAATTTAATGGGATATGATTCATGAAATATTTATCAACAAGAATTCTAGGCTTCTACGTGAAATTGAATTTTAATGCAAATATTTAACAGTTTATCAATTTATAGTTAGATAAAGTAATCCACTTGGGCAAATCTTTAAAGGGCACTGCGAGGTAGTTTTTTTTTTCAAAACTGAAAAAATCGCATAAAAACGTCAAGTTGTAAATACTATTATCGTCCGATTGTTTTAAAAGTGAATGAATCACTCACAGTCAGTTGGGTCCGGGTATCGCTTTCCGTTCTGTAAAGTCACTGGCTGAGCCTCTCCCAAAGTTTATAACATCGTCAAACGTTCAAGCGAAAAAAGTCTCGATACGACTCTGATAAGTGTTGGACTTTATGGCCGATGGAGAGACTAAGTAAACATCCATTATCATAAGCACACATTACACATTCAATTTCTCGGAATTCTTTCAGCCTGCGCGAGCTTTCCTCGTGCTTTTTCTTTTCCTCTTTTTTCCTGCGAGTTCCATCAGTGTTTGGCGGCGAGCTTGCAGCGGCGTCAACGAGATATATGCGTGTACTTTTGTATTGCACCTGGCGATGTACATCAAAGCGATATTCCACCGTAATATACTCGTACATATCCTAGCAGGCATATACACGCATTTTCGTACGCTGCGATTTATACGTGAATAGGTTAAAAAAAAGCATATAGACCAGCGAAAAGCAGCGGCGACCGTGGGTACACACTGTGTACACACGCGCCCGAGTCAGACGGTATTTTTCCCGCAATGCATGTATATTCGACTCTCTCGCTTACTCACCTTCTCTCGCAACACACTCGCGCATATATATACGTACTCATAGACTACTGTGCTGTGTACGTGTGGGTGTGTGTGTAAGTTTACCTTTCGGAGTCAACAGAGAGACAGAGAAGAGAAGGGTTGAAGCTTTTCTCGCGCGCGCGCGAGGCATTGCACCATACACTCGAGCTTTCGTGCTTTGCGAGCTAGCTAGTGCGCGCTTGAGAAACTAAAGGCATTTATCGCGATGCTGCGGTGCTTCTCGGAGAAAGATAGAGCGAGAGACAGAGACAGAGAGAAAGCTCTTGAGCAAAAAAAGCTGCTTTCGCATACTTTAGTTTTTATATACTTTAGAACGTATTATCTAGGATATTTTCGTGATAGCTCGGCGCGTGTATATATCGTGCAGAGGCGAGCATGAGCTATCCACATCCCGCGCAACAGCAAAACTCTCAGGGTTTTCGCGCCGGCTGTAATCCCCTGCACGCGCAGAGCTACGTAAATATATAGCGTAACGGGGAATGCCTTGCAGAAGAGCCGGCTAGCTCGTGCCACACGAGAATATAGTCGCAAAACCGCGTTGCACAATACACCTCGTCGATGCCTTGCTTCGGCGAGCTTCGGTGATGATCCCGCGTACAGATGCTCGACGATTCAGTCGCTTACTCGGCGGACACGAAGTGAGGGGTCGCGCGCTACGACGATCGATCGTAGGTCCCTCAATTAATTATCATCGTCTGCTCGTCGTACTTGTGGTACGACGCAAGTTACTTTTCTGTAACTTCGAATTCGCGCTCACGACTTAACGCGCGAATTATAATTCTGCGTTACAATAGTTGCAAAAACTCCGGGATGCCGTTCGAATTCTTGCTCAAATTGAGCGCAAAATCAAAATGAAACTTCATCCTCCCGGTGCGCGCATGTGTGTGTATATATACGATCTCCGCGTGCACCGAGCATCGTTCGGCAACTTTTCTCTGTCTCTTTCCCTCTCTCTCTCTCTCTCTCTCTCTCTCTCTCTCTCTCTTTACTCCTCTTTCGAGAAGCTGTGCACGAGAAAATTTAATAAAATGAGAATTGAAATAAATAAGCAATATATGTGATCCCTTGCGACGCTTTACTTTGTGCGCCTCTGACTCTCTGTCAGCCGCAATATGTATGAGCTTTTTGTTATATTATCTATATAGATATACGTTTGTACACGATGCTCGAGCAGCTTTTTACTCTCATTTTCTTTTTCTCTTTCCCTCTGTGTCGATAGTCGAAAAAACACACACATGAATTCCGCACAATAAACTAAGTGAGATGCGCCCAGAAATAGGAGCAAACGAGTACATTGACCAGCTTCTTTGTCGGGTGTGCGTCTGTACCCATACGTTTTAGCTTGGAAGTACACTCGTGCATGTAATGCATGTTGTAGTTGCACGACACTAATACTATAGATGAACTTGAGCCTGTGAGACAGTCCTCTTTTGAAATTGTTACAAACTTTTTGTTCGTGAATCCCTGCGTTAGTATATTTCAGTTTTGCCGAACCCTTTTTCTCTGTAACTTTGACTTTAAGATCGTGTCAAAGTATGAGTAAACAGAAAAATTGTCGAATCGTTGTTATGTGCGCCTTTTTTTCGCACCACCACCTGAGCTTTAAAAAATGATCATCACGCAGTTAAATTCAACGATCTCTACGCATGTAACGAGTACTAACCGTGAACACGTTAGCTTGTAAACACGCGCGAATGCCCGGTTGTCACATCTGTATGTATATTATTATGTATCTTTATATTTGCATGAATAAAGATCGACGAAAAAAAAGTACGCGCAAATATAGTCCGTGCGCGCGTACGTATGTGAATGTGTGTCGCTTATCGACGCAACGCGCTGAAAATTTCCTCGAGCGTATAGAAATGGCTTCGAGTGAGTGAGCATATAGGAGAGAAAAAACGAGAGAGAGAGAGAAAAAGGGATGATTACTTGTATATGTGCGAAGTGTGCGAGAAGAGAAAAAAAGAAACGCTAACACATTGCCTACATCTCGAATCTTTCTCCTCTATTCGCGAACTATTTTTCGCTCGCTGCCCGTGTCTACGTATATAAACTCTCGCATATATTTGCTTTGTCTGCACGCACACATATATGTATACGCGCGAGTATAGTGTAAGGTTGGCTATAGCCTTTGAAAGATGCAGATTAGGAGGAAAGAAAACGGTCTCGCACCGAGACGTTTTCCATATTATATCGTCGAAGTAGAAGAGTAGACGAGATTTTTTCTTGTGCTCGCAGCATTACGTAGCTGCCTGCTGCTAGCTATAGAGCTTGCAGCTCGCGCGCGTAAGCGTCGAAGCCCCGCTGCAGCCGAGAAGAGAGCGCGAGCAGATTGCACCGTTCAAACGTAATTTCTGCAAAGCTGAATTTCGTGGTCGAGTTTCGAACCTACGCGTTTTCTTATACGTACGTTTATACGAGCGTAATAGACGACTCGGCATATAGCTATTCTCTTTTCCGCGCGCTCGACTCCGAAGAGCTCGTTCGATTCTGCAGCGCACACACACTCGTATACTCGTATATATATACGGCCGCGCGTATATATTGCACGGGAGCTCGCGCGCGCGCGCCCAGTCAGACTCGAGCTCGGGCGCCGAGTAGGTAAGACATTATTTTTCATATAAATTCAGAGCGCCGGAGAATATCTTGATAGGTACGATGTGTTCTGTTCCGACAAATGTTCCTATATAGTAATACACGTCGGCGGGGGCAAGTCGGTGCGCGCGCGATAAGCTGATGGAAATATGAGATAGGAAGATCGGGGGGAAATAGCTGGAAGGGAGGGAAAAACTGTCATCTTATGCAAACCATCATTCTCATTCTGGGGATGGTCGGAGGGAGAGAGCTGTTACTGCTGCCACGGCTCCCTCAGCCCTTCGAGCAAGAGAAAGAGATTCAATCTCTATCTTTTTTACGATTTTAATATTGCAAGTGCCAGAGGAGTCCGATATCTTTCTCTCTCCATCTGCGCATCTCTCTCTCTTTTTCTCTCTCTCTCTCTCAGCTTCCTCTATACAGACGCAAAATTTCTAAGGAAACTCTATAGGTCGTATAAAGTTACCGAGTAGTGCGCGCTCTTGGTTATGATGGAGAAAAAAAATCTTTATAAAAGCATCCATATATACACGACCTAGATTATTCGCTTTGATTTTTTCCATCATTACACGCGTAATTATCGAAATTTGTGCACTGCTCTCGTCGAGTAAGTATTGCCAGCAGATTATCTTTGCTGTGCGCGCATCGCAAACAAGTATATACAATATTCAGAGCGTCTACGTAGAATATCGCACGCGCAACTTCGATTTTTCTTCGTTTCGTTCTTTTTGTTTCTCCGATATTTCCATGTGCAGGGGAGCTTTTGCTCGTGCTGCTGATGCTGCTGCGCACAATCCTATATACCCAACAGCTATGCCATATACACCATTACCATAGGATTTGGAAAATTGCCGGCACTTTTTCCTCGGCTCGTCTTAAATCGCCAGCAAAAGCAGCAGCAGCCAGGAGCAGCGCACGTGGTTATGTTCCGCACTACTGTAACGTGTCGTTTTTTGTGTTGTGCTGATTTTTTTTTTATTCATCCCTCGCTTGTGCCCTGTTCTCTCTCTCTCTCTCTCTCTTTTTCCGCATTGCCATAATGGCTGCTCATTTATATTGCCAATACGTATAATATAGAGAAAAGCGCCTTCGCAGGGACAAGCGAAAGCCTCGGGAGCTGTTGTACGCGAGGGCACATCTCTTCGGCTTTTCCGTTAAATATACAGATAGTAAAATACTGCTAGATAAATAAAAGATGGCGACTTTTTCCTTTTACCTCATGCGGAGCTCGGCTATTGTTTTTGCAACTGCTGCTATCCGCTTCGGCTCATATACACAGCACGTATATACGTGTATGTATGTGCGATAAAACACACGGAGCTCGTGAGCGAGTCGTTGTCCTCGCGCTGCAGCTCCTTATTTACGAGTATAAAATATATATACGCGTGAGTATGTGTACAGTTTTACGCTTCGACGAGCTCAAACAATGGTACGGTTGATCAACTGCAAGGAGCAAATTTTCGTATTTCTTTCGCGTTCTAGTTTTTTTCGCGCCTCCCCAGTGCGTCGTGTCGTGCGCCTCCGAGCTCCAGAGCTTGTATTATGTAATTGTTAACACTTCCGATCCGAAAAAATTGTGCCGAGCTTGGCAGTATCAGAACTGGTATAACCGTGACAGCATACGGCGGCGGCGGCGGCATAAGTAAACAATCCATTTTCCCAAAGAGGACGACGTCTCTAATTTTCTCGTTTCCCGTGAGCGCAAACACTTTTTTGAGCCAAAGAGAGACAGACTGCAGTGCAGGGGATAGAGAGTCGACGCAGATAGCGAACAAAACAAGGTTTTACTGCTGACCGTGTACGAAATAGAGAGAGAGAAAGAGAGAGAGAGAGGAGGTCATATACACATGGCGACGAAAAAATCAGGCGATTCGTGCAATTTAAAAGAGAGAGAGAGAAAAAAAGCTGGAAGCAAAGTCTAGTTTGATTCGGAAGCGCAACTCGATTAACCCATCTCGCGATAAAGACTAGAAAATGAGGTTGACAAAAAAAAACGAATAAAAGACCAAATAGCCTAGGAAATATCGAGTCGTGGCAACTTCATAGATAAAATTGGAAATTGCACGTTGGTGTACAGCATTTTCATTTGCGTATATACCATAAAGCGCTTGTGTATATATAATATAATGCACATTCGGACGAAGATAAACGATTTCGAGGCGAGCATTCGCGCACGCACCGAGTCCTCTACATGCAGCGCGCCTTTAATAATAATGGAGAATGTCTGTTTTGGCTGGCGTCGTCGCTATATAGCTACGTACATACGTGTAGCGCTGGGATAAATGTAAGCACAATACAGCGACAGAGGACTGAGAAGCTTCTGCTACTGGAACAACATTGCTCGGAATGAATCTAAATTCAAATGAGGCTTTGCTTACCTATACGCGGCGTATACACGCTATATACCTGCGCAGCTTCGGATACAGCTCGTACGTATATATATGGTATACATAGCACAGCTAGCGAGCACATCTCGAAGCAATCTTGCCGATGTTCCCCCTTTTACTCGCGCAAGCTCGCTGCAAGCGCAGTATGTGTGTTAGCTCGGTGCGCCACTGGCTCTGCCGATGTGTGTATATAGTTAGAGAGAGAGAGAGAGAGACCTAACTGTAATAAAACTATGTCAGTGTCAAAGAGGAGAGAAACACCTAAGGCGTGTACACCGTATCTACACCACATACATAATATATATCGTATAATAGGTGCCAAGTACACATACCAATTGAGATGTGCGTATATAGCGGAATTCGCCGCAACGGAGCTCGCACCGACGGATAGCCCCTGGATCCGTCATAGTTATACGTTATGTATATACAATGTATAACCAGAGCAGCATCGGTATCCACCTTTACTCTCAACGTGATGGATGAAGCATAGCCACGACACATACGTATACGATATCTGCGCGTGTGCGCATACACGTCGATACCGGTGCACGTCCAGCAACGAGTGCCACACTTTCTATTTCATTGTTTGGCGGCTGCTGCGTGCGCGTGCATATACACGTACCCGAGCGCGGACTGTCGGGACGCGTTGAACGATACAAACGATTGTTCCCAACTTATTCAGCCCTACGGAATTCTCTATTCTGCGCTATCCATTTCCGTATCGCGCTTTTAGTGCTCCAACGCTCTGTGCCATTGAATACGTCCGTCCTGGCCCTTTTTTCTTCGTATTATCCTTGTTGTTGTTGCTCCAGCTGCTACTGTTGTCGTTACTGATATTGTTGTTGTTGTCGGAGTTGTTGTTGTTGTTGCTTTTGCTGTTATACGCGAATTACTTTTGGATCGGTTACCAGTTACATGACACTAATGTCAACACATATGAAATGATTTGCGTTCGCATTTTTCTCCGAAACGTTCGTGTGGTAGAACATTTAGATAGCGCAAACTCGAGAACAAAATAGGTAAATTATATCAATCTCAAATTTAACACAATCGATTAACACGAGCAATGGTGGAAAATCTATATCGATGGCCCTTAGTTCGTTGTTAATTACTTTCTTTGATCAAAGTATAAAACAGAGTTGCTGCGCGCAGAAATTAAACGCCATGATGTAACGATCGCTTGAAGTTTGCGCACGCACACAAACACACATAGACTCGCGCGAGCCGTTGAAAAGTTTTTACACCCAAGTAAACGTAATGCGAGATTGCCTCTCTGTGTGTATACGTGTGTGCCTGGGAGAAGGAAAACTGCGCTCGAAAGCGAGTGAGAGAGGAAAGCGGATACTAAGGTCATTTCATCTATACTTACATCGAAGCGAGCTTGTCGATAATGTCGATATTATATAGGTTATGAGTAACATAGCTTCCACTTTATACATATAGCAGTCTCGCGCGCGATATCTACGAGCGAACAACAAAACTTTTCCATTTACTTCTCACCTTCTTGATCCTTTGTGTTTTCAATTTTTTTCTTTGCACTTTTTCTCTCGTCTAAGCGCATCTCTCTCTCTCCACTACGTGCGAAGTCTATAGTTTTACCTTTGAGTTTTTGTTACATGCTCTAGTACACACTTGCTATAAGACGCGCGCGTAACGCCGATTTTTCACTTCCAACTCTGCAGCGCGCGTATTGTAAGTGCATTAAGAAACGTACGCAGAGAATGAAATAGAGAGCTCACCAATTTCTAATTTTTCTGAAAGTCTTTGAGTTCCAAGAGGCGGATTGCACGCTATCAAATAATGTGCAATTGTTTTTGCAAAAATCATAGTGCTCTGGAAAAAAATAAAGACTGTACAGAAACTTTTTTTATTTTGCTTTGTGTTAACCAAAAAATGTAAATAAATGCATAGTTTGTGAACCACGCAAATATTCTAATACAATTATCAGATAGTATCAGGATCCTTTTTTTTTCATATACCGAGGCCGAAAGCGGATGCAGCTTTTCTCTATTGGATAAAAATGCACGTTATGGTACGAGGCACGCCTAGAAAAGTTTTCAAGCTCGTACGTGCGTTTGAGAGTGAAAAATATTTTTACAAAATTTATTTACTAAAGTGAATTAAACATTCTTTTTTTTTCGTTTCGAGCCAAGAGCCGTGTTTTTTCTCTCGTTTCTAAGCCGTGTTGCGCAACTTTGGAAAATACGATACATCGAGTAAAAGTTGTTGATGTTACGAAAAAAAAAACGAGAAGAAGGACGCAAGGCCAGTAAAGTAGAAAGGAAATGATGTTGTTTGCTGTAATTGCATTTCTGGACGCAAACTGTGCAAATTAACTGTGGATGTGTGGAGAGCAGTAGTAGCAGCAGCGGTAGTAGACTATACGTCATAAATGCACGGAAATAACACGAAACTACAATCTAGCTGTGTGAAACATAAAAGTTTTACACTTGTTCGCGCGCGCGCCAGAGAGAGAGAGAGAGTTACGCACTCGCAATTAATTACAAGTATTACCGAAACTAACCGCACGGCTGCGAAACATTGGACGATCCCGAGAAAACCGCGACAAAGATCAGCGCGTCCGAAGCCTTTGCAACACTCGTTATACACGCCCGTGAGATTTCTTTGCGCCACGTATGCGTGTACGGACGCGTTTGAATCGAGCGGTCAAAACTCCGATGAATCCTTTGAATTCGCGCGCAAGCTCGAAGCTTTAAAGCTCCCCTCCCCTGACCCGGCGGTACGAGTCTTAACTACGGAAGGTAGATTTTACAGATCGTTACAGACACGGACCGCGCGCACACCAGAAACCTTGAGTGCAGTTGGTGCGGGTTGTGCAGGTAAATCGAGTTTTCATCTACGCTAAAATCCAATTTACGTTGTATGATTTTTACGTGTCAGTGAGAGGCCATAAAGTTTATTAATTGTTGCATCAATTTATATTCTTCATTGTTTCCAACGAAACGCCAACATTTTTGTTTATGTTTGAGATTGCACTATATTCATAAACTTTTATGTTATTGCTAGTATTTTTTCTATGCTTTTTTTTATTTGCTGCGTCCTACTAACGAATTTTTTTTCTTCCCAATATTTATTCGAACTAATTGTAATTGTAACTTTTTACATTTGAATTCGTTAAAGGTTATCCATCAACAAATCAAACAAAAATCATAATCGACAGAATAAAAACCAAATTTATTATTTATCAAAGAACGTAGCGACGACTCCGTGCGTAAATCTGTCGATTTCATGAATAAAGTGTACGCGTACGCGATATTGGAAAATATTAATATGTTTTCTCTCTCCTGCTACTCATTGATTATTAACTCATATTTGCATATAAATTAAGGCTTTACTTACTCGCTTTATTGAGTCGCTGTCACCAATACATTTTGCATTCGATCGATATACCACAACGTATACGCATACGTGCTTTATTTTTTACCGCGTGGAAAAGCTAAATCACAAAGGTTACAGAACAAAACGAATGAGCGAAGGAAATGCAAAGTTCGATTCGATGTTAGAATCATTTTATAAGCAAAAAAAAAATGAAAGGGAAAAACGATGTAACATCGAGCTTCGATATTCGAGGCAAAAAAGTCGCATATGCATGTATATTATGTATAAACGTCTGGGCAACAGCACTCAGATGTTGCATTCGCGCCGAGGAGAGGGAGAAAAAAAGCACGCGCAGAAAAATAGTCAAAACTCGCATGGAGTATGGAATCGAAAAAGATGAGGAGGAAAGAAGAGGAAGAAAAAAAAGAAAAGAAACGAAAAGGAATCGAACTCTGCATCGGCAAGGCAGATCCAGAAAAGCAATTGCTGTTGCTGCTCTCTCTCTCTCTCTTTCTCTTTATACGTATATAGCCCGCATAACGGGGCTAAATAAATCTCGGGAAAATGCGAAAACAAATCTGCTTTGAAGTCGGAACACGCGGCCGGGCAAGCGATATTAACTTTTTTTTGCTGCGCGCGCGTTCACCTTCCCTATACCTAACCTACCTACCCCCATCCCTCGCCAGATCCGCAAAGATTTCTCACGTGAGCGGCATTCGGAAATTCATAACATTCGCCGGTGAGTAGAGGTACGTACACAAATGCGGCGCGCGTGTATATGGGCGCACAGATAGAGAACTTCCAGACTAGCGATATTAGAACGAATTTCAGCTATGCGCGCGCGCGAGCATACGTATTTGCGCGTCTGTGTGTGTACGGGAGTGCATTTGATTGGGAATCGAGCGCTGAACGTCGAAATTGTTGAGCTATTTCGCTGCTACCTATCTATCTGCTGCTCTCGGCGCGTAACGCGCCTCGCGATGCCTCGAAAGGTTTTTGGCGAATTTAAATATAATTAGACGGTTGTGGCGGCGACGGGGCTGGCTCATCGTCGATCCTAATGCAACAGCTCTCTACCGCACTACCATAATACGTTGTTATAATTAATTGCTCACCGCGTTGCAAAATATGTGGCATACTTGCTGCCACGCGGAGGGGGGTAACACACAGACGGTTCGACTTAATTTAGTTAATTGCTGGTAATACAATTCTGCGCGCATTGCACAGAGCGAGCTTATGCACCGCGCAGATCTTGCTATAGCTCGGCGTATATGTACCAACGCTAGCTCTCGCTTGTTTTGTTATAGTTACCGAAACAAAACGACGCTTCAGCCGTGTGTCTATATGTGCAGCACGCGTAGTGCAACTTGATATATACACAGAGGCGCCTCGATATACATACGTGCATGTGAGCGACTGCGCGAGGTAAAATATGTACGTACGTTTCGGGACGACGTCGCTGAACGAAGACACATGTACCTATACGCTGCAACATATTATACATATACGTATAACGTCGTGCGAGCTATATCCCCAAGACCCGAGACCCACGAGGGCGGGGGGGCGCGAAAAGATCTGCGAGCTGTAAATTTACTCGGCGATGTCTACTCGGCGACTACGGGAGAAAGCGACTCACTCTCGAGCGCTACTCGTTTTGGCTGGCACATAATTTTGGCTTCGGCGACGCCGCCGCTACTACGACTGCAGCGCGACTTGCTATGCCGTCCTGGCAGCTGTACGTATTTATTTTTTCTCCGCGACGTCGACGCAGTATATCTACCGCTGCTGCTACGCGTACGTATACATACGTATGGGGCGCGCTGCTGCTGCTGCTGCACCCAAATGTAGGAGGGTCAAATGAGAGAAAGACAAAGTGGCGTTATGTCAAGGGGATAGTCGTTTTGCGGTGTACGCGAATACGCGCTGGAATGCACTATACGACGACGACGACGACGTACAGACTTTGTTATTTCGGAACGTCTGCGCGCGACTCTTCGCGATATGTACATATAATATATAATACGGGGCTTAAAACCTTCAGGCGTGCAGCGTCGAGCGCACGCGAGGCATTTTTTATCGTCGACGTCGGAACCCTCGCGAATTATTTTATCAAGTGTCTCTCGCTGTGTATATCTAGTCCCCAAGGCAGTTAACTAATGATCCAATTATAGCGTCTACTGCTTGACGTGGGGCAGCTCGATGCTGTACGAGTGAGAGAGAACGCGCGGATAGTGGCCCAAGTGACCACAGAGTTCAATGAGATCATGGGGCTACGATGCAAGCTTCCCGCAACGTATATGAATTTCTCTTTGAGAGAGAAAGCGTATATAACGTATATTCGAGACTACTTTGAATAGAGTTTGCCAGTTCAAAAAAAATATATATATAGAGTGAGACCACGGAGGCATCTGTTCTTGATTGTATTCAAGTTATTTGGTAAATTTTGCGTGTTTTATCTGAGGTTCTAATTGATGAGCGTTTGAAATACACTTCAATTAATTTTTTTTGTTAATTTTTAGAAAAAGTTGTGAAATCATTACATACTTATCTGAAATCATTTAATAGCAGAATGAAATACACATCCTTACATATGGATGATAATTAACCAATTTAGTTAAGGATAAAAGCACTTGAGGAGCATTATATATCTATATAAGCATTGAATTATTCACCAATAATGACATTAAAAAGTTCTTTAGCCGGGCTTTCTCTCGTTGCAGCACGAGCAATCTGCTGCTGCCGCCACCGATGCTGCTGAGCCTCGTGCTACGGGAAGAAGGTGGTTTTCAATTTTCATCGCTATATTCCAGGGAGCAAAGCTCTTTCCGATGAATTTATGAGAGGCAAACGCTCTCCGGGGGGATAAGAGCGAAAGAGAAAGAGGTGCGCGCAGAGCAGAGCAGACCAGAGTCGGGTTTAGATGCGATTAAGCTTCACTCGATCCGACAAAGTATTGCCAAGTGCATGGTGTGTGTATATATAGAAAAGAGGAACGTAGTCATAACTTTTCCGTTATCATAACTTGATGCGTCCGTGTGGAGGTGGTGCTGCTGGTCGCTAGTATAGTATCGAGAGACTGTATTGCGCCATGGAAATAGCGTCGAGGGGCTCTACGCGTCTAGTCTACTTGCGGCTTTTAAAAATTTCATTTGTGTAACTCTCGCGCCAATCGAGTGAATATTTCATTCCTTCTTTTTATTCTCTCGTATTCTCTGTTTTCTTACTTTCCTACGAACTTTCGTTAATGTTTTCAAACGAACTGCGAGTAGAGCTTTATCGCGTAATTCCATATAATTATTTGCTACAAGAATATTTTATTTAAAATTTTACTTATTTTGAATTCGTCTTCTTGAAAAAAGCTAGTGAAGTTTTTGATAAAATTACTCAGGATCTAAAATTGTTAACTTTGCCACTTACGGTAACCAGTATTAAATTTATTTCGAAAACTAGCCCAGCTGAGTACTTTTTCCAATTTGAATAGTTCGTGCTACAGGAGCTGGGTAGTCGAATTTCCTTTGTAATTCGTAGCGTACAATCGAACCCGAGGTTAACTAATTCTTTAAACTGTTAAGCTTAGCTGTTTTTTTTGCCCTCAAATTCATTTGGGACGAGGAGGATCCGTTAACGTGCCTCGCTGCTCGAACCCCAAAAAAGTAATGATACAGCTAGCTCTCTTCGGCGCTGCCACGGTCTAACGCGATTATTCACTAAACTCTTATCGTGTTACCGCGCGTACACCTATAGCAAGAGCAAAGCGAAAATTACGAGTGCGATGAATTTATTCACGCAACATCGGCAATGTAGCAGAAGCAGCAGCCGCAGCAGCGGCAACAGTAGCAATCGAAGCAGAAGCTCGGGCTGAAAAACAATAGACGCGAGCGCGCGCAGATGCGATATTCGATAAGCTTTTGCACTCGAGAGACGTAATAAAGCTCGTACGCTGGATAATGCCGTCTCTTTCCCCCTCCTTCGTCCGACGCGTTCAATGAAATTCGTTGATAAGTACGCTCGCTTGCGGTAATTCTATACGATTCGCGAAGCTCGTTGTTCAGTTGGCTCGAGGTTCTTTTGAGAATCGCGTGTCTTTAAGTTATACCCTCCGCAATGCTCCGAACTTTCAATCAAATATTACACGAGTATTACAAGCCTCAGTACCGGCAAAGGAAAGAGGGAGGGAGAGCGAAAAATCGAGCGAAAATACAAGTTAAAAAACGTAAGGTACAAAAAGTTGAAAAGGTGAGCTACTACTACTGCTACTGTGGAGGGATGGTGGCGGGAAGGGCTGGAGGTGGAAAAACATCGTATCTGTAATGGCCGGTAAAATATCGAAGAAAAATATAACGTGACGTGCGCGGCTCGACGGATGAAAAATGCGAGCCAAGGCACGGAGCGTGTAATTTTCTCGCGCACGCGTTTCGATAGAAACTTGGCCTTATTCTCTTTTTCCCTTTTGCCGCGCGCGCGCGCGCGTAGGTGCTTAATATCGCCGTGCGTATATCTATATCTTCGGAGCTTGCGCGCGTCCGAAGATAAAGAGAGAAAAATGCAATGTCCCTTTAAGTGCTGCACGCGGAGAAAGCTGCAGTGGTATACGTGCGTCTACGTGTGTGCGAGTGTGCGAGCTTGGTAATAGCCTCGAACATAGCGCAGCACACAGCAGCAGTGGCAGTAACGTAACGGCCGGAATGGAGTTCTTTATACCTATGAGAGTAAAGCGAGTTGCGAGCGAGCGAGCGCGGAGCGTCTTGTGTGTCTCCTGAGCCTTGAATGCTTCCTAGCGCTCCTTGCGCTCGGGTGTGGGCATTCCTTAAGACACTTTTGCACTGCCACTGCTACTTCTACTACAAGCAGTACTACTACTACTACTACTACCACTACTGCCATAGTCCCTCTCGGTACCCCCGGTGCTTTCTAAGCTCGGGCGCATTGGGCGATCGAGCGGAACAATTCCCAAAGCCTACGCTTCCACGTGGCTATATGTATAGCCTCGAGCTTTTCAACTAGATCACTTTTTCATTGTGTCCGAAGCTGCGCTTTATGCTCGCCCCGCGCGTCTTCTTTTTCTTACCAGCTCTCAGACGTACTAGCAGACAGTGCGGCACAGTGAGCTCGATACTCGCTGCTCTCGAATTTTCCTTCTTCGATACAGTGTGCATTATACGTGTGCAGCGCATGGTATAGGGCCATCTCCGTCTATACGCCGGCGACCGAGTGTCTGATCCGCGCAAACAAAGCGCGAATCTTAATTTTTTTAAGCAGAGCTCGACTTTCCTTTCAGAAAGGAAGGAGCGGGCTCGGCGCTCTTCAAAAGGAGCGACTCGATTAATTAAAACCAAACAAAATGTGCACACGAGTGTTAAAGTTTCTCTCTCTCTCTCTCTCCTTCTCTTCCTACACGCGCGTTCTCGAAACGAAAAGGGGATCTTAATTAATTGATATTTTCTTTGAAGTTACTCTTTGTCTGTCGCGAGAGAGAGAGAGAGAGAGAGAGAGAGAGAAAAAGAGGACGTGGTTCGTTCTCTAAATACGAGACCTAGCCAAGGTTAAATAAGGAAAAAAACGTCAAGTACTTGCTGCGTACAGCATGAATATATACACCGAGGTCACTGCTGTTTTTCACTTTGCTATATCCGACGAGTAGAGAGCAAATTTATAATTCCTCAAAATTCGAGAGCTTTTCCTTTTCTCCGCGTACATAACCAAACCCGGGCGCGCGCGATCAAAGAAATTTATTCGGAAAGTTCGGTCCGTGATTTGGTCGGGATCGAAATGCATAATGTTCTTGATAAAAAGGGCTTGTTATTCACGGTGTATGAAAGGTACACCCGCAGTTGAGAATACAAAGGCCGCTCAATTAGCTGTAAAAAGGGGTGCTTAGTTAAAGGCTTAAAGGTATCATAAGTAATAAAGCTCCCTCGAGTTGCTCGACTCGAGTACCAACTTTTCGATTGTTATCCTATTATGCTCGCTGATATTATTGATCATTGACAATTATCTGATGTTTTATTGCTTATTATTATAAATCCCAGGGCTCGAATTAACTTAAATTTATTTTTGAAAAACAAATGTGTCTCATTATACTGTAGTCATGAGAGAAGCCAAGTTGTAGTTGTCACTCGCATTGATTTGCTTAAAGTTTCGATGAAAAGAAGAGAGTTTGGTACTTTGCGAAGAAAAGAAACAAATGTAAACGCTGCAGTATCGTTATTTCCCGAGGAGGTTCCTTCGAGTGGAGTTTAAAATATACGAACCGCTAATGAAGAAGAATATATACGCGAAGAGAGAAAGAAAGAGAGAGACGGAGATCCTGATTCTGTGTACAAGTGTATACGCGACCTTAACAAAATTAGCAGCACTCGTTTGTGTGGGTCTGGGAGTATACACACTCTCCGGATTCGTATATATATAATACGAGTCAGCGCAACAGCAGCAGCAGCAGCAGCTCTTCTTTGCTCAAATATCGTTTGCATGTTTTTATCTTGCTTGCAGGCAGTCAGACAGGCGCTTTCTCAGCGCGGGCGCACAGCCTCGGAGTTATATAATGTTGATTGATCAAACCCGAAGGTGTGTATACACTCCCACAGAACTTGTTGTTTTCTTCCATTCAAAGTGTCTACCCTCGTTCTTCTGTCTGCAGACAAGCGCCAGTCCGCGTATACGGATCTCCCTTATTCGACTCGCTCCGCAAAAGTCTTGATTAACATTCGAAATACGCTTCGCTTCGATCGCAGTACCTCGAGCTGGATGTTTTGTTTGTCCTCGTTAAAACACGGCGCAACTGTGCGAGCTATAGCTGCTGCGCTCGTCGCTGCACTTTTCTATCGGCAGAATGAGGGGGGTATATATGTCGTTGCCGCTGCAGTACGCTGTTGTGCGACTGTTTACAGCTTCGAAAGTTCGATGTATCGGCGCGCTTGCACGAAAGGCTTGTGTCACTACTCGCTCTTCTTCTTCGCTCTCTTTCTCTCTCTCACTTGCAAATGCCAATATTGAGTGTCTTTGTGTTGGGCGCGCGGTAACAGCTCACAGAGGTGAGTATACGAGGGACACAGAAAGGTATTCTCAGGCTTTTCAGAGGTTTGCAGTGGCTCTTCAGTGTTTGTTGCCGAGATGCTCTTAAGCGACCGTGATATACGACGGTGTGCAGGCGCAAGCTAACTTCACTCGTGCTCTCGCACACACACACACACACACACACACACACATACGCACAACTATAGCGGCGGGGGGCCATTCAAAAGCAAAAGTGAGCTTGGTGTGTAAGGTACTCTTGCCCTCCTCCTGCTCCTCCTCATGTGTGCACCAGTATGCATGCGTGTGTGTGTCCTCTCTCACTCTCTTTCTCTGGCTTTGATTGAAGTAACTCTCGCGTGCTATGCAACAATGGAAGTTATTTTGATACCGAAGCAGCGGCAAACTCGACGCATGTGCGACGCACCACGGGTTATATAGACCAGGAAAATGCGCTGGAAATTTTCTTAGTTCCCCGTGACTCGTCGCTAAGCTTCTTCTCTCTCTGTCTCTATATCTATGTATATGGGCTTGCGTATATGCGCTTGCGAGCTTTGTCACTGTTCGCTCCGCACACTGGCGAATTGTTAAGCTGAAATAAAAGGGTTCCCAAGGCTATATAGGAGAGCCGTAAGCAGTAACAGCGGGTCTTTTGTCGCGTCGAGCGCAGTAGCACGCGCTCCTCCCAACAAATGGCCTTCTGTCCCGCCGGATGAGAATTACTCATTGGGAGATTTGTTTGCTCTCTTCTTCCTACTTCTACTTTTTCTTCGCTTGCTCTCTGCCGCGTTGCTCTCTTCTTCTTCTTCCTCCTCCTATTTTTTTTACTCTCTCTTTTTTCGCGCGCGCACGGGCAATCTTTCGTTCGACATTATCTCTCTTTCTTCGCTCGCTGCACAACTCGTGTCACATATACTCACGCCCTTTTTGAGTTTCGGCTAACTTCTTCTTTAATTCGCCTCCCGATGACAAATACTTCACACTTTCGAGTGCGCTTTTTTTTTTATTTTTCAATTTATTTTCACATCGAGAAACCCCCGACGCTTGCACGAGCCATGACGTGCACTTTGACTTCCATCTACGAAAATAACTTTGCGCTCTCTATCTCTCTCGGCAGAGAGCTCTACGCGTCACTGCCCGAGCTGCGAGCACTTTGGATATGAGTAAAAAGTGGGAATAGAGAGAAGTTAACGGTACGTGTGTGCGCGCGCGAATAGCGAGTGCGGCGCTCATAAATGGGTGAAGGGCATCACGCAGCGAGATCCTATAAAAATGCATCCTGTATCCGTGCGGCGATGTAGCGACTGCACGAAGAAAAAAAAATTATATATTTGTGTATGTGTACGTAGTTTCGAGCTACGAGGAAACTGGCAAATAAAAAGGGTACACGGGGCTGCGCACGCGCCTGTAATATGTAGCCTAGGTAAGAAATTACCTCCGGTGGTATGATGCGGTTAACTTTGCTCGCAGCGCAACAACTCGCGACGACGAGTGCACGCACGCATATACATATAATACGTGCGTGGCTTTTCTTTCCTTCCTATTCAGACGCTGTGTATATGGCCGATCCCCGCAAAAATTTTTCAAGCTTTGCTGAAGTTTATTCGTGGCCAAACTTTTAGAAAGTTCGTTATTTGGACATGATCAATTTTCACGTAGATTTTGTCTAATGTTCTGCAAAGTTATCTGGCATGCTACTTTGTTGATTTGAAACAGAAATTATCAATCCGCAGGTACTTAATCGCGTTTACGTGATTCGACTTATAAGATTATTTTCATTTTAACTCTTGCAGGTTTACAAATAAAGATATTTGCCATCTAGTGGCGGATGCTTAAACTAGTAATAAAGTATTTTCAAAATGATTGAAAACTAGTCTAAATTTTGGAACAATTAAACTTTTATTTTCAGGTTATTATATACTTTTAATGAATAACAATTGAACATTTTTTTTGCAAAACGCGAGGTGGCATAATGTAATATTAATACATTGTAGATAGTAATTTTTTATCATTAACCCACTATTAATGTTGAGCATTTATACCGGAAAATTTCGGAATAAACCAAGTTTAGACTTCTCAAAAATACGAAGTTTTGTTGCAGAAAAATAATTTTTTGGACCACTCGATTTCGCAAAGAATCGACCATATACTCGTGGTCTTGATGCTTTTTTGGATGCTTCTGCTGTGTTTCTACTATTTCTATTTTATGTACCCACATGCGTGACAAAAAGAGAAAGAGCTAGAGAGAGAGATGAAGGAAAAGAGATAGAGATAGAGAGAGAGAGAGAGAGAGAGAGAGAGAGATAAATACCTTGAGGGATTCTTAGCTCTTCACGCGCATACAGTATTTTCCAGACCGGCGCACTTGGTGCTATAATGCGTAGTAGCAGCGTCTTAAAATTAATTTGCTTGACAGCGTGCGCGGCCGCGCGCAGACTGTATGTAGTAATTGGGGCGTAAGCTTTATTATGCATTTATATCATACACGCAGCGATGCGGACGAGTCGAATAAGGAGCTTAATGCGATGGGAAAATAAAAATAATTGCTGACTTATTATTCTCGTGTTAACTCGTTGCCAGAGGAAGAGGGATTCTGTTGCTTTCTTTCGTTTTATTTTCCTTCGCTTTACGTTTTTGCGCGCGGACCGATGGGGAAAAAAATCTCGCCCGCCTCGAGACTCGCCTCTGTGTGCGCTTGAAATTTTTTCTTTATCTTCCAGCTCCTAGATTAATTAACAGCTGCAAATGTATGTGCACGAAGAGGAGCAGCAGCGGCAGCGGCAGCTCGCGGACTCTTTCTCTCGGCTCGCAGTTGAGAAGTGTTGACACTTTAATAAGTGGAGAAAGAAATATCTCATATTCTCTATAAACGTCCAAATGAGAACTTGAAAAAAAGTACTCTAGCGCAAGGAGAGAAAGAGAGAAAAAAAGTGCTCGTAACAAGCGTACAGCAAAACGCAGAAAAAAAAGGATTCTTTTTCGAGCAACCTAAAAGTTTTAATGGCGCGCTATACGCCGAACGGCGAGTGCACATGTGTGGCAAGTGCATGGCGTACCACCTATAGCTCGTCGTTCAAAGCGCAGCAGAGTGCGAAAAAAAAGAAGAAGAATATAGAGAGCGAAATTGCCAATATTCAGTTTCTATACACTGGAGTAATATATAATGTATTACTATTCGGTTAGAGAGAAAAAAGCTGCTGAAACAAGTGTGTATATTCTTGGCTGCGCACGGCCAGTCTTTTACTCGGGCGCTACTTTACTCTTTTTCAATCGTTTCGTGACTTTTAATATAATGAAGAAGCTGCAGGAGGAAGAAAACTTAACGAAGACATATTCTTTTGACTCGGCCGAGGGAGCAGCTCCTCTAAATTAAGATCGCGATCCACGCCAGAGCGAGAAACGTACGTATTAACGCTATATACGTTCTCTCCCTCTCGTCGAGTGCGCTACGCGGCGCGAATAATTCGCTCTCGAGTGTATATAACGCCAACTGATATTTCGCAATTTGATTATAAGTAATTCGAATGCAGCCGCGCGCGCTGCTCTCTCGAGCTTGACCGACTTTTTCAGCCCCGGCAGCAGCCGCAGTAGAATTGCGCGACATAACGTTCTGACCCGCGAAGCGCACACCTGCGCATATTTTTCATCTCGTGCATTTCTTGTGTGTGTGTATATGCGCGCGACATAGACACGATCCAACGACGATATATTAAATAAACACAGCATGGTGTACGGAGCAATTGCATTGCAACGGTAATAGCAGCAGCGGCAAATACATACACACGTAGACACACGTACAGAGGCGCGTGAGCATTTTTAATTTCCTGAAAGCTCCTTACGTGCCGCTCATGTACTGCGAGTAGCAACAGATGACTGCTGCTGCTACTGCTACTCGGGCCGCGTACAATCATTTGTAGCGTGTGCATCGGGTAATTTTGTGAGTGCGCCTGGACGATTTGTTCGAAGAATAACTTTTCCTTTCTTTTTCTGCTCGCGCTTTAAATTAACGCTTTGCCGCTCACAGAACTGATACATTCGCTTCGGTGAAATTCAATATATAATCGGCAGCAGCTTCGTCGCGGAATAGGTATTCATAAGCATTGGGATAATAACTTCTGTGAAGAATTGTAAGATATATTCTCGTTCGAGCATGTGTTTATATTCTGCCTTTTCTCGGTGACTCGCCTCTTAAATACGTCGCTCAAGTTTCGCGTTGAACTTTCGGTTCTTGGAACTCTTCGCGAGTCAAGAGGTGTCACAGTTACACATCTCGGCGTGTATGTAACTTTTGCATCGACAATTGCGAAGAAAATCCATATTCAGCCGTGGTACATGACACGACACCGACACCGACACGCGCGCGCACACACACACACACACTCACACAAGTGTTACCATAACTTCTTACAAGGAAGCTGGGATGTGTATGTGTAGCTGCGCGATGCACGTCTGAGTGAATACCTTCAGCCGAATAACATATATACAAAAGCTCGTCGCAGAAGTAGGAGAATTTGTCAGTGTTCTTGAGCGCGCACGGAGGAAGAGAAAAGCTCATGTGTATATAGTAGTGCAGTAGCAGCAGCAGCAGCAGCTCTCTCGAGTAGTGTGGGAAAGATTTAAAGCATTACACGCGATTCCGCGAGCCCGCACTTTGGCGCAAAGTTGCCACGAAGTAGTAGTAGTAGCAGCAGCAGCAGCAGCAGCAGCAGCGGTAGTAACAGTAGGTACAGCTAGGAAAGGCATGTCCTAGCCGCCAAACTTTCCGAGACATTCGTACACACTCGCACATACGCGCGTATACATATAAGTAAGTACTCGCACTCGAAACTGCTGCCTCTGCTGCCTATATCTGCGTAATCTAACAATCCAGTTGCGTGGCTCTACACGCATACGTACACACATCTCCTCGGCATAGGATTAATTCAGCTGTGCGCGAGAGTTTGGAGATGTATAGGGGGGAGTAAAACTTGAGTTACGTAACTGGTCTCGATTATTAGCTATATACACGCACATACTCGCACACACGCACACACAGGCATACGCGCAAGTTGTATATATGCATCGAGAATACGATACATGCACGCGTATATAGGCGCGCACATTCGGATATGTATACGCGTATACGAGTCAAAGCCAAGGGAACGTTTCAATTAAAGTAGCGCGCCGAGTTGTTAACTGTGTGCGTGTGCGTGTATATATAGCTGGTTACAAAGCTTTTCCCAAGCAATTTCCGCTGTACGTCGGCCTCCTTCCAACCACCCACCCAACCCCCTTACACGGCCGCTACGTTCGGAAACTTACAAAAGCTCCCGCGAATACGAGCTTTTAACCTATAACTACTTTTTCCTCCCTTAATTCTTGCCTTCCTCGCAACTGCCTCGGATGTATACTGTATAAGCTTCCCTTTTTTCTCGGCAGGAGCTGTGCGAGGCCTGCCAGCCTGCCTGCCTATATACGTGTTTACTCACAATCTGCCGTACGTATGTGAGCCTCGCAAGCTTTCCTTTCTTCGGTCTATTTGCTCGAGCTCGAAAACGAAACTTTCGGCCATTGTTGTTGTTGTTGTTGTTGTAGTAGTCGACGTTTCGTTGTGTGTGTATACGCGCAGTCGCGCTCACAAATAAACGCTCCGGCAGAAAAGTAAAAGAGAAAACGTCGTTTCCGTCGTCATTTATGTACAGCTGCGAATCTCGTACGCCGCTGTATATGAAAAAACGTATACCAGACGCAGCCGTATAGATGCGATCTTTCTCTGCTCTCCTATTTTTCTCTCTCTCTCGCGCGGAAAATGGATAACTCGCCCGCGCGCGCAAGCTCGTCCCACGCTCGCTATCTAAACTTAATCCTTCATAAAAATAACTCATTTGAGCCGGAGCGAGCCCCGGCTGAGAGGCGGATCGCAGAGTTATGATACGTCGTTATATGTATACGCACACACGGAGTGCGCTGCGAGCGAGAGAACATAATCAGCGTTCGCGTTGGTCGAAACAATGCAAGCTCGGCCCTCCGGCCCCCCGTAATCCGCGCGAGCCATTGACGCTTTTGTTATTACAAGCCAAGATTTATACATTCATTGAAGCGTAAATACATCGCCCTGCGCATTATATTCGCGGAATTATATCGAGCGCAACAACAGCAGTAGTAGCAGCAGCAGCAGCAGCAGCAGCAGCAGCAGCAGCAGTAACAGCAACAGCAGTAACAGTACTAGAGTGTAGTCGCGTACATTTGTAGCGTCGTTACTTATGTGCTGTGTGTGTGTGTGTGGAAGTGTGGGTGTACTGGTAGCAGTACGGAGCAACGAAGATGCGAGGGGTGCTAATACTCTCACAGCTCGTCATGATTCTAACCCCAACAGTGCCTGAAGATTACCACTTATACGAGTGTGTACGTACCTATACGTATACATAAATGTATGTATGTATACGTGTGCTCCTCGAGCCGTCGTCTTGTGCGCTGTGCTCCGAGGCTCCCTATCTTCCACCGCTAAACTAAAGCTGAATAAGAAATGTAATTTTCTCTCTCTCTCTCTCTCCGTCTCCCTACCCCTTCGTACGCCGCGCTAATACTTCGGATGCGCGGGTATTCTTGGCTGGGTTGATGTTTGTTGCAGTCTAGAACTTGCACAGACACACTCGCACAAACACGTTCTTGCGACTTGTGCACACTCACACACACGACGAAGAGATGAAGGTCGTGCGAAAAGGGAATAAGGGGGACTGTAATTGCTTTGCTATTCGCTCTCGCTTCTGCTCGATTAAATGCATTTTAGTATACGACGCGTACACACTCGTACACGTACATGAGCGTATAGTACACAGACACACAGACAGCCACACACACATATATTATATATAACGCGCGAGAAGAGGCAAAAGCAGCCTCGGTATAGCGCGACACAAACGTGATTCGATTTTAATTAAAATCAGACGCAAAAGCTCGCTTCTAGCGCGCGCACCGCGTAAGCAGCTCCACACTCTCTGCAGCCCGCTATTGTACGTGTGCACGAGTAGTACACATATATACAGTAGTGGTAGTACCATCAGAGCCGAGGCTAGCTTTATAATTCGTAAGAAAGTGCAATTATTATCATTTATGTATTACATAAGTACGTTAGTCTTATCGGGATTAAAAGCCGCTGTAATGTTTTGCATGACGGCGCCACGCGCGCTCATCTACGTATACGAGAATATAATATTATACTATCTCGGACACTTGTGTGCGAGCGCGTCTTGTGTTGCAGTGCACTCGGCCGCAGCTATATGCCTGCGCGCACACACGTACATATACCCAGTCGCGCGCCTATACAGCTGCTGTATCGTCGAAGCTCCGTTATATGGGAAGCCGCGCAAAGTCTCTCTTAATGATGTATGCTTTATGGCGTGCGGCTGCAAGCGAGGCATGTCCTGAACATTGGCCGCTGCTATATATACGAGCTAATAAGTTGTCGCTTCCCGAGGCGAAAAGTATATACGTATACACATCGTAGCGCGAGGATGCATTGAATAGCCCATCGAATCGTCGACGCGCGTTTTCATTACAAAAAATAATCGTCGCGCTACTCCCCCAAGTTCGAGTTGATTAAGCGCTGCAGAGAGGGAGGGCTTGGTTTAAAAATCGTATCGCATCCATTCAACCCTTATCGTTGCGTTTGAACTCTTTAGGACGATCATTGGGATAATCTCTGGCGCAAAATTAGCGCACTTCTTCACCTAAAAAATATATCTTTCTCCTTCTCTGCCTCTCGCTCTCTTTCTCATTCCCTCTTCCTTATCCCAGCGGTACTCTGGCATGAGTTAGCTAACGCACGAAATTATCCCCTCCTGCCAGACACGTTTTTGCCATTGTCCTGCACGATCATTTCTCTGCCGGTTCTCTCATCTCTTTTTTACCTCCTTTCCTGCCCTTTAACCCGGCTCTGTCTTTCTCTTTCTCTCCTCTATATCGCCGTCGTTTTCGTCGTCGGGGATAATAATATTATTCTTTAAGAGGACAGAGGAGGATCTCGCACTCCCTCCGACAGTACAGTCGCTATATAGACGGCTAAATGAAGTAATTAGGATGCGAAGAGGGCCGGGCCGCCAAGCCGAGACTTTGACTCTGTGTCGCTCGAGTTGGCTCGCGAGTAGCCGTACTAAATCAAAAGCCTGCCTTGCACCGACTAGTGTCCAGATGGGCTCTGCCGCTGTGCAAGCTCGGCTATATCACATAGCACATAGTATGTGTGTGTGTGTGTGAGTGTGCGTATGAGCTAGCTCGACTCGAGGCTCTCTTAAATACTTTGGCGCGTGTTTATTTTCCCGCTACGGAAAATGGCGATTCATAAATTCGAGGCTCGCCCATGCAGTTGGCAAAATTGTCCGGCTGCCGAGGCAAGTGCTCGAGCATCTTCCAAGGAATATCTTATGTATGCGTCGTACGGCAGCCGTTTTAGCCGCAAGCGCTGCCAATGACAGCTCGATGTTTGCATCTCTCTCTCTTACTTGCTCTTACTCTCCTCCTTCTTTCAGGCGACACCGAGGCCAAATGAGCCAGAGTTTTCACTTTTCCAGTGTGTACGCGTGTGAGTATGGTTTGGTGCAAGTGTGGATGAGAGATAGAGAGAGAGAGAAGCAGCCAGAGAGCATTTACGTGCGAGTACGTGCGATGGAAGCAGTCAGTGATTCTGGAAGCGAGCCAGAGTAGATGTGCAATAAGGCGTCTGTTATTGCTTGTGAGCGATGCGCAGCCGTTATTAATAGCTCCGCGCGCCCACCCTTCTTCTTTTCAAGGGATTTACGCGAACGAACGCCCGCTACTCTCTCTCTCTCTCTTTCTTTTGGCCTATTTCGAATCGACCGATCGCACTTGCTGTAATATTAAATAAATATATTGCTCCCATTGCGAGTGCGGATTTCGTGCCTTTTTTAGGGATCGAGCGTGCCAACGTGCTAAATTGATTCTCGCGATTCGTAAAAAAAAGTTTCCTCTCTGCCTCTTTCGCTCCAAAATCGGATATGTCGTGTAGCAGACAAATACATTTTGGTGGTGGTTGGCACGCGTGTATAGCCGAGCAATTGGTGGCTGGCGTGTACGACAGACGAGACGAGGTAAATCATTATGCGAATAACTTGCTCGCACATCAAAGTTGTCAGCGGACGTACACATAGTCGAGATCCAAAGAGAGGCCAGAGAGAGAGTGAGAGAGATAGTCGCAGTTCCCTAGCGGTGGACACCGCTGCCGGGCCAGTCTAGCGCGCGCGCGCCGCACAGAGATCCCAACGCACATCAATCGAGCGAGAACTGCCGAGAAAGGTTGCCTGCTGCACAGGTTAGCCAATGGTAAACTTGTGCTTCTCTCTCTCGCCTACTATACACGAATAACTCCCTGGAGATTTTCACAAAGTGTAGAAGGGGCTGCATTAACCCAGAAACCATATCAAACGCGCAGGCTATACCTACATCTAGCTATCTGCTGCTGCTGCTGCTGCTGCTGCTACAAGCGCGCGCGTGCGGTGTAGCATTTTTATTGTAGAACTGCGACGATGAGCAGTTTAAAAGTTTGAGCTTGAACCGTTATATACAGATATATATTGCAGTCGCGCTCGCACACGCACACTATCGCGTGCCACACACAGCCGCGAGAACATAATGGAGAAAGTTTCATGCGAAATTGGATTTGACCCGATGAGTGTCTCTGATTCCTTTTTATTTTTCCCTCGGATTATCAGAGTATAAACACTTACCCCCCTCGCCGCCGCCTTCCTTAACCGCGTCCGCGAGCGGAAAAAAATTTAATCGGAAAGTTCATCGCGCTCGTGACAAAGAAAAAAAGACGAAGAGCTTGTTTTCAACGTGGACATCGGCACGCCGCGCTTGTATACGTGCAGCAGCAGCAGCAGTCTATATAGATAAAGCGCTGCCATCGACGTGCACTCAATGGACTTTTTGCAAAATGCAATTTTCAATAAAATATCGCGCGCACCGACAAGAAAATCAAGCCAACTTGACCTTGCGCGTATGTGTGTGTTTGTGCATGTGCGCTGCGGGGGCAAGCTTGTATTATCGAGATCTTCTTTACAGAGTGCGCGCATGAAATTGACTCTCACCCCGAATCTCGTTGCTTCTCTCTCCCTCTCTCTCTATCTTTTACTTTTCTCGTGTACGTGTGGGCGAGCGAATACCAGCCGAAATCAGATAGAACTGCTTGTGGCGATTTCAGGGAAATGCTGGGTTTCTATCTATCGTATAACGTACACAGAGGGTAGGGACAGAGAAAAAGAAGTTTGGATGCGAAGTGTATAGAGAGGGAGAGAGAGAAACGAATCGAAAAAGGATAAAGAGAGGAAGAGAGGATCGAAGCCTCGTATACCGCACCTTTTTTAACATACGTATACATATTCGTGGATTCGAGCAAGAATCCTCCTGTGTAGCAGCAGCAGTTTGTATCTAAAAAATGTGCACCAGCTCCTCTCTCTCTCTCTCTATGTGTGTGCACGTGAAAACTGGAAAGGCGCCAAGGGCCTGCGAGAATGCCTCCACTTACCAGCTTTACCCCATTCACCACATCTCTTTTCTAACGAAATAGCAAGTAAGCCTCTTGACTTATTTTCCACAAACGACAAGTAGAATTCAAATTTTTTTTCCCCATCTTTTTTCGCAAGTGCAGAAAATAATTTCGTTTTTTTCGTTTGTCTCTATTTTTTTCATCATTCACGTACAACTTTTTCAAGTGTTTATCTCGGCTATGCAGAGTATGTTCGCTGGAAGGTACTTTCAAAGGAGTTTCGTCAAAACGTCCTCAAGTCGATAAAAGTGTGAATTTTAATTTTCAATTATTTCGACTCGCTGCAGCTCTTCGCGAGTGAATCGCGATAAAAAGACAAGTGACGAGGGTAGGAGGGGGGGACGGGGAGACGAAATAAGTATCCTTAGCCGAATGAAGTAGGTTTAACGAAGCTGCAAACGTGGCAAAGCATCGCGCAATATGGGCGTCGAGCCAAGCGCGTCGGAGACGTTAACGAAACTAATTTCGAAAATCACTCACTTTCGCTCAGCCAGCCTCGAGCGCGTACCGACAGCGCAGCAGCAGTCCCCCATTCCAATTCTTGGCGAATGGATTCGCGCGAGAGAACGACGGGGGGTCGCTCGCACATGAAATATTCCAACTTTCTTTTGATCCCTGCATTACCGTCTAACTACGTGTTTGTCTTTAGTACATTTGCGTAGGCGTGCGTGCGTACAAGTACGTTCGGAGGTCGATCAATTTGCCTCGTATCCGCACGCTCGACCGAATCCCTTTTCGCTTAATCGATAAATAAACCTAACTCATCTTCCTCTTATTTTTTTTTGCAAATAATTGAGTCAATTTACTTTGAGTGGCACGCAAAACGCTGGCAAAAACTGCTGGGGTGAATCCTATTCATTTCGAACCCCTCCGTGCTACGTACCCGACGCTGAACACTTTTTCACTTGAAATTGATTTTGGTCCAGACGATTCTGCATTTATAGCTTGGCTCTCTCTACAAAAAAAAAGAAATTAAAATTTTATTTTTAAAACTTCGTGGCCCACAGTGCCGAAATAGCCGGTGCACACACGAATTGACTAGTTTGTATCTTATTAGAGCATGGCGAAACGTGAGATTCTTGAGCTTCGGGAGTCGAAGAGAACGAGATAGAGCATTATAGCCTTTGAGACTTTGGTAATTTAGTTAGGAGCGTATATAGTACTGATGCTGCTCTAGCAGCCGCTACTGTTACTGTTGGTGCTACTACACTGGAGCGCGCTTGGTTTCTCCACAGTCAGGATGGATCATGTAGCTTGACGCGTTGCATACACGTATATACGTTAGTGCTCGCACACACACATACACATCCTTTGGTCTTCTCTACGAAGCTTTGGCAGCGTTTCTCCGAGGCTCCGCACACATCTATCACACATCTACGTGGTGGTATTCAGCTGATGCATCGTACGTATACACGAAGCTGTGATGAGCTCCATCCATAATATATACATGCCCCATTTACACATACAACGACGGCAGACATTGACAAGAACGAGGACGAAGAGAAAGATCGATTTCCCTGATAATCGTTCGCTGCGCATCAAAATCCCATCGGCTTGCTTCGCCCATTACATTGTTCAATAGACCATTGCGCACACTGGCGCGTACAGTATACGCATCGACCTGTTTGCATAGTTTAGAATCCGCAGACAAGTTTTCTTGTGCTCGCTGACATGTCATAAGGCAATTGGGACATTTTTTTAGTCTGGAGATACTGTGGTTATAATGTTCGATAGCTCAACGTTTTTGAAGAAAACCTTATGATTTTATTCAAAATTTCCGTTCAGATATGTTAGTAGCAACATATAAAACCTACCTCGTCGAGAACAATATTAATTGCCTCTTAACTCCTGGCAGGGTCCACTCACTTGAGGGAACACGCTCAGGGCTCCGTAGCCACCTAGCGACCAAAAGTAAGAAGTAAGAGTTCGAATGTAGGTTCGGTAATGAAAAGACGTGTTGTAAATGAGTAGTGAGAGTTACTTATACTAACCAAGCTAACATATTTCTTTGGCACTTCAAAGTTTAAAGTGTATTTTGCATTTACTTCTAAATTTTTCCATTAAAAATCTACAGAACTAACTTAGCGTCGCATGAATCTTAATGCTCTGGTAATGTAAATCCGAGAGCTAATACTGCTCTGGTATTCCGAAAGAAGTGTGTAACGCGTTCTTTAATATATTACTCAATTATTATTAGAATTGAATTTTCAATATTTCCCCTCAATCTTTATAAGTACGATGATGAATTTTTTTATGTATTTTAATAAACTTTACTATTAATTAACCATATTGTTCTTAAATTGCGTGTACAAATGTACATTAAAACGCCGTAAAGAAAGAGCATTTTTCAAGTGCATCTCGTGGTAAAGATTAGCTCTAGATTAACTCTAGATACATTTTCGTACATTTTTCATAAAATTCAATTAATAACATTAATTTTCAATCGAAATTTTTGAATTTGAGTAAGGAATTATATTTTTTTTCAATTTTGCACTAATAATAATGTATGATTGCCTTTGAATATTAGTTCATGCGTTTATTGATCAGTACTGATACATCAATAAAGATTTCATGTAAAAGTACCTAATATAAAATTGGGCCATGTCTGATTTTAAATTCAATTTGCTTTGAATTTAAGTTTTTTTTCGAAATATTGTCAGACACACGTTTAGCCTCCCTCCCTCGACTGCCAAATAGAATCGACGCTGCATACGCGCAAGGCATTTCATTATAATCCGAGCTCATAGCGCAGATACATAGCCATATTTTGAACTAAAACTAACTTCGTTACGAATCCTGCAGTTTCGTGCTCTCATCTTCTGTATGGATGCATTTAGACGACGCTCGCAAGCATACGTAGTTTCTTGAAATTTCATTTGCATAAACAATTCTGTATACGTCGAAACGTCACCACTGTTAGAGCGGCATCGACTCGGTATCAGCCGTTACATTGTTATCGTCAAGGCGATGGATAACTTGCGAATAAATAGAAACGCAGAGACACGCTGACAATTTAACGCTTCCAAAGACGCCCCCCGACCGAAGGCTTGTTTGATATGACTTTCCAGCTCTTACGCAACACGCACACGCGCATATGTGCGCTCGTGTGTATATATCTCGCTTGCTCTCGCGACGAGACGATAATACATGTTATAATGTATATAGTTCAGCAGCTTAGCGAGTGATTAAGTTTCGCGCTTGCATCGCTCGCCTACATCGCGCGAGCGTCTAAATTCGCAATTTGCAGAAAGCTTCTAGTCTTGAATAATAAACTTATGAGTCGCGCAAACTCGAGTTGGGCCAATATTACAACTACTACAGTGCGTGTGCGCGAGCTTGCCAAATTGGAGAATCGCTTACACGATGTAATGTACGCTACGCCATAACGCAGCCCAAATGCAATTGCGCAATGGATCTCTACATTTGTCCTTTTTCGTTATGAGCATATAGCAACTTTAGCAAATAAAATTAATAGAAGGACTTTTGCGTCTGCGTGCCAATCGAATACAACGAACATTACATTGACTTTCGATCGGATATTAGCTTACAGTATAAAAGTGGAATAAGCCGCGACGCCCTTTACACATTTATAACGATTATTATGACGCAAGCAACGTAATCAAAAAGCACACGGAGAGACAGATGCCATTAAAATAATCGGATGAATGTGTTAGCGCGTAGCTTCGAGAAATCACGAAATAAGCATCGACGCTGCAATGCCAAGAGGCGCCTGGTGGTTCTGCGTGCGACAGCAGCGAGCGCGATAAGTCCATATAGGTACTTTGCACGTGAAATGTAACGCGAATGTTGTACCCATGAGCACCAAGAACGGCTAGCTCTAGGCAAATATTGATGGTAAATTTGAATTATCGATTCCTTTCTTTTATTCCACTCTTGTCTCTTTGTACTTTAAACAGCAAGGGGAGGACGGAAAGAGAAATGAACAAATATTGTGGCCTTTATTTTGCCATGACAAAAAATCAAAGATCGTTAATGCCCATGAGCTACATGAGAAAATAGTTGAAAATTTATGAAGCGAAACTCAAACTAACGCATGCATACTCTTAAAGAGTACATTAAAAAATGACATTTGGAACCTTTTAATGGAAAATCATGAAAATAAGAGAAAAATATTACTTTTATGTTATTCAAGATCTGCAAAAACCGAACAAATAAAATGGAATAATTTGTTGTAACTTGGACGAATTGCGGTTACAAAGCACAATAGACTGAGAGAGAGAGAGAGAGAGAGAAAATAGTTGCAGCAGCAGTAGCAGCGCGTCAAGTCTGTAAATGGAGCAATTCGGTCCGATGAAGCTCTATGCTTCCTCATGCAGTGCGCGCGGTAGTAAGCTACAATTTAGAATGCTAATCTGTGGCCTGAATGGGGCTTCCTTACGTCTGTATCTGCCGACGCTGCCGTACTTGCCACTCTGCGTCTAGTGCTCCCTGCAGCTTCGTGCACATCTATATATACATGTATACATTTATTTATATGTACTCTCGCTCTTTGCCTCTCTCGTTCTCTCTCTATTTCAAGGTGCGCCGCGTGGATTTATAGAGCATACTCGTGTACGCGGCGTGTACTTGTACTTCAATCTCCGACGCTGCGGCAACGGAACTTTGACCGGAGAATTTATCTCGCTTCACCTTCGATGTATATATATTATACACACGCGGTGTACAGGTATATAGATAGAGGACGAGGCGCGCTCATTAAGCTTATGCCACGTAATTTTCGCTTTGCTATGTTGTCTGCAGCGTTGGACTGCAGCGCATTTCGATGAAAATTAACTAGCTGAGCAGCCAACGGCTGAGATATATAATATGAGCAGTGTGAGTGTGTGTGTGTGTGTGTTGTGTGAGGTGCGCTCGATGACTCGCCATAGTGCATTGTGTTATATACGAAATTCACACGTCAGCGAGAGCGAGGGTGAGAGAAATGGAAAGAGAGCATGAGAGAGAGAGAGAGAGGGAGAAAAAAGACACTTCCGACCGCTTGACAAATGATCAAACCGTCGCGACTACTCCGCGCGAGCACTGTAATATTCCAGTTTTAGAAGTTTCTACCCCTAAATCGTTTTTGTTATATCTGCTCGTAGCATCAGCAGCTAGTAGTAGTAGTAGCAGCAGCAGCAGTAACAACAGCAGCAGCGGGCTCTCTTCATATTTCATGTCTGGCTCTAGTCGCTGCACGCACTCTCGGGTGGATAACTCGGCGCGCTCTCAGCGTTAACTTTCAAGCCTTGTGATTTTCGACGCATGTGTATATTATATATAGGTGCGACGCGTATATGAACGCGGCATATATGGCCGTGTCAGTCGAGGCTCGAGCGCGCGCGTGTGTGTCTCATATTTCCCAGTCAATTAGTCGAGTGCTTTCTCTCTCTTAGGTACGCTGCGTTACTTTCGCTACTCCAACCCCCCTTGCACCCCTCGCATCCCCTAGCCCGACTCCTCACTCTTACGATCAATTTTCTCCCTTGGGACAATTTTCAGTTGGAAATTTAATAGAGCGCGCCATCGCTCGTGCGTGCGCACCAGGCGCACGAGGTAATCGCTTTTATTATAACTTTGTTTATGTCGTGCGCGCGCTTCATCGATACCATGCGCAGTTTCTCTTTTTACACCTTTCTCTCTCCATTTCTTTCTCCTTCTTTTGTTCTGCTGCTGCTGCTTTTTCGACAAACGGGATTATTTTTGTACGCGCGCGAGTCGTGCCCGTTTTTCGGTGTGCGCGAGATCGCTCGTTTTCACAATGCAGAGGAACAAACACAGACACAGACACACACACACACACACACACAACTGTATGGATACGTTTGGACGCGTAATTGAACACGCACGCGCTGAGTCAGATACGCCCGCAGTATACGTAATAGCATTCGATAGATGGGAGCTCGACTCCTTTTTTGCGAAGATAACTCCGATACGCGTATCGAAACTGCGCGTGCCTGGTTATATACGCTACAATTTATACACACATCTACACAGGCGTAACGAAGAATTAGATTAGGTGTATTTTCCGACGCGAGAACGAGTGTGCATTTTTCAAAAAGCTCCCCCGCGCTTTAATTAACACATTGAATTCTATTTAGAAACGAGCTCGGCTGGAAGCTTAACTCAATACAGTTCTTTAGTTCTTTGTTTTAGAAGCTCTAAAAATGGATGCATGTACTCGAGGCGCAGCACAGGAGCAGTGCCAGTAGAAACGTTTGTGAAATGATCACTGCTGACAGGGGCATAAGAGAGTAGTTAACGCTCGTATATCGTGACCGCGCAGTAGCTGTATACATATATACCGGGCCACTGCTGCGTGCTCGTATAGAATCTCAAAGCTCGTACTCAGCTCTACTCTGCCGAGCTAAGCGCGCGGCGCTCGACTCGCAAAAGCGAAAGAGGATCGTGAATGTGTATACGAGTACGTATAAACATACGCACGCTGCAGACATACACACACACACACACACACACACACACACACACACACACTGTGTTAGCATGGAATGGCTGACTTGTGGTTTCCATAAACCGAAGGCAGTTAATGGTTTCTTGCGGCGTGTTGAAACAATTCACATTTCGGTCGGGTTTTTGGCCATTGCCGGCGTAAGCAATCGAGCGCGCCTATCGTACGCCTAAAGCTAAAGCGCCCGTGTATCGATAAACGATATACTTTTGTGTATTACGAGAGATAAAATGACGTGTGTGCTTTGTGGATATGTATAATAATAATTTAAAAGTGCAGTATACTAGACATTTGCCCGCGATATGCCCATATTTTTAATAAAGCCACGCCTATGTATATGGCAGGCGGTATTTCGAAAGGATTACGCGCGGACAGTGCGGCGGCAGCGTTTGCAAATGTCAGTGCACCGCCGACTATATACTAATGCTGAGTTAGAATCAACAAATTTTACCAAAGTTTTAAGTACGCGTGTCAACACGGGCGCGAAGCGAAATATGCCGGGCTCATCATTCGCCGGGACTCGCGCGCAACGCCCGCGACGCGGAATATTAAGGCCGGAGTTTATTCAACGCGCTCATATGCAGACGGGGGAGAATTTTAGGAAGTGAAATTGAGATGTGGAAAATCAGCAGTGCGCAGGAAGAGAGTGAGCTGTATATTGCTGTATGCATACCGATGTATATATAGCGAATGCTCGGCTTCGCTCTGTATACATGTATAAGCAAGTTGAGAGGGAGAGAGAGAGAGAGAAAATTTCGTATATAGTTCGAGACGACTAATTGAAGTTAGAAGCCGACTATAATGGCCTGAATATAATGGCGATCTAACTGCCGCGGCTAAATAATTTAGTTACAGCGCAGTTGAATTGCCAAGGAGTTGCAAACAAATTATGCTTTAAACTAAATTTCTGCCTTGTTGTATAGCTACATAGCGCCATTTATGATTGCCCGCCGTAAACGTCCTATACGCTATGGCGATGTATCGAAAATGGCCTAAATGCATATTAGCGCGTGGCGCAACATGCACTTTGCACTCAGCGCGAGCTATTTGCAAGATGAAGCTCGGCATAAAGCGCACAGCTCCTGATGCAAGTATATATACGATATACGCCGCGAATCAATCTTCATTCTCTCGTCGACGATCGAGCTTGTGCAGACGCGACGCGACGTCGAGACGTGAATAAAATAGCTCGAGTGCGGTCATCGTTCGCTGCGATCCTTCGTTAGAAGCGGAGCGTCGGCGGCGAGGCGGATCGTTGCTCTCGCAGCTCGCCTCCTCCCAGCTCGATCGACGAAGATTCGCCCGACGCGAAATGTCAGCGCGCTCGAGCTCGCTGCCGTTGTAAGCTTGCGGGCTTGCCAGCGCGCGGCGGACGATGAAAAATGACTGAAAAGTCTTGTTCCGCGTGAAGTATGAACAATGCGATGAGTAGTGCTCGGAGTCGGAGCAGAATAAACGCGCGGACGACGTTGAACGAGCTCGTCGTTTACTTATAGATTTTCGGTCCAAGAAATGGTTGATTATTTATGTTTTTTATTCGCTTCGATATTTTCGCTACTTCGCTTGAGAAATCTAAAGTATATGACGTGCGAATTTATTATTTATGTAGCACTTTAACACCCGTGGAAATCTTTTAAAACCAAGAATCGTCGTGTGCGCAACAAGGCCTACGCAACGACAGTTTGCAGTATTTTACGTTGTTCGGATAACAGGTCAAACTAAACAAAAACCATGATAAATAAAGTGAAAAAAGAAAACAAAACAAAAAAATAGCTTGAAAAAAATTCGTTCTTTTTTTTCACCTAACTATAGCAGCAGCCACAGCGGCAGTAGCAACAGCAGTTGTATCGAGTGTCTTCCGGACCACTGCTGAAAGTTACGCACACAGCTGTATTTTCATTTTGATACGAGGAACGGTGGTCAGTTGCAGCAACAGCAGTACGCAGTTCCATCGCGCGCCCCCGATAAATATATATCTATATGCATACAATAGAGGTAGATTTATCCACACACACCCACACAGATGCGTACTCACGTAACGTAGGCGATGTAGTATAGAGCACCCACGAGAGAGAGAAGATACGTGTGTATGTGTATAAAGAAATACGCGGGCGCGCGCGCGAGAGCGAATATATAAAGGGAAGAGCGCGGGTAAAGGGGGGAGGCAACGGCAGCAGCGGGAAATCCGGCCTGCGCACTGGACTGCTAGCGGATTTCGAGAGGTCCAAAGCCATTGTGCATGCTTGAATAATTGTTATGTAGATTCAATTGAACCGTGAGCGAGCGAGCGAGCTGTGTGCGCCGTGGCCGGCCGCGTACACGAGCCTACAGGGGCCGCTTCGTCGCGTTTTAAGCCTAGGTCCGCGCAGATATCGCACTCCCACGCGTGCAAGCACACGCATACACGCATACATGTACGCACATTTTATCCGCAGCGCAGTGAGCAACCTCGCTCGTACTCGGTACTATTTGGCTTTTCCAAGCAGACAGCCGGACAGAGAGAGAGAGAGAAGCGCATTTACAGCGAGATAACGCATTTAGCCAGTTCCTAGGCGAGCTAGCTCTCTTTTCTCTCTCTCTCTGGACGTGCTACGTGATGTGGCCGCGTGCCTATTCCTGCCCGTGCCTGGCACCAGCTGATATAGAAAAAAAACAAATTAGCCGAAAAATATATACGAGCGCGTCTCGATAAATTTCAATTTATAGGAAAGCGATTTGTTGTAAGGAGTCCTCGGCGTGTGCGTATATTTACTTTTTTGCACAAAATACGCAATCAACGTGAACGAGAGCGAATAGTAGCGGAGTACATATATACGCGGTCATTGGACTTTTTTCCCAAGAGTATCATTGAATAAATAAATTATTCGACGAATGAATCACCGACTGGGAAGCTCTAGCTAGCCCCCTTGCGCTAGTCCAACTGCTGCACGCAGGATAAATTATGCTTTAGATATCGGATTAGTATTATCGTATATATATGTATAGCGGCGAGGCGCGCGTATATATAACCAGGCGGCCGATAACAAAAAGCGTACAGAAAATCGCCGGGGCAGGTGCAATATGTGGTGAGTTCAACATCGGGCTTCTGGATTTATTGTACGTGCGGTGCTACGTATTATATGTATATACGACGCGACGATATTACTACTGCAGGCAGGTACTCTCGAACTATCTCCGGCACAGGCTGGACGACGACGACGACGAGCGACGACGACGACGAACGGCAAACGACGAGAGAGGGTGAGAGGGTGAAAGAAGAAAGGTATATAGCGGGGGGAGGAAAGGAGGACGTTACACACGACGAGGACGACGACGACGACGATGGAGGGTATATCTCTTATCGACTACAGAGCTCGGGAGCCGCTATATATATTGCGATAGAGGTGAAGGAGGAGGAGGAGGAGGAGAGGGAAAGGAGAGTCCTAGTCTAGCCACGTTTGCCTTATCTTACCTTAGCGCGCGCGCGCTTTACGTCTTCGCTCGCGAGGGCAAACTTATACGAGGCTGCACTGCTCGCATATATCGTCTGCAACGGCGCAGAGCTAGCTCCAGTCAGGCAGGCAGGCAGGCGCGCCCACGCCTAGGCTATGCTCCATCTCTCTCTTCGGTATAAATGTGCTTTATAGCTAGCTCGCTCGCTGGCGCTTACTATCGTTTCACAGGACGTGAGCCCCATCATTGCCAACTATATGTACGCATATTTTTGCCGTTTCATTACTCGTAAATCGCTCGAAATTCGCTCGCTACGTTTTTACAATGGAAAAAAATACCTGCGCCGCGCGTACGAGAAAGAAAGCTGCATATAGCACGTGCATGCATATAGTTGAGTTATCTGGATGAGTGCAGTGCGTGCACGGTTATGTGTGTTGCAGTACCTGCACACCGGGTGAATCATAATTGAAAGACCAACAAACTGAATATGACGCTGGATTTAACAAATTGAAGGGAAACATCTCACGCTGCACGATATACTGGGGAGCTAGATCAGAGACCAAAGAGAAGGAGAGACTAGGGAGAGAGAGAGAGAAAGAGAGAGAGGCAAGCCTGGCAGCAAAGTTTTTAATGTAAAAGTTCTCAATATACAGTTCAAGTGTCGAGTTTGTGGAAGTTTTTAGCATTGACATTAATTTGGCCCGAGTGGTCCCGATAAGTATAGACTTACGAAAATAACGGGCTCTAGAAGATTTAACAAGCTTGTACAAACTTTCTGTTTATATGCGCCGAGCGCGTAGCTTATCGCCGCGTTGCTGTTGCTGCTGCTGCGTCGCTGCCTCGATGCAAAATGAAAAATTGTTACACTACGTAATTGCCTTTCTAGCCTCCCTATTTTCATCTCTTCCATTTCTATTTTTTTTCTTTTCGTGCTCTCGTCTTTTTTTTTTACACTCAAAATTTCAAATCCCATGCGCTCGTTGAGTAATTTCGTTCTCCTCTGTGTGTTGCAGGCCATAAGCAGCAGAAAGATTCCACGGAATCCTCGAAAGCAAGTGAGTACATACTTCGTCTATTTATATACATACACACACGATATATCTCGCAGCTTATACGAGAACGACGAGAATGTCACAAAACAAAGTCGAGCTACTGGGCCACTGCTGCACTACACTATTATACTGGAGCACATATAAACGTGTATAATGTATATATCTATATGCGCGCTCGTGTGACAGTAGATACTTTCTGTGCACTGGTGCAGTTTGTCGTGCGCAAAGTATAAACAAAAAAAGACGAGCTTGCAGCAGTAGCACATGCTAGCAGTATATGCACACATATATAGAAGTACGCATACGTCCCAAATCGGCAAAACATTGCGCGCATTATGTGCAGTTCTCTCGCCAGCAGCAGACTCCACACACACACACACACACACGATACAGTCCGGGAGCTACTAGAGTGTGTATATGGGTCAAAATAATACTTTTTTACAAAACCGTGCGCACGTATGTCACCGATTTTGACGCGCTTTTGGTATGTTATAGTACATGGTAAAAAGGTCCCAAAAAAAAATTTTTAGACCCCCTCCCCCCTCCTACCCCCCACTTCCGGTATAAACGTCCATTTTCGATCTATATTTTTTCTGAGGACATGAAGCAAGTAAAAAATCTGAAAAAATTCATAAAAATACTTTTCCACAATCCAAACAACCTTGAATTTTTTCAGATTTTTTGAGTGCTTCAGGCCTTCAGATAAAATCATTGAAAATTTCAAAAATCGAGATACGGCGGTATGAGCCGATGTAGTACTCGGAAATTTTTTCAGTTATTTTTCGCATTAAAAAACATAACCTCAATTTTTTTCAGATTTTTTCAGATTACCTAACGCACCTTTTGAAGCCAAAAACCGATTTTTTTGACGAAAATAATTTTTTTAGGACAGTACGGAGCCTCGAAAAATCTGAAAAAAATTTTTTCTTGTTTTTTTCATCAAAATACGTAATCTCAAATTTTTTCAGATTTTTTAATTGAAGGCGATAGCTTCTAGGGCCGAAAAATGCTATTTTTAACAAAAAATGGTTCCTAGAACCCGATGGTTCCGGTGAAAAAATTTGAAAATATTTTTTTTGAATTCCTTGTCAAATTTTAATAAATTTTGACCGTTTCAAAAGTTCGATTGAAGCTTCCTAGCTCATTTTAGAGCATCAAACGAGTTTTATCATTCCTTAATGTCTTCAGAAACGTCTTCAGATATTTTGCACTAATCTTTGTCCTGCTCTAAAATGAGCTAGGAAGCTTCAATCGAACTTTTGAAACGGTCAAAATTTATTAAAATTTGACAAGGAATTCAAAAAAAATATTTTCAAATTTTTTCACCGGAACCATCGGGTTCTAGGAACCATTTTTTGTTAAAAATAGCATTTTTCGGCCCTAGAAGCTATCGCCTTCAATTAAAAAATCTGAAAAAATTTGAGATTACGTATTTTGATGAAAAAAACAAGAAAAAATTTTTTTCAGATTTTTCGAGGCTCCGTACTGTCCTAAAAAAATTATTTTCGTCAAAAAAATCGGTTTTTGGCTTCAAAAGGTGCGTTAGGTAATCTGAAAAAATCTGAAAAAAATTGAGGTTATGTTTTTTAATGCGAAAAATAACTGAAAAAATTTCCGAGTACTACATCGGCTCATACCGCCGTATCTCGATTTTTGAAATTTTCAATGATTTTATCTGAAGGCCTGAAGCACTCAAAAAATCTGAAAAAATTCAAGGTTGTTTGGATTGTGGAAAAGTATTTTTATGAATTTTTTCAGATTTTTTACTTGCTTCATGTCCTCAGAAAAAATATAGATCGAAAATGGACGTTTATACCGGAAGTGGGGGGTAGGAGGGGGGAGGGGGTCTAAAAATTTTTTTTTGGGACCTTTTTACCATGTACTATAACATACCAAAAGCGCGTCAAAATCGGTGACATACGTGCGCACGGTTTTGTAAAAAAGTATTATTTTGACCCATATATATAATTCTCGTCGTCGAACACACTATACACCTGGCAGTTGGCAGTGATGAATATCTAAATGGTCTCTCTCGCTCGCACTCGCACTCGGGCTGGCATGCGACAAGCGTATAATATGGTCTCTCTCTCTCGCACTTTTTGAAGCTCCCCCAGCAGCATCAGCAGCAGCAGCACTCGTCGCGCTTTCATTCTACAACCCTCCCTCCCCTTCCTCTCTCCCTCACGACCAAATCCCCAAGGGTTGGTTGTTTTTATAAAATGCCAGGCGCGCGCGCTCGCGCAATATTGTTGACTGCAAAAAGCCAGCGCGACGAGGTAAAATCGTGAATTAGCTCGGCGATGGACCATAAATCTGACTCGCCAACTACCACCACCACTACTATGCACTCGCACGTGTGGCGCCTGTAAACACGGCGCATTAACGACTGCTGCAAGGCCGGGAAAACTCGATATACCCGCGGCTCGACCAAATATGTATGCACGCGTACAGTTCGTCCGCGGCGCACTCGCGTATCTTTTGACTGCACGCGATGATATCGCTCATTTATAAAATTCGCTGCGTCAAATAATATAAAATCCGATATACAAGAGCATTACGTGTGTGTGTGCATGTAGTACGCGAGTGCGGTGGTGCGCACGCCCAGAACCGTAGCCGGTGATACGATAAAAATCACGATAATGTAACGGGCCGCCGAGCGAGTACGTGAAGTTTTTATTCAATCGACCACTTGGCACTTGTCCATGTAATAATTTAGCAAATAAGCGGCTCGCGAGTGCGCATATATATGTGCGAGTGCGCGCAATGTGCATGTGTACCTCTTTCGCGTAATTACGTGAAATATGAAGTATACGCGATATTTTTCCGATTTCACCGACGAATTATATATATAAACGCGAGTTCGTTTTTTCCCTACAGGGCCTTTGCCCTTCTCTGCATCCCGTGCTTCGCTTGTAAAGCGAGCGACGTGTACCCATACCTACCTACCGACCCGAGCTCTTCATTTTCGACTCGACTGCAAATAACATTAAATCGATCGAACTTTCGGAAAATACGAAAAGTTTGGCTTGAAACATTTTTTACTTTTGCCCGGCGGATAGTATGGGAAACTTTTAACGCGTTGCAGCGAGAAAGAAAGAGGAGAGGCAGAGCAAAAAATTAGAGCCTCGGGCTCATAGAAGTTGAGATGACAGGTAGTTGCTGGGAGGCTGCTGCGAGGCGCCTCCTGAAGAATAGTTAAAGAAAGAAAGAAGAAGCATTTTCTGTTTAGAACAAAGTCACGAAAGTACATACATAGCACTGGAAGCAAGGCAAGGGACGAAATTCTAATATATATTTTATAAAATACAGCGGATCGAGAGATAAAGGCAAATTTTAATAAGCGCGCGGGAGGAGATGCAATTTGCAATACGTCGCGAGCGCGCGCGCGAGAACAAAAGTGAGACGGAGAGGACGCAATTTTTCTATTTTATATAAGCGCACGCGCCTACATAAAAATGAATGTGCGCACTTTACACAATTCTTTTGTGCTTTAGACGCGCCCGCGCGCATTACACGCCGAGCAGAGAGAAAGAGAGAGTCACGTCTTTCTGCGAGGACTTTATGTACGGCGTGTATACGTCTCTAGGCGAAGGGCCCACGGAACATACTTACTCTGTAATTCCGAAGGAAACTTTTTCGTGCGCGCAAAACTTTTTTAAAAGGGCAAAAGTCGCCTCTGTCCTACTCTCTCCCAGCTCTCTCTCTCACTCCAGATGTAAATATGATAACCCCATTTATTCATCAAGCTCGCGTGTAAGAGTCACTGTCGCGCGCAGCTTCACGGAAGAAAACTAAATTAGCCATTTTACGGATTCTTCAAAGTATAAAAGTATGTAAGAATAATTTCGCTCGTTTTTTTTTTTTTGCGAGCCCGAGGCTAGCGCATAACGCGATATTCCACGAAGCGTAACTCGATTTCGGGCCTCGACATGTTTTTCTCTCTCTCTTCCGCGCGCCACCGCACACAGCAGCACGCGTATACAAACTCCGTATTCGTATTAGGCACGCATCGCTACGAATATAAGCTTCTTACAGATTCATAGCTAGGGAATTATTGCATCGTGCGGTATATAATTAATCGTGAAAAAAGCATCGAAGCGCTTAGAGTTTGACGTTCTGCTGCGCGCATCAAAAAGCTATACACGCATCGAGCTGCTCTAGCTGTGTAGAGCTGAGTCACGCGGCAATTAATCCTGTCAAATGACAGCACAGCGCTGCGCAGCTTTTGCGACGTGTGCGAGCGAGCGCAATCAAAAAGTGACAAAGCAAGGGGAAATTTGCGTTTGATTCGAAACGGATATCTGTACTGCAGTGGGAATCAGAACACATACACAGAGACAGAGACAGAGGGAGAGAGAGAGAGGAAAAGAGAGATAGACGCGCGCGCACAAGAGAAGAGCTTATATTTGACGCGCTGGTGAAAGTTTAAATTATCTTGTCACGTACTGTGGATACTATATAATACGAGCGAGACTGCGTCAAATCTCCGGGGAGTGTAAGAGCGTGGATTGGTCGAGTCTGATTAGTTTGGCGTTGGTGTCTTTCTACGAACGTTGCCATGCGATGTGGACTCGACTCGCGGTGAGCTTCGCATTCGCACATACACACGTGTACGACGACCCCCAAGCAGCATCAGCATGATGACACAGACACACACACACACACACTCCCACATGTCCAGTCGAGTCTTTTATATACGTGTGTGTCTGTGTGGGATACGCGAGAAAGCTAGAGATGCGGAGGAAGAGCGAGAAAGAGAGAAAAATAGTTTATAGACGCTTGGGGAAAATACACAAACGCCTCGGAGAGAAAACAAGCTCGAGGGCCAAGAATTTCTTTGAGAGTGCGAGAGAGGAGAGTAGTTGCGTGCACAACACATACACGACCAAATCCTACATGTATACACCATCCCGCCGCCGCCGCCCGCACCGCACCAAGTTTTTCCGCTCTGTGCCGTGAACGCGCGATTTCCTTTCCTCTCTGCCCTTCTTTTCCTTTCATTTTTATTTCTCTCCCTCTCTTTTTGTCGTTGTTGTTACTGCTGCTGCTGCTTCTATTGCTGCCGTTGTTGCTGCTGCTGCTGCAGCTCTCGTCGTGCGGTAGTTTATATAGAGAGCGAAAGAGCCAGTGAAGCCCAGCGAGACGATGCTAACACATTTACAAGGCACTCTGCGCAGACCGAGCTCTGTGATGCCCCGCATGTTTTCTTTTTTACCTTATTCTTTACCCCCGTATATAAGCGAGCGCTTCCAATTTGTGACCAGCGGACAGTGCTCGAACCACGGTATACGTAATATCGTCGTGCGCCGCTGCTATGGTAATGTGCCTCGCCGTATGCTAGAGCTCATGTCAAAAAATTATATTCTCTCGAAATAATAGTCACATTCGGGCCAAAGACGCGCGGCGTTTCCTTCCTCTTGCTCGCTCGCTTATTCGTGCCTTTTGTTGTCTTTTATATGGATTTCGTTTATTTTGCTGCTTGCAGTGCTTGCAATAACGAAGCACTGCACGGAGTGCGCTTGGCACGTCATTTCCCTTTAAGAGTTTAAATCAATGCTCGCGCGCATAGTGTTTTATATATAGTCTCGCGCGCGCGCGCGTTCAAGCTGCTGCAGTAGTAGTTGTCGGCGGAAAATTATTGCGCAATTTAAGAAGCATTTCTCTAATGTATTTCTGCGTTTCGGCGAGACACAAAGCCAGAGCAAGAGAGAGAGAAAAAGAGCTTGGGGGACATTTGCATTCGTTCTCCCGCTAACTTTTTCAACTTATTGGATTAGAGTAACACGTATGTACTTAAGAAACTGGCAGTATTCTGACCACAAAACACGCGCTGAAAGCAAAATTCGTTTAAGCTTTTATCTCTCTGTTACCTACTTCGTACAACACTATACATCTCTTTCTCTCTCTATCTCTCTTTATATATATAGCATGCGGCTAGGCACCAACACCAAGCTTACGCCTACGTGTATATATGGTATATTGTGTTTGCTGTTGGTGCAGTTAACTCGTTTATTGCTTAAAAGGAGAAAATCATGACGCTTGGAAAAAGCCTTTTTCTCTCTCCTGTACCCGCGTGCTCGCGCGCAAGCAAGCAAGCACACAATCTTGCTTTTTTTCTGTCGCCTGCGATGCTGGTATCTATCTATATATATACGTATACAGCACGTGTGTGCTGCTAAAATAAACTTTTAATCTTATTTTTGCAGTACAAAATTCGTACAACGCTGACTTTTTGTGCGCGCTAGCCTAGACTCCTATTTTTTTTTTTTTTTTGCTCTGAATTTACTCTTCTTTATTGGGATTCCCCGGCCCTTTTGCAGTTTTATTTCTTATATATATGTATATAGTGCAGGCGGCTCGGTTACGTACATTCAATGTATTCATTTATTCAAATTAAATCTACGCGCGTTCGTATATATACTCAGCGTATCGAGCTTAAGCAATTATTTTCAAATAAATTCATTGCGTAGCAGGTATAAAAGGGGAATTTGCCGGAATGATGTAGATTATTCCATAAACTCTCCGAAATTCATAAGGTTTTCTCGATTCGCGCAAGTCGGTGTTGTTCGCACATCGAAAAATGGCTTGCACAAATCAAGAACTTGAAAAAAAATGACACCTTCATTGGAATCGACTTTCGAGAGTACATTCGAGCTGCAGCAACAGCAGCAGCAGAGTATTGCAAATGAGTTATATTTTTCTCTCCTCGAAACATAATATCATATATACGGGGTGTCGGAACTATAATAGTAAGGCAACAGCTTGTGCGCGGCAACTTTTTTCCTGCAACCGCTTTATAAATAGCGGCAGTTTATCCAGTCACGTACATACGATAACAAATCGTGTCTACTTCAAAAATCGTCAAATAAAGCAGCAGTGGCAGTACGAGCTGAGCGCAAAAAAGATGCGGCGCGCAGCTATAGGGTTTATCGATGGGATAGCTGCAGCGCACGACAAGAGAAAGCAAGTCTCCGGGGTGCAGCACGCACTCCGTGTACGAGACACACATACGCACGCGCAGACAGGAACTTTCTTGCCCTCGTGTGTTATATAATCCGTTTTGCAAAAAGGAATTTCGCGCTATACTTAGTTATACGCAGTGCCGCGTGTGTACATCGCTTATATTGCGGCAGCTGTTACGAACAACGCTACATCACACATATGTGCAGGCACAACGCTTATACAGCAGTTGCTCGCTCTTGCGTGTCCGGCTGCTTGTAGCGCACCACTACAAGAGGGAGCGCAGAAACAGCTAGTACAAAATAAAAAAAAATTGTGCAAGCGCAATGAGAGATAGCTCCTCGCTATAGTAGCAGCACCGCAGCTTCGGCAACTTATGACTTTAATTTTTTTCTTCCTTTTACCCGCCGTTATTTTGATTTCCCCTCGGTATAAATAACTTGTAATTTATAAAAAAGAAATTACAACTAGGTGAGTGAGGGATGAAAAAAAAAACAAACAGCGAGTCTCCAAATTTTAATAGGAATACTAGAGCTACAACAGCTAGAAAGCTCAAATTAACTCTGCGAGTAAAAGCTCTCGCTGCGTGCGAGCGTAAATAACACCTTTATCCAGAAGCATGGATTCAGAGGCAAACGAATTTGCATTTTCGGGGATGAAAATACACTGCTGCTGCTGCTGCTGCTTGCTTTTCTTTCACTGCTTCAAGTCTCGAAGGGAGAGATAGCTAGAGAAAAGAAAAAGAAAGTGTAGAAGTAGCCTTTTTTGCCATCCCTCTTTATCCTTGCGATAAATCTCACTGCTCTACTGCGCGTTCGTTCTTTTCCTCAGCAGCAGCGAACGTACACGAGCTCGCTGAATCGTGTATCTATATACAAATGAAAAGCTAAAAAAGAATCTGCAACGCCTAACAAGCTGGAGCTAGTCCCGCGCTCGCTGCATCTCTCATCCCCCAGCCAGCCACGGCAGGATTTTTCGCCGTCTGCGCAGAATACAATCCGTTATGTATTCCAGATGTGCTCGGCCACGAGCTACGTGTATACCAACGCAAGCTACACCAATGGCGAATCTAAAGAAATACACGGATTTATGCATGTATATAGGAGCGATCCGAATCTCGGCTCCATTCGCGATTACGCCGCACGGGTACGCTGGCATGGCATTCATTTGTAAAATCAGCAACTCGTTCGAAAAAAGCTGCGCAAGCTCGCATATATAGCTTATATAGATATATAATTAGACGCGCATAATAGCCTAGCTCGCTCGTATTTCTCTTTGATACATGGCGGAGCCGATCGTTATTCATGCGCCGAGTAAACAAAATCTAACAAGGCTATTCTGCCTCTCGACGCGCGTATAGAACTACGCGCAAACACACGCTCATAATATAACACGGCGCAGAAAGAGAGCCTCCGTAAAAATATACGCGCGTGCGAATGTACTGCGCGGCGCTGTATATACCGCGTCGAGTGGATCGTAATGCGCTGCTGCTGCTGCAAGCTCTTACGTGTACAGCAGCTCTACTCCGCCGCCGACCAAGGAAGTAAACAATGCCACAGGAGCTCGCGAGACTCGACACATAAAGTTTCATATTGTTTGAGATTCCTCGACGAGTTTCCATTATGCATGTGCACACAGGCAAGATCGAAAAGGTGTTACACTACTGTACGACGCGCATGAACATATAACGAGTGCATGCAGTGTGTGTGTGAGCGCGCGATACTCGGTTGCTGGCACTCGAAGAATACGCGACGGCGAAGCGATTTAACTTATAATTACAAGTCGGGGCGCGAGTAGAACGACCTTCTTCTGGCTGGCGCACCGACTGGGACACTTCTTCCTTGTGCCACTTACACGCTTCTTCGATGCAAACTTCTTCCAGCCAGCCAGCCAGTGGCTGTATACTGCACTACTGCAGCAGCAGCAGCAGCAGCAGCCTGAGAATACTGACTTTTAGCCGAGAGACCGAGGCAATACACTCGGATAGAGAATTTGCTGCCAGCGCCGAGAGCGCAACAAACTTGGTTCGACGCGTGGCTAAGAGGCAAGAAAGCTTATTTATGTATAGATATATATATATGAAGATGCCCTTGCGAGCGCCGCACGCGTTAGGAAAAGCTCGAGCTGCTTCTTACTTCGCATGTATGTTAATAAATCGAGTGGCGTCCTGCCTGCACTTACTAATGCATCTTGCAATTTATTGCGTGCACGTCTACGTGCATAAAATTTATAAATATCTCAGACCGAATTCAAGTAGAAATTGCTCCACTTTGTCGGGGAGCTACTATTCGTTATTGAAATAATTCTAGATATTATACGTTCAACTTAGTTATAACGCCTCCCGGCGTGGGTTCGCCTGCTACGAAACGCATCGATCAGTCAGCAATTCGCTGCTTCAGGGAGAGCGAGAGAACTTAATATTCGAGCATTCGATGGGTTATTGCAGCGCGCGCTGCATGGGAATGTAGATTTATCGATTTGTTGTCGATATACGTAAACATTGTTAAGATTATTTAGAAGAAATTGTTCCGCTTGCAGCATAGTGGAGCTCGCTTATATAGTGTACACAACGTAGGAAAAGGCAAAATTCCTGTGGATTTAATCAATTTCGTTGAGGCGCACGAGTTTTTATATGAAAGCTCTCGTGTGAAATTCGCCTCCGTCTAGCGCTCCCCGTGTTGTACGCGCATTATACGGCGCGCAGCACACAAACTACAAACGAGCTAGCGCATGATTAAAAGGATCTGGCCGCGCTCGAGCTATGCAGCAACGAGAGAGAGAGAGAAGCTCCACGCAGCGCTCGAAAGTGTAAAAAGCAGCATAATCCGAGCATAATCTTAGCTTCGGCAACAGGAATTTCGCACCGTATATAAACGCGCCGGGTCGTTTACTTCTAGCTTCCTTATTGGTTGTCGTCGTCGTCGTAGTCGTCGCACGACGAGCGCATCGCTCTCGTGGATTCTATGTTTAAATGGTCATTTTTATGCATCTACCGCTGGATGCAAGATCAATAGGACCCATTATAAACTATATACGTGAACACCCGCCTGCAATGCCTTGCAAACAAAAAAAGATAATTGCTTCGGTGCGAGGCTTATACGTGTATTGTACATACTTTTTTCAAATTAAATTGGTTTAGGTGAAAGTCTCTTAAAAAAGCTTTTACTACGCCATTCTCGACTGAACTTATGCCACTAGCGCCTCTGTGTACATACCGTACATGCATTTTCCTACGAAATGACGTTCTCTTTCGGTAAACTCTTGGAATGAACAGCTCGTACGTTGAATTTTATGACGTTGTTTTGGATTCAAACTCACGCCTTGGAGTTTGTTACCATGGAAAAAAAAACTAGAGGAGGCTTTGATGATATAAAAAAAAACACATTAGAAATTTAGAGCATCTTTAAAAAGTTTATCACCTATAGGAAAAGAATCAATTTTTTCCCCGCTAAATATTGCAATGATATTTTCAAAGAATAATAAAGTTGGAATTTAAATTACAATGACGACAATGTGACTAAAGCATACGTATAGCGCGCCCAGAAATATTTAGACGTTTTGCACAGTTTCACGCAAGGTATTCGACACCTTCAATTTTTTATATCGCAAGCTCAAATCCCTGTTTTTGACGTCGGCAAGTAATTGACGTCGCGGCGTTTGAATGCAGAACAACGGCATAAAACTCAACGCGCGCGCCGCACACGAATCCAGGAAAATGTTGTAGTATACAGCTCGTGTGCGCGAGACACGAAGCCATGTACATGTACGCGCATGAAAAAAAATTCGCTAATATTTTCAGCAGCTCGGCTGCTGCTGCGCCTCTATATAGATATAGCGAAATCTCGACACTGCAGCTCTACGACACGGCATTTTCTTGTGGAAGGCGGCGTTGACTCTATATATATGGACGCGAGCGAGTAAATTTTTACTCTCATCGTTATTTTCTTTTATCGCGCGTACAATGTGTATGCGTTGGCCGCGTGAAATTTCGTTTCTTTTACATCAGCAAGAACAAAAGAAGTTGAGATATTAGCCCCGTTGGCCGTTGCGAAATCTAGCCAGGACGAATCACATGTAGACGAATAAGAAAGAAATACATCGACGAGCTTCGGAGCCAAGTATTAAAACGTCTTGTTAGTTTTTGGCTACCGAGTAAAGGATGCGATAAAAAGATATTGGAAGTCGACGATCGCTCGATATATCTATTTCTCCTACCAGCAGACCGTGCGTGTGCACATGTGTGCGAGAATATATATGCGCGTGTGTGTCTCTTGATTCGAGCGAGAGAACATGTAGAAAGGTAAGGAGGCGAATGAGGCACGACGAGGAGCAACAAAAAGATCGAGAGGTACCATCCTTGTCGTCGTCGTTTTCTCTCGGGGAAATTCGCGAGGAAATTGGGACGGTATGTCGTCGGTAAAATGATTGCAAAGATTGAATGTACGACGATAAAGTCTGAAGATATCCGAGCCTTGCGTACACTCTTTTGTCCCAGCGCCTCTTTTCTTTATTCCAGTCTCAGAAATAGAGAAATAAAAAGAGTGAGCGATCGTGAGCGAGAGAAAGACAGAGAGAAGCTACACGTGCTGATGATTTTTTCTTTTCGAGATCGTTTTGTTAAATGTTGGTTTATCTCGAGCGTTGGCTTTGCATTAAAAATTGTTTTAATTTCCAATTCAAATACGCCGTGTGCGCGTTTCAGCTTGGAAAAGCTCATTTTCTACCTCTCGACAAAGCGTTAGTAATTTTAATCGTTTATAAATTTAATTAGCTACGCGTTTTTCATATCCCCTTTATTGTGAGCGCATTTATGATAAACAAAGGCGCGAGTGCGTATTATTCAAAAGGGTATTTTTTCCAAAAGTTTCGTTTTACCATACATGTATGAAACTGCACTAAAGAGAGTTAAATTTTACATTATTTATTCTGCATACGTGAATTCGTGGAAAAGACATCCTATATTAGGGGATTTTTTACCGTTTTCATATTTGTTTCAAAAATTCAAAAGTTTTTTGCATACCTTTGCGAGAATATGGGTTATAGTAAAAAAGAGAGAGAGCGAGCCAATTCATTCAACAAATTTTTCCGTGAAATAATTTATGCCATTTTTGACGTTGATTGATTCATCATGAGGTTCGGATCCAAAGCTATGATAACTTCAAAGTTTAACTTTCACGCGAAACTTGTACATTTTCTCATCTTTGTGAACGCATTTATCAGTCTTCGCTTACAATGCGGAAATTTCGAGAAAAATGGCAGCTCTTGAAAAAGGCCGTGTAATAAAATCATTGAATTTAATCAGGTCATGCTTGAAGTTCGGAAAATCCTGAAATATACGATGAAAATTACAATTTTCAAAGTAAAAAGATGATTTATTCGGCGTAAAATATGTATACAAGAGGGTCACTAAAACCACTATTCGTCAAGAATCCTCTTTGAGAGCCGGCCTACTTTCGGTGCTCTATATTTTCATTACTGTAGGCGTAGTTTGTTAAGGGTTTGAGATTTTTAATCGCTCGCGGCTCGTCGAGGAAAAAATTTTGTTGTAATAAAGACCGAACTTTCAGTATATCTTGAATCTATTTGATGATATTACATCGTCTGGAAAATGCACTCGAATTTGTAAAAAGAAATAGTTTTTTCTCTTGTAAAGCCGAAACGAGAGATGGACAGCGCCAAAGTATAACGTTGCTCGGAAAAAAAATCCCTCACGTATTCACAAACAAAAATATTAAATCTCGAAGGAGAAAACTGCAAAGAAGCTCAGCATCGTATTCTCCTCGCAAATATATATTATATGCGCTGGTGTATATGTACGTAAAGGGTAAGTTCCGGAGTTGGGTATGCAGTTGCACAGTAGTCCGTCATTCATACTGGGAATAGCGAAAGACCAGTACACACGCACAAACTCACGCTCGCGTACAGATATAGAAATAGTTTTGTTATTCGAGAGCCTTGTTGGACTTTTACCTTTCTTCCTTTCCGTGGTTAACTTTTTCTCCCCCCCCCCCCTCCCCTCTATCCCTTTTCGCGTTCTCTCTTTCTCCGCAAAAGTTTACATCTCCACGCGTGTATCTGCGCAAGCTACGAAGCAAGTCAGCCGTAAAGAGAAAAGTATGAAGCGTGTGCAGCTGTAAAAACGAAGACGCCGACGGAAGAAAGCTTTGTCGAAGGCGCCAGCTTTTGTCGTCCACGCGCGGCACATGTACGTCCGCCTTCGGCTCTCTATACAGGGTGTCCCAAAAGTATGGAAACCTTTGAAAAGCGGCCAAAATAAGCGGGAAAAAAAATTGGGTAACCCTATATTCGACGTATTTTTTCACGGGGAATCCAATGGTGACCTTGGATTTGACCTTGAACATAACCTCAAAGCTGCAGCGACTCAAAAATCAATTTTTCAAATGTAACCCCCATTTTTTATTGCAGATTTGAAAAGAGCGGAAAATTTCACGTCGAAATGTATGTTTTGTTTTTTTTTGAAGACCATTTTAAGGGTGCTACAGGCTCAAATGAAACCCCGATTTAACCTAAAATTAAGCTCAGAAGAACTTCATTTTCCAACTGTAGCGCCCCCAAAAATGATATTGGAAAAAAAACATAAGGGGCTATTCAAACGTAAAATTTTTCGCTCTTTTCAATGGTGACCTTAAATTTGACCTAGAACATAACCTAAAAGCTGCAGAAACTCAAAGTCGAGTTTTTACACGGCAACCGCAATTTTTTATTTCAGATTTGAAAACAGCAAAAAATTTTACGTTTGAATAGGCCTTCATGTTTTTTTTCCAATATAATTTTTGGGGGCGGTACAGTTTGAAAATGAAGTTCTTCTGAGCTTAATTTTAGGTTAAATCGGGGTTTCATTTGAGCCTGTAGCACCCTTAAAATGGTCTTTAAAAAAATACAAAACATACATTTCGACGTGAAATTTTCCGCTCTTTTCAAATCTGCAATAAAAAATGGGGGTTACATTTGAAAAATTGATTTTTGAGTCGCTGCAGCTTTGAGGTTATGTTCAAGGTCAAATCCAAGGTCACCATTGGATTCCCCGTGAAAAAATACGTCGAATATAGGGTTACCCAATTTTTTTTCCCGCTTATTTTGGCCGCTTTTCAGAGGTTTCCATACTTTTGGGACACCCTGTATATGTTTGTGTGAATAAGATCGATACATATATTTGTATGTGTGTGCGTGAGCGTCTGTGTGCATACGCACTAGTTTCACAAAAGTTGCCACCGCTCGTGAATATGGTTTTGTGCAATTCCTCCTGCTGGCCAAGCCTTTTTACTCTTTCAAACTTTTATCTCTCATCTCGATATTTCCGACGGCTATCGGGCAAGATTGTTCAAAGAAGCAGGCTGACTGTGTGCGTGTGAGCTGCGCGCGGCGGAAAACTGTCCTGCTGGAATATAAACGTATATCGAGCGGATAAGCGAGCTGAACAGAAAGAGAAAAAAATGCTAAAGCAAACGGTCTTCTTTGAAAGCGAGCTCCGCCGATGCTTTAACAAGCGAGAAATAGCGATGAAAACTCCATTTTTCTTAATTGGCGCTTATTAAGATATTGGTAATCGTAAAACAAAAAAATAGTAACGGTAAAAGCTCTTAAAATATTCCAATAGAAAATTCTATACATTTTACGTTTGCACGAGCACGAATGGAGGAGCGGCAAATCAACAATTTAGGATGGAAAATATTCCTCGCATTCGATCGGGTTTATGCTGGCTCATGCAGCATTTTATCGGTCATATCCTTGAAAGTTATACGTGCCATAGATATGTATTGGCTTTTTTTTTTAAATTTATCCATGGCTATATAAGCAGTATATAGGCACACACGTATAAGGGAAACATCAGCTGATCGGCTTTTGCCATTATAGTTTAGATTGAACGCACATACGCTACGCATACAGTCTGCCGGAATAGGGTTTCAGATACACATAATCTGATAGTTTCAAGTGAAATATCGTAGTAATAGCAACGCGCAGTACGTCGGCTCCTTTTAAACGCGTACTCGCTGCTCCCTCGGCTCTCTCCCTCCTTTTCTCTCTTCTTCATCGCGTGTGATTCTTCTCGTCGTCGCTGTCGTTCGTTTTTTCTTCTCGTCCTCTTACATTCTTTTTTTTTTGGCTACACTCGCGCGTGGTGCAAGCTCGCAAAATTCTCCAGGAAATTTAAATTCCGTGCGTCTACGTAGTTTTAGTCTTTTTGATCCTCCTCTCCAGCTCCTCTCGCTCTTGCCTTTCTCTCTCCCTTTCTCTCTTCTTTAGAGGCTGGCTTCTCCTTCCATCTAGCTGCTATTACTGTACTCTTTGCCACCACGTGGCAAGATCTCGTGTCATTTCCTAGGGCTTAAACGGATTTCGATCGAAGCCTTCTCTCCATCTAACATTCTACATTTATCCTGCACCTTCTTTCGTGTCGACTTTAAGCATTCCTCCTTTTTTCCTTCCTGCTTTATACGTACTTTCCAACTCGTGCTACTTTAGACCGCCCCCTTTTTAAATTGTATAGTCATTCCGACGACGAAAACTAATCACTGGATCGCCCTTGACACATCTTCAAATTAAAACATTTTGAAAAGTCGGCAGCTGTTTTATATCTCTCGTCTATTATCGGCTCTAAATATATTCTCAATTTAGTTTTAAAAGAAATTCCTATATTGGTATCTTTTTAATAATTAATTATAAAACTTTGGTTATATTCAGAGCTCGACGTAGCTCTTTTTACTCGTCGACTCAAAGTAGTGCAGGTCAACGTTCGATCCGACATGAAAGTGACAAAGTTTTACTTTGCAACGAAAAATAATGGTAAAAATAATAATCCAAATCTCTGAATAGGAAATAATAATCGCACTTATAATGATGAAAAAGCCAAACTTTCTAATACAGAGAGTACATAGCATTTAAAGAGATCAACTTCTCATCAAGATGATAATCATGCCGAACAAATCTTTAAAACTGCTCCGCTGAATTTCGTTGGGAAATAAATGTCATTTCTAACGAATTTCACCTTCAGCTTCCGTCCCGCGAGACAGCTTTGTTCTCCCTAATAGGTATCCAGGGAACTGACGGAGATCAGTGCCAGCGGGATATACCCCCGGAAAACGTGCAAGATTGCGCGCGCGGAGCTCACTTCGAGCGCCAAAACTAGAGCTCTTCGATAGAAACTATTATTAGTTATATCAAACAAAACTTTAATGCTCTTATACTCGTTGCAGCTCGACCGAGATTCGCGAAAGCAGCGGCAGCAGTAGCAGCAGCGCAGCGCTAGCTCAGTGCGAGTGCGAAAGCGCCGAGGATTTTCTGATTTACGTGCAAAAATTGTTTTTTGCTCGTTTGCGCGCTGGGTTAAAGCTTTTATTACTTTTCTCGAAAAGTCAAATATAAATCTTTTAAATAGGATTTTTTTGTAATTTCTTCCCTGTAACGCATTCATTTTAATCGCTGGGAAAACCCAAAAAATTCCACGCGTGAAATATTCTCTAGTTGTTTCGGTTTTGTGTAAAAAATTTATCGTAGCAATTTTTCCGATACTTATTGTTCTCTTTCCGGTCATAATGTCCGTTTCAAGAGTCCGGCTCTGCGTGTGGCCTCTCGATACGCAGTCGATCGATCAGAGAAAAAAAAATGTCAGCGCGCAGTAGTATTCGAAAGTCGCAGGCCGAGTGAATTTAATCTCGTATGGTAATCGCCTCGACACGCACACGACTATCAAGGACAAAAAGTTTTGCCCGCTGCGTTACGTTACGATACGAACGAATTCATTTTGGGAGAAGGCACGCAATTCATTTGCTCGCGCGCGTGCTCGCGTGCGCGTATATATACATATAAGTGACTTACACAGTTATGCGATATTACAGCGATAGCATTCGCCAGGGATGCGTCGGCGTTTCTACGAGCTCTCACTTCTGTTATCTATTCAAATTAGCTCTCTCGCGCAACGACTAACTGCAGAGTGTGAGAGAGAGAGAGAGAGAGAGAGAGGACCGGCGCAGAAATCAAAGTTCGCGTGCCTTTTATCCATACGTATACGAGCGAGCAAAATAAGCGCAATTTTCGTACATACACGTGAAAACGAATAGCCGCGCGTACGTACGTGCGTACTATATATACCGCAACAGTGGCAGTAGCAGCAACAGCAGCGACTGTAATCTAAAATTTAAGTGAGCTCTGCATGTGTCTAAGTTTGAATATTTATACAGGGGATGTGTGGGAAAAAGCTCGCGTGTTTTCATAAATTTTCCACCGAAATACTTGGTGTGCGCCCGCTGACAATATGATGTTATATAATAACATTTTTTTATGAATGCGGCTCGCAGAGAAAAGTTTTTAAAAAACTCGAGATTCAAATGGCAAAAAAGTCCTATAAAAATTTACGCGTCTCGTTGTAAAGTTTTTTTCCTTCTCATCGCTCGGTGCGGAACATTTAAAATTACTATTTACTTTATCTGACCAGACCAAGTACAGTAAAAAGAGAAGCATCGCGAGCGTATAAAAAGTGCGGAACTCGTCGAAGTGAAATTCAATGGCTCATTTCATTATTAAACAGCGATTGAAATAACTTGCTTCATTTCAATCTTGTGCGCGTTGTTCTTTATTTTTTCGTTGTGTTTTAATTAATTTTCCAGCCGCTAATTAGATTCCCTAAGCCCAAGAGAGAAAAAGCGGAGCCGAGGGCAGCGGCGGCAGTAGTAGCAGCAGCAACAGCGCAGTACAAGCCCGAGGCTACTAACAAATCGCTCCAAGTTTTTTCTTATATCCCTCCCCAACTAAGCAACGACGCGTTTCTTCGCACCGCAGAAATAAACGAACAAACCCCCAAAGTCCCAGGCATTTATCACACGTCCCTGCGTTGTATATACACATTCATTCGCGATCGATCGTCGCGTGTAAACAAGTGTGAAATAATAACTCGAGAGGTGTATAGAGTGCTCGGCTCCGCTCGTAAACTGCCCTTTTTTTTCTTTGTCTTTCTCTCTCTCTCGCGGGCGTTGTGCACTGTGCGCAGTCCTCGTAATATAAACTGGCGTTGCCCTCAAAGCTCTCGAGTATATCGTCGAGTTTACACACGAAAAAGCTCCTCGTTTCTAGCGATATAGTTTAGGTTATGCCCTTTCTCTCTTTTGCGCGCGCCAGGGCATCTTTGCACAGCTCTGACCATGTAAAATGCATGAAAGTCTCTTGGAGCTGCGAGTATGTGCTGCTGCTGCTGCTGCTGTATATGTGCAGTGCCGCTCGACGTGTGCAGGGGCGAGGGGCTGGTCTCTGTCCTGAATGCGAGAATTAAAAGGCTATTTCTCTGGCCGGAGCACAATAGGTAGAGAGACAGCGGACTAGCTGCGCTAAGCGCGCGCGCGAGCGGGACATTTTATGCTGAGCCTCTCTCGCTCGTAACTATTTCTCTGCAGGCTACCATTTCTTTTTAACGCTCTTTCCTTGCTACCTCGCTCGCTATATATACTCTCTCTCTCACTCACTCACTCTACAAGCCCAAAGCACTACTTTGCACTCGTTTTTTAGCGGCGCTGTTTAATGAAGCTTTCCCGCGAGGGAGTTACCTGCGTGTTTACTTGCTTTTACCTCACACTTCATTTTTATTCTTCTTTGTTAACAACTGGGCGCGCGGCGAGCGCAGTGGCGGCTCTTTAAGCGTCTGCGTGTGTGTGTGCACACAGATATATTTATGTATAACTCGCACCAAGGCAAGCGACATTAATTTAATCCTTATGCTGGAAATTTTTTTCTAAACGAGCGTCCCGTAGTGAGCATCGGAGCTTGCCCAGTTTATGTACGATAATTTTTGACTTATTGTAAATCCGTTTGTCGCGACGAGCTGTTCTAAGCCAAAGTAAATCGATTTATCTCGCTCGTTCGTGCATATAGACGCGCGTGCAGACATCCGAGTGCCAACATTTCGCCGCGCCGCATAAAAAAGTTGAGAATAGCCGTATTCGTTTTGGCGAGTCCATGAGAGCGAGAAAGAGCGAGCTCGTGTGTGGGCGTAGAATAAGTAAAAAACGACGACGACGACGCCGACGACTAGCGCAGGGAAACAAAATTCTAACTCGCGCGGCCGCGTTGATAGGGGTATATGTGCAGCGGCAGCGGCGGCGGTGGCTTCAGAAGGGCGAAAGGAATTTATGGTAGGTACGTGAGGGCGTAAGAATGAGGTGGTAGCTGCTCGGTTATACGAGTGGAAGTGCGGCTGCAGCAGCAGCCCGTATATAGCCGGCTCGCATTTACGGTTTACGCGTACTTCCTTCCGATTTGCATAACGTTCCCTCTTTTCTACGGCTAACCGCTTCACCCCTTTTACCCAGTCATCCTCGGCGGCGCGTCCTTATATACGCGCGCGTACAAGCGGAGCACAACATCCAGCGGCTGCTGCTGCTGCTGTGTGCTCTATCTCTCGTGCACTCGTTCATAATACGACGCAGTACATGTACACCGCCGCTGCCGAGCGAGCTAGCTGGCGTTTACGATTCGCGCACACAAATAATATCATCTCTAGACGCGGCGCACACTGGCGACAGACACGACGACGACTGCTCCCCCATGTTAGAGTCGGTGCGCCTGCGGCCGACGATGCAAACAAACAACGCGCCCTCTGCTACCTGTAATTTCTACCCGCAACGTAAAACATCCAGCGCTACTACATATATGTACGTGGTTACTTTTTTGCTTTTTCATTTGTGCGTATAAAGAGAGGATAAAATCGGAAAAAATAAAGCAAATCAGGGCGAATCTCTCTCTCTCGACGCACGCGTATATATGTTACGTACACTCAGTAAAAAGTATATTTACACAGATAAGCCATGAAAAATATCACCCAAACTCGAGCAAGCGCGCGCGCGCGCGTGACTAGGGGGAGAAACGAGATCGAAAAAGCGAAATCGTCCTGCGGGCACAGCAGCACTGCGAGCTCGCATGGCATATCGAGAGACTCCGCGAGGCAGTTTGGCTTTGCGAAAAGTACGTGGCGAGAAGGATACGGAATTGGCGCTCTACCCAAAATCTTCGATTCGAGCCAAAGATATCGTTATACTCGCCCTCGTCCAATCCCAGCAGTGTTTTCGCGAGTAATCGCAAATTAGAATCTCTTACACTCCGAGATTTTGCCATGTTTTTCCATGTGCATGGATTTTTTTCGCCAAAAATCGACGCAGATAAGGCGAGATGAGCTCGCCCGTCGAATTCAATTTTCGTGCTCGGCTTCGGAACAATGATCGATGAAAAATCGACGATGCCAGGCCTCTGCCAAATGACACGATGAAATACTCGAATGTATTATACGTGTATCTGTAAAAGAGAGTTGATTTATCGGAAGTAAAGTTCATCCCTTTTTTTGTCCATATCACCGGCTATATAAAAAAGCAGCCACTGCAGCAGCAGAGGAAACGAGGAGGGTAGGGGGGGAGAAAAAATGAGCGAACGCGTATGGTTGAGCAACGCGAGCTTTTTCCGAGTGATATACGTTTGCATATTACTCTTTTCTTTCTTGTATGCGCGCAGCAGCAGCGACAGAGCGGTAGAGCTCAGTTCTTGAAGAGAGGTCGCGTTACGGTGAGCCACGATTAGGTTGGCCTAGAAAAAAGAAGAGAAAAAAAGTAGAAAAAGAAATCGAGGAAGAGTAGGAAGGTAGAGAGAAAGAGAGAGAGAGAGAGAGAGAGAGAGAGAGGAGTGCTGCAGACTTGTCAAGCAGAGGTGGTTAGGGTGGCGAGAGATAAGCAGATTATCCATCATGCGCTTGTCTCTATTCGGCTATATAACCCATAATGCGCTCGCTCGGTGCTGCTACAGCTTGTAGCACTGCCTGTATATACATATATGGTACGTGGAGCAGTGCTGCGAAGGAAGGAAGGAAGGAAGAAAGGAGGTGCAAGATTAGGGAGACGACTGAGCTAGAGCTAGCTAGAGAGAGAGAGAGAGAGAGAGAGAGAAGAGATGCTGTGCGAGCGAGGAGGCAGAAGGAGGCCAGAGCGGGGAGGGTGGGCGTACGGCGCGCACCGCCAGAGAGCGAGCGAGGATCGAGTCAAGCCTTGCAAGTGAAGTGCTTTCTTGTCCGCCAACTTGTCATAATATTAATGCGAAGCCAACCCCGGCACAACCCCCGAGACGAGCTCTAGGCCTCGCGCTATTTATAACTCTCACTCTCAGCTATATGCATATTTCTTTGCGGGGACTGACGAATACTTTTTTTTTCTTTTTTGCTTTCCTACAGCTTCTGCTGCTGCTACTGCTGCTGCTGCTTGATTTCTGCATCGATCGACTCGCAGCGCTCCAGTTATGCAGCCGTGTTTTCCCAAGACAAATTGTGCCAAGCGCAATTTCGGATTTTTTTTTCTCCAACCCCCGCCGTCGTTTCAATAGGCACGCGCGCTCGTACTATAATAGATTTCGAGTAAATATGAGGATTCCAAGGTGCTGCTGTTGCTGGAACGGCTGCAGTAAGCGAGTAATTAAAAACGACGCGCCTGGCACAATAATTCAAAGCTCTGTGCGGATGCTGCACGCTGGCCGGCCCGTTATTAAGAAAAGGAAGTTGTTGGAACGTCTGGCAGCATTTGCAAATTATTCGAAATCCAGAGAGAGAGAGAGAGAGAGAGAGTTAGAGAGAGCTTGCGAGCCCTGTGCAAGTACAGATTCTATAGATAGATAGAAAATACCCAAGCTTCCCGTATATACACACATAGAACACACAGCACGCATATTGGAATTTTCAATATTGTGCTTGGAGATTACATTGATTAACAAGATGATTCCTGACTGAGAAAGCACGACCTACAGAATGACCTATAGTATTTATATACACACACCTCGTTACTAGACAGCTGCAAAATCAACTTGTTCGAAATTCTATATAATATGGGCCGAGAATGACGCAATAATGTTGCGCAGACATCTGAAAAATGCCCCATATTCTCGAGTAAATTAATCAACACCGTTGCGAGAGCACGGAAGTACCCGCGAAGAATATATAGCTCAGCTCGTTCGGGCTGCGAATAAGGCGCGGCCTGCCTCGCGCAACCGTACATACGCAAAACAAGGAATTTTCCCCAGCTCTCTTCGAGTTTATCGCGTGCTAGCTGAATTATATAATATATAAGTTTGTTCGCTGTTACCCGGCTCGCGAACACGCATAAATATATCGTATTTAAATATAGATATACGAATTCGCGTCGAAGTATTAGATAATGATAAAGGAGTCGTTGCACTCGTGTAAACTCCCGTTAAATAGTGTACGTATATAAACCGCGAAACTTTGTAAATTACATCCTGAAACGCGTCTCACCCAAAATTTCCGTGAACGCGTACGCAGCGGCGGCGGCTGCGTTAATTAATGCTTTCGTCGTCGTGTAACGGATACTCAAATTTACCATCGATATATTTCTTCCCGCGTACGCTACATACGTGTACGCCTAGCGTCGCGCAATTCAAAGTCGATGAGTCGAGAAGCGACCATAATAGGGCCCGGATAGAGTCGACTTAGCGAAAGTATAACGCAATAGACCGACGCATTATTGATGCCGCTGGAATCATTCATCATGCGGAGTTTCCGAGCGCGCGTGGTGCACTCGCTCGCTCTGGCTCTGGGCGATGCCAAGGGCTGAGAAGAGAGAGAGAGAAAAAAAATGAATAGCATGCGCTCGCAATTTTCGAGAGGCCTTCGTGCGGATATAACGCGTAGAGCTGCATGCATGCATAGACGCACACGTGCGCAGACACAGCCACACATGGTGATACAGCGACGAGAGAGGGACTATCGAGTGAGAGAGAGAGAAAGAGAGATGGAGAGAGACGAGAGAGAGAGAGCACATTATTATTCCACGGATGGTACCGTGGCTGGAGCAATGGCAAACTTTGGCAGGTCCCGATAGCTGCGGAAGCTATACTGCCTCTCGTGTGGCGGAAACGATGAGCGATAGTTCGGCCTCCGCAACACAATGGCAGTCAATCAGGCCACTCACTCCGTCTCTCTTTCCCATATATATGGTATAGCATAGGGATGTGCTGCAACACGCTCCGCTCTTTGCTCTCTTTCTTTTTCTCTCTCATATACCCTCTCGTATAGCCCTGTGGCGCGCTCGTGAGCCATAGAGAGAGGCATCGATGCTATTCACGACTCGGACTCGTATATGTATGCCGATCTATATCCGGCTCGCGATTGAGAGCCAAAATTTCATCCCCGAGCTGCATCCTGAAAAAGTAGAGGGATTTCGTGCGTGTGCGATGCAAACTGCAGCGGCAAAAGCTTGACGCCTAGCTTATATAGTATATACAGGCGCGCGCGCATTTAGGTGACACTTTGAGCGCAGTAAACGAGCAAATACCGTGTGTATACGAGAACACAAACGTTACATCGACTTGGGCTCGCAGGGCCACCGTATCGGATAATTATACGTAACGCGTGCCCACCTCGTGCATAGATATATTATAATGCGCTTCGTGAGCTGGTCATGCCTCGCACAGTTTGTGTGTGGGTGTGTGTGGCTGCAGGGGGTTATATGCACTGTGTACCGCTGCCACTGCACCCACGCGCGCGCGAGTATATATAAGCTTTAATTAAGCACTAATTTAATCTGCGTGCTGCACAGGTATATAGTGTGTGGCACCGGTACAGTTATGCAGCAGCTCGTAAGTCGTACGCGCAAAAGTACTTTCCGGTGCTTTCTGCTTCAGTACAGCTTCCGTGATTCCGTCTCGTTGCCTCTCCCCCACCTTCCCCCTTCCTCTCTCTCGCTCTCTCTCTCTTTCTGATGTATATGCATCGCTTGCTTGCATGGGTGCATTATAATTATTTTCCCGAAAATGTTCGCGTTGATTACTGTCGTAGAGCTCGCTCGAACAATAGGCATCTTGGAATCTTTTCTTATGCATACCAGTGCTCTTATTTGTAAGCTCTTTTCCCGCGCCAGTACGAGTTATATACGATCGTTGTTATTTCGCCAAATTAATCATCGCGACTAATTTGCCCCCGAGTCTTAAATTCAATTTTGAATAATTTATTTCTTTTAGAGAGAGCGATCTGTAGATATACAAGCGGCGCTGATGCAGCGCGCGCTAATGCATTTCGTACGACGCGCACGAGCGCCGCGCGTATACATATACTCTGACTCTTGCGCGCCTTCACGCGCTTCGAGGCCCGAGCGAGAAAAAGAGAGAAAGAGAGAAAGAGAGAGAGAGATTATTTATTACACCGCACGAGTGTTGACTACTGCACACTGCCAGGAAAAAGTCCAGTAAGAGAAAGAAGGGACCTCGAGGCTTTAAATGACTTTGCACAGGCTGATGCACAGTATTAATGGTGGTAGTTTCTAGTGCTGTTGCTGCTGCTGCCACTACTGCGACTGCTCTCTCTCTCTCTCTCTCTCTCTCTCTCTCGTACGAACACGCGCCGTTTTTCTTTATTTTTTTCGATATTCCGTCGACCTGATTATATTTCAACCCGTTATATTTCTTGTCCTTGTTCGACACCTAGTTTGCTTGCGTGCAGTTTCTTTGACTTTTTTTCGTTGTTGTATGCCTCGGCCTTGCTTTAATCAATAGCTCGTTCAATCTGGAACTCATTGCGCGCGCGGCGCTAACCGTACGTTTGCACGTTCTCGCCAAATGGCAATAATATATTTGCAACGCGCGCGGAGGAAAAACAGCCGAGCAGCAGCAGCAGCAGAAACGACACCCCGCAGCGCAATGGGAAAACGGAGAAAAAGTATCAAAGCCGTTCGAGCAAAATCGACGCCACTGCTGATGGTGCCGGTGCGAGTGTGGGCGTGGATAACGCCGCTTCGCGCTTAATTTGCATGTGCCGCGGAAAACCTCAAAGCATCGGAACGTTGACTGCTGACAATAATTGGAAACTCCTATTTGTGCGCGAATCGTAGAGATGTGTTTTCGTTGGAGTATCGGAAAAGTGTAGATATCTTTAGATGTGGGGCACGTGAAATGATCGAACGCAGCTGAATTTTCTATGCAATATCGATTGAGCGTTCCAAGCATAAAATTAAAATTTTCTCTTTAAACCAAACGCAAATGAGTATTGTATTTTAAATATCTTTTATATTTCGTGAATAACGTATGAAACTTGTGTGCATATATTCTCTCGAATGAAATGAGATTTCAAACAATTTATGATTGCATGCTCAGGCCTACATACAGCGTTAGTTTCGTTTGCGTCCATATATCGATGCATTAAAATCGGCTTGGAGTTTTTTTATGTTTTTTCCCGCATTAATTCATTCCTGATATGCATCGAGGGCAAACACAGAATCTCGTCACCTCCACTATTTGCACAAAGTCGATTACGCGTGACTTTGTGAATTCAAATGCGTATGTCTTGCGCTCCGAGCATGAGCCGGGCTTTATGTGAATTTATAACAAATATACGTGTTTATGAATTTTTCATTTGTAACGACGACGAAAGCGCGACAGTCCGGGCAAATATAAAAGTGATGATATCAAACGAGATTTTTTAAATAAATAAATGGGTCGAGCTCACGGCCCAGGAATGATCCATGAGTTTCAGTGTTATAAACGTGGAATAAACTATTCGTGTTTGCAACCATCAGTGTATATACGCCTTTTAACAAATGAGTTTTTTGTTCCTCACCGAGCAATCAATGACTTTTATTGAAGTTAAAATTCTGTGGACACGTTTGACATGGATGTAAACTTTTGAAAAAACAGTTTGAACTCAATTCTCGTTCAATGTTTACCTATTTGCATTCAAGTCTGGAAATAATGTTGTTAATTTTGACAATTGTAAGCATTTTATATAGAATATCAAAGGATAAAACGAAAAAAGCTACAGTAAAATTGGTAAACTTAAATTTTGAACTCTCTCATCCTGAATTGAAAATAAATAATTTTCTAAAAAATAGTCGTAAGAAATTATTTACCGATACTTCATAAAATATGTGCTTTTACATTATGTTCAGGTTTTGTGCAGAAACGTAACTTGTATATATGAGCACAAACATATTCAGTATGTATAGTGTTGAGATCATGCGCGATTTGGCTCATGATGCTGCAACTTTTTGCTCTGTTTTCCTCAAGCTTCATTGCAGTATATAATATACGCTCGAGACACATGTTTCAGTTGGCTATGATTCAGGCAAAACTTAGCGCGCACACACTCGTTAGACGCAAGCGAGATTTATCGGTCGCTGCAAAACGAAATTTTGATTTTCCAAGTTTATTCTGTGAATGCTGGCCGCTGATAATTTCATAATTCTTTTGAACTTTAAATGTTTGATATAAAGTAGCTGTCTGCAGGACTTACGGATATGGTCAGCTTGGATTGCAAAGAAGAGAAGTTTCATGAATAGATAGAGAAGAGCGAGAGGAGTAGGAGTAGGAGGAGGAAGAGCGAATTCTGGAGAATATATCGACCGGATGAAGCTCGCGCTAATGGAAGCTCCCTATAGCCACGAGCGGCAGAAACCCATGCCAAACAAACTCATACACTTAATCGCAACGGCTTCGATGCATTTGCCTTTTCCGAGTCCAATCAGTTTCCATTTACCGCTATTTATCAACCGCCCAATGGTCGCATAAAGCAAAGACCATAATGCGCCGTCGTTATAGTTACTGCTCGTCAGTTCTGTTTATTTCATTTCAGAATTTTACGAAAAATGTATCCAACCAAAAGATCACTCGAGGTCTTGGATGCATACTTTAAAAAGGCGATTTTTTCTCGAATCCAAAAGAGGAAAGAAATATATAGAGAGAGATACGCTTTCCGTTAAAGAAAAATTTTCAATTTAGAAATGTTCGAGGCAAGTCTGGCAAGTGCGCAGTGGGTCAGGAAGGTGAAATGATTGAACTTATTGCTAGTGCATCCCCTTAGAGTTGCAACTCACGATTCTATCTCTCTCTCTCTCTCTCTCTCTCTCCTGCTTTCTCTCCGCAGGAAAAGGAGATGGGAGAAAGAGAGTAGAAAAAAAAGTCAGAAGAGCATCGATATCGGAATTAGACCGTGCGAAATTGGCCTGTGGCAACATACCGCTCTCTTGCTCGCTACGTACATGTAAGAGATGTTCTTGGCTGGGTGTCTGCGTGCGCGTCGTGTGCCACGTACACTACGGCTCCTTTACGGACAAGCAAGAGATAGAGAGGGAGTGGGCGAGAAAGAAAAAAAAGAAGATATTGTTCGCGGCCGAAGAAAGCGCGCGCGAGAGAGAGAGAGAATAAGGGTATATGAGAATCACTCCGAGTGCCATCAAAGAAGTTCGTGCTGTGAATTTGGCGAAAAGATAGATTCTGAGCGTGGAAATACTGCCACTGCAGTGTCGCGAATCCTTTTTTTCCTCGCCTTCGTCTTCGTTCTTCATACGTATTCTTGTTTTTTTTGTGCGCGCGCGCAAGCGCAGGGCTTCGAAGTTGCTACGTGTTCTCGCGATCTTTATCTTTTTACCTATGTATAAGTACAGTGGAGAGTAAACTCGGTGAAATTGTATCGCACCTGCCGATACGTCGCCTTTTTTTTTTGTGCTATGCATTTGAAAAATTCACATTAAGTAACGAAAAATGGGCAAAATCAAAAGACGAATAGACGGCACATACGCGTAGAAATGAGAGACAAAAGCAATAGTGGAAGAAAGATTTTTCAAATAATTGAATAAAAAATACATTTGTCGATTCAAACAATCTAAATTAAAGGTTCGTTGAAAATTTTGGTAAAAGTTGTGTTTTCAGTTTTGCTTTTTATAAAATAATATACAAGTAGACACTTAAAAATGAAATTTCAGCGGAAAATTGCATGCATAAAAATGTGCCTTACAATATTTTGCAGAAACCTCACCCTAATGTTATTAAGATACGCTCTGGTTGCCGCCATAATTTGAATAAAGCTTGCAACAACGACCTCAAAATAAGCTACTGACAAATGCAAAATTTTATCATCAATATTTTTGGTATTCAAATAAAAACAGAGCGCATGAACAAATATTTGTTTCGAACTTACATAGTTTAAAATAAACTCGATTGAATAGCGCTAAAAGTCGGTCGCGAAGCATAAATGTTTGCCAACTTGAACTTGGATTTTCTGCTCGAAACTTGCATCGATAATTTTTGTTGGCAGAGGCGAAACAACATCGATGGCAGTGCCCATGATCTCTTAAGTACACACGCGTACGCATAATGGAATTTTATATTTTTTATTTGTACACGCGAAAAAAAAAGAAGAAAAGCTTGCCGTCGATAAAAACAAAAGAAGGAGAAGCAGTTGTCTCGTTCGTTTTACGCGGTCGCGTAATAAGGAATTGTCACTACCCAACAAAAATCGAAACTTCTTGCCGTGCCCGCGGTAAAGCTCCTTCAATGTGAACTTCTGTGAGCTCCGCGTGCTGCACGGAAGTGAGAGGAGAAAGAGAGAGAGAGAGAGAGAGAGCGCGAGAGAGAAAAAGAGAGAGAGAATACTTCGTTTCTCGCTTTTTCCATTATTTGCTCGACTTATCTTGGATTTGAGTAAATTAAAAGTAAATACCCTGATAAATACAGACCAAAGCGCTTTGTTTATTTTCTTAACTCGAGCGAAATACTGCAAGGTTCGTAGATTATAGAGCGAATTGCAATTTTTTTTCATGCTTTAAGTCACATTTTAAATTTATTTTATCTCTTCCTCACTTGCCTCTCTCTCTCTCTCATCTCATTTTAATCATTGTATATGCCGCGCCCGACGCCTGTGGCCAAAAGCGCCAATCGAAATAAAACATGCTTTTTCGAGCTTCAATAATAAAAATTTTAATATTTCAATTATCATTCGTTTGCTTGGCATATATTTGTCATTTTTGATATTGACTGAGAATAAAAAAAGAGTTATTTTCAACGGAAAAGATAAATGTGCGGTTCAACAACGTGCTCGCAGACTCGAACGAAACACAAAAATTGCTGACGTCTATATGCGTTCAGTCGAGCAGCTATATGATATCAATATTCTACCTGTTGAAATCCATATTTCTAAAATGCAAAAAGAGAAATATTAAAAACAAAAGATCTCATTTGATAAAATCCATGATGTATTTCGTGCTCCTCATAAAGCTCGTTCCCCCCACGTACGGAAAAAAGCGCTTCACTCGTATTATTCTCTCTTTCCACGCACTACAGCTCGCACAAAAAGCCAGTTGTTCGCCTCTCGATTCGATAGCGCAGAAAATAATACTGTATAACCCGAATGATGACTCTTGAAAAGTTGGAAAACAACAGTCACTCGAATTAGGCCATCGCGCCCCGACGACGTTTAACTCGATAACTTTATGGCTCGAGATCATCTAATGCCCCCGAGTGAGAGAGCTTGACGAAGAGAAATAAAAAGCAAAATAACGAGCGAGTTAGGTCTCCGAGACACAAGGAGATGTTGCTCAAACTAAAACTACTCGGCGTCCGGATGGGACGCAAAGTTTGGTGTCTTTGCCGTCTCCTTTAGCCTCGGTGCAGAGCTGCAGCTGCGTATAAGGGGGTAAAGGTTTCTGAGTCACTGCGGCAATGATTCGCTTGTTTCTGCGGTACAAGAGAGGATCTTCTCTTTGCAGCTCTTTCGCTTTCCAGGCTCTCACTCTCCAAGTCATTCTACAACTCGCCTGCCATTACTCCAAAGCTTCCCAGCAGCTTGTTCAACGTTTCTCTACTTCTTCTCGACTCCATTAGTTCAGCCCCGGTATATAGAGCAACATCTTCAATTCACTCAGCGCCGGTATGTTGTTGTAACGCGTGCAGCAGCAGGCGCTCTCCTCGTCTGCCACTGCCGCCGCCTGCGTCGTTCTTATATAATTCTCTCTCGCTCTCTCTCTCCTTCTCTTTCTGCTTTCCTTGACTCTTCAATTTGTATAAAGGGCGCGGAAGCTTTTTCGAAGATTCGTGTTTTACCGTCTTACGGGTGAACCTCATTTGCCACTTTTTTAATACCTGGAATCGTTTTCGCTGAGCAGAAACATTTAAAAAAAAAGATATCCCACCTAATTAACAATTTCAAGTGATATTTTTTTATCTTTAATGCTACATCAATTTTCAATAACTAACGAGCCAAATCATTTGTTTCTTTTGTGCAGGTTCGGTTAACGAGGCTGGACTATTCGCGCTGCGCGACAAGCAGGAGAGCGTCGGTGGCAAAAGGGGCAGCAGAACATCGAGCACAGAACGATCCGTAACGACGAGCAGTGGAGCGGCCAATATGGCCATATCGTCGACGGTATCGTCTTCCTCTGATACAAAAACGACCCGACCGAATGGCGAAAAGAACGAGCTTATCGTCGAAGCCGAGGCGCTCTTGGCTGCCGCCGCTGCCGCTGCCGACGACGAAGCCGCGTGGGGTGCCGCTAGCGGCGATACGGACAATTTTTCGCTCAACGTATCTGCTTCGTCGTCATCGTCGTCGTCGTCGTCGTTAGGCGACAGCAGTCTGTCCTTGTCTTTATTGGCCACTCAGCCAAGTCAAGAGATCATCGTCAAGCCTCTCAGCAAAGTAGTGCTGCCGTGCGAGCTTGAGGGCAACGCCACCAAGCTCCTCATGCCCGCAGTCAAGTAAGTTTATTTTCGCGTATTTTTTCCCGAGCTTTTTCCCCTTTTTTTTGCTGCCGCTCGAGTTCGAGATGTCCGCTCGAAATTACATTCGCCCCCTCATTGTATCGCTATTCTCGCTGAATTTATTGCAGAAGCTACCGAATCCGACCGGCGACGTGGCTGCACGAAGGTGCACCGGTGGACATGATAACGATCGACACGAGGACGGAGATGAGCGGCACGGGGCACAGATACATAGGCGACTCCACCACGGCGGCGCTGCACATAGACAACGTACGCCTCGAGGACGACGGCATCTGGAAATGCCAAATCGAGGACGAACGGGGTAATCGCATCGTCGGCAGGTCCGTCAAGCTAGTCGTTCTCGGTGAGTGCATTTGTCTTTAACGTCATCCAATTACGATAAGAAAACAAACAAAAAAACACCGAAACAAATAGAATTGGACTTGTAATCGGATATGAACGCTCGGCTACCGGGACGAGTCTCGATACTTACTATTATGAAATTCGACTGTATGTGTGTTCGAGACGGTGAAGTTTTCGTGCTCAGCAGCTCGAGCTCTCTTGCTCGCGCGCGCGCGACGACGACGTCGACGACTCGACTTACTAGCTAACGGAAAATTCGATTTTCCCAGCGGAGCAGAGCCCAGCACAGTGGCAGTATCAATCGGTCTTCGTGCAACAGAATGGAATAAAAAAGAAGGAAAAATCTGCAGCGAGCAGCAGCGTTGTTATAAAGACGATGCTTGATGCTTCGCGTAGCAGAAGAATAAGAAAAGCTATAATAGCTCTTTATACTTTAGCGAAAATTGAAGAGAGCCGGCAACGAGTGGAGATTATCCTCTCGTTTTCAGAACTTTCTTTCGCTTTCTTTCGTACGCGGCCCGGGCGTTCGTCGTCGTTCGCAGTGAAATCCAAATAAGCCGTGGCCGCGCATGCACGAGACGAGCTCGCGTCCTATTGGAAATAATTACTCGCGTGCAATACACGTCCCCGTAACGCATGTACTTTTTCGAAATTACTCTGCTGCGAGCCGCTGCGTTTGAACATTTCGAAATACTCATTAGCCGTATACGCGCGTGCACATCGGTGCCCCCATAAACGCGAGAAGTTATCCCCTAATAGCCTCGTGATTTTCCCGAGGTCTTTCGTGCCCCGTCTCGCCGCGCGGATCCCTTTTAGTAATAGGACAGGAAATTCCGCTGTTTGACGTGAACGAGATAGAAACGTAGCTAACGCGCGCGCGTATATAGCTAGCGAGAGAGAGAGAGAGAGAGAGAGAGCGCGCCGGCAGAGATGGGAAGGGCTGAGAGAAACTCGGCGAGCATAGAGAGACAGACAGAGAGGGAATTCCTGGCACTCATTGTCTAGCTAGTATCGGATTTTACTCTTTCACGATTGAACGCAAACGAACTCTAATTGGTTTCATTGATCTTGCTCTTGAGAACTTATAGTTTCTTTTTTTATCATTATCATTATTATTATTACACGGGATTCGGCTCGTTTCGGTTGGAATATAAAAAGCTTGTTTTTTCAGAGCGATTTTCAATTTCATTTCTCTTGGCACTGTAATTTATTAACGGAAAAAAATTTTTCTGCTTCGTATTCTGAAATAAGTCGAGTAATATCGTCAAAAAATGATTAAAAATTTTCATCCTCGGCCAAACGACGTTATCTCAAAGTGAGTTTCGCCTCAATATATGATTACGCTACATTATCAATGGTTAAAACAAGAGAAAATGTCAAAATACACATACGAAAGCGAGTTACAAAAATTCCATAGATGGTCAAATTCGATATCGCGCGCGGGGCAGCAGCAGCAGCAGCGGAGCTTGCAACATGGCAGCTTGCAGCTGCAGCAGGGCCGCACGCCTGGGCAAGCGTAATGGCGAATGAGCGCGGGCAGGCATGAACGTTGCTTCGGGGGACTGCGTGCCGTGCGGCGCTACTGCTGCCGCAGCAGCAGCAGCAGCAACAGTGGACTGTGGAGCTCCACATAATGAGCAAGAGAACGAGCGAGACAGGCCGAGCGTGTACATATACAGTAGCAGCGATGCAGCAGCAGCATAGACAGTATGCAAATCCTGAAAATTCAGGGGACACGGCGCTTTAGCACGTGCCACTCGTCTCTACACAGCGCGTTCCACGTGTATATGCGTGCATATCTCTATACGAGTGTGAGTGTGTGTGTATGTGAGTCACCCACACACAAGCTAGTAGTATGTATACGCTCGCTCGCTTTCTCGTTTGCATTTATACGCCGGCGCTGGTGGGATACATGTCGTGCTCGCTCGCTCGGCTCCTCGCAATATGTCCTGTACCGCAGCTCGAATTATAAAGTAATTCTCTACAGCTGCACCGAGTCACGTGTATGTGTGTGTTTATATACGTATATAGGTACACACATTCGATATATAACAGGCGCGCGGCGGCTCGCAATACTTGTCAATAAACTGCCAACGAGCTTGAAGCCAGGCGCGCAAGCGATTTCAACGATTTTTCAGCTACTCGCCCGCGCACGGCGCAGCCCGCCTATTTTTTTCAATATTTTTTTTTTATTTAATGCTATATATGACTCGACTCGCTCGCGCTTTCGCGTGCGCGTAATATTTGACGGCACGCGCATATACGCGTATTATTAATTATTTACGGCGTTATTAAAGACTACAGCAGAGAGAATGCGCGTGGCAAATATTGCGCCAAGTTGTATAATTAAGCGCGTTATAAAGTGGATATTTACATGGGCGTGTATATATACGCATTATATATACCGCTCGCTGGCATATAAACCGCTGCCGCGCGCGTATACCCAATTTATTCATCTAATCTGACGGGAAGGGGCGAGCGAGCGAGCCCACCAACCACCTCTCGATGCTCCGAAGATTTTAAGGGATGAATTTTCCATACCTTAATGAAAATCGTCGACGATTATTTTCCAATGTAAACAAAAAATGATATAATATTTCAAGAGCTGCGGTGCGCCGCATGCTATATATATTATAGGCTGCATTATATACGCTCTTTATATATATATCACGCGCAGCGGCATCGACGGTAGAGCTTGCAACGCAGAGTCGCATATATACACGGTAATGGAGTGCGTATACACTCCAATGAATTAGTGCGTCGATACTTGGGAATCTCCATTCATCTCTAAAATACATGCATAGCACCTTATACATATGCTAAATTCTCGAATAATTAAGTGCACGCCTCTCTCTGTGCTCTGCAGTGCTGCAGTGCTGCTGCTGCTGCTGCTGCGGGCGTATACATAGGTTGCGCGCGGTGTGCAGCGGCTGCGGCGGCCAACTCCTACGTCGTTGATCAATTTTGCTATTTGTGCCCCGTTCTCTCGCGCTCGCACTCGCTGCCCGGAGTAATTAATGTTTGAATCGTGATCTTAACGGTCCTATATATATGCGCGCAAGCTCGCGCGCGCGCCCGAAGCTTTTGTGCATACATACTCGCGCTCTGCACATGTGTAAATGCGTGTCAGTGCTGCTGCTGCCGCCGCTGCTGCGCGTATAGAACGTATATACTCGGGCCAAAGCCTGTCCGTGAGTAATTGCTTCGCTTGCACATTTATTTAGCTGAATTTGAACATTTTTAGATGTACGGGTTATTTTTCATGCATATAAACGCGCCGCTGACCCGTATCGCACGCGCACTCTTATACGTAGCACGTTGTGCGCTGCAATCGCTTAAACCTTAGCTAGATGGAATTTACGTGCCCGCTTGCCCTATAGCGTGATGGACAACTCGAGTCGCTGACACTTTTCTCTTTCATTAACGTGCATGTACGACGATTTTCTTCTTTTTATTCGCTCTCGAATCTCTCTCTCTTCCTTTTTTCCACTCCGAGCATTCCACGTCAATCTCCGATTTTTAACCTTCCAATTTTCCTCTCTCAACGCTTTTCCAAGTTTCTTTTCGCTGGCGTGTCGTATTTTTTAATCTAGGAAAAAAAGGAAGGAAAAATACCTCGCAGGTCGAGTTATTTTTTATTTCTCGCTGCTCCATCGAAGCAGCAGCAGCAGCAGCAGTAGCAGCGGCAGTAGTACAGCTCAAAAAGTATATAGAAATACGCGTGCGTGCGACTGCAGATAGGATAGAGCGAGTAAGACGAGAGAGAAGAAGGAGTAAGACGTTTCTTCACTCTAGTTACATTCCGTGGTCTCTTCAGTCGTGTAGTAAAGTAGAGTGGTCAGTCAATAGCCCGGAGCTTCCGCTCCTCCCTCTTTGCCTGGCCGTAGTATGCCATGTACTTCGAAGAGCTGTCATTCGAGCCAAAAGCTTTTCTGGTTTTACGACGTTCACACGCGATACTATATACACACGCGCGCGGCCTCTCTTCCTCTCCCTCGCACTGCTCGCAAGTAGTGTGCGTTTGATATAGCTCAGCAGAAACGTACACGAGCCGTCGTAGTCGTCGTCTTCCTCCCCCATCGAAAGAAAAGGATGAATGGGTGAATCAATTTTCCCTGCAGCTCTTATACTCTCTTTCTCTCTCTAGCTCTTGCTCGTTCGAGCTTTTACGCTGGCAAAGCTCTTCGAAGCTTTTTAATTGTTGCCACTACTTACGGAAGTAACTCGTGAGAGCTCGATTGATTTTCCTTCTTCTCAGCTTTTATTTCATTTGAGAAAAATTCACGTCCTACAGTCGACCTAAATATTGAAACTGTGACCTTTGATTTAAAAATAATACAAGTTCAGTTGCTGGTGCGAGAAACATCATCTTAAATCGTGTCGAATTATATTTTCCAATTTCTCTATAATTCGGTGGGGCTAAAGACCCAATACATACTATTTCTGCTGAATATCATACAAAAGCACGAGGAGCTTATGTTAAAAAACTACCTTTGTGAACTATTGTGTCGCGTATTTTTCCCACAAGAAAGAATAAAAGAGATTAGGTATGAGAGCAAGTACAAGAAATTATGTTCAAATATACAGCTGTGTTGGTAATGCGATATTTATTTCATAGCGTCTCTCTATACATACAAATGCACGATCTTTATACATCTGAGTATAAAGAGAGATTTTCTTCGGAAGGCTGAAAATGTTTTTTTTTTTTGGTTTTTCAAGAGTAATCGACGACAAAAAAGCTCGATCGTAAGAACTACGAGTCTCTTCTCTTTGTTTTTGTTCGCTCTAATGACGTAAATTTTTGCCTCGACGTCGCATCGTCTGCATCTACGATACTTTGCATTGTTATTCATCTCGCGGATGAAGGGGGTCCATATAGTTGGGATCCGTACTCGTGTCGATCAACGAGTCATCGTGATGTAATGACGCGAGGCGCGCCCGCGCGATACACTGGTCCGAGCCGCTCGCGGAATACTAATTCATTAAACGATCAGCTGTGCTGCGAGCAGTGAGCAACTCGAGCCGCCGCTGATGATGCAGTACACGTCGTATATAATGCACCGAGCGACATTAACGAGACATTATTCGCGATCGATGATTCGTGAGAGTTTGGTAAAGCTCGTACACGCGGGGGCGCGCGTCATACATCAAGCACGAAACCGCATCATCTCTGTATCTGCCTCGTGCTCCGTTGTATACGGCATCTTAATACTATTTGTCTGTGCGCGCAGTGGCGTTTGTCTGTCTCTCTCTCTCTATACTGGCTTACCTTAGCGTGGCTAGAAACTTCTCTCTATGCTCGCAATCACTGCTACCGCTGCTTCTGCTTCTGCTTCTGCTTCTGTTGCGTAAAATATCTCTTGCTTCGTCCCAAAGTCGCCTTAGGGATTTTGCCAAACTCAGAGAACATTCCGAAAGGCTCTCGTTGCGCGTTCGCTCAGCTCGTATATACACGTGTATACGTATATACATACGCCGCTGTACATCTGCTGCTGCTCCTTGCTATCTCGATGTGTATTGTACACACAGACGTACGCAATATACCCACCCGAGGAGAGCAGAAAATGGAGAAAGCGAACGAGAGAGCTGAAGATAAGATGTTAACGAGAGACATTGCATCGACAGGTCTTGTTTGTTCGTGCATGAAAATCGTTTTGCGCGAGGCACATACGACGACCCCAACAAACATCGACGAATATGCGAAGACGCCCATTTCAAATTATACATACAGCAGATAAACGTGCACACACATATATGCGCGCTAGCTGCCTCGACAAAAAAAAAATGATACGAACCGAAAAGCAGGACAACGAGGTACAGCCGATCGATTTTTCCTCTTTCTTTTCCGTCGTCATCTCGCTCGTGCACAACGTGTATGCGTGTGTGTATAGTCGTCGATGAAAAGTTGCAAAGCTCCGTTCTGGGATTTGAATAAGAACGCGCGAATTGCGCGCAATGCTATTGAACTTTCACTCGTTTCATGACAAAATATTGTATGTGTGCATGAATGCGCGCGTGCTTCTGAACTCTAGTAAACTTCAGCTTTTGAAAATTTTTAATGTCTTTTTGTTGGTTCATTATTATGAAAGCTCGGCTGTGCATTATCATCCTCCCTCTCTCACTTCTGGAGACTTTTTTGTACATCCCACGTACGGATATTATAAAAATATGCAAGTTTCAAGATGCACACGTATAGACGAGCTACGCGTCTGTCATACGTGTGCGGTCTTGTCATAGAACCACTAGACTATGTACTTCACCGAGCTTGAGTTTTTTTTGCTTCCCCTTTTTTCTTATGCTTTAATCAGAATAATACGTCTCTCCGCAGTCTCGATATACACAGACGTATAGAGCGAGAGCGTTTACTTCTTTCTGTGCGCTCTATACGCTACGTGAGTCTAGTATGTGCGCGTGCGTGTGAGCGAAAATAAAAGCGAATAATTTTTCTCGACTTTTTCAACGCTGCAGATATATGTATTTGAATTTTTAGGTACGAGTTGAATCTCCACTTCCCGCCAGCTCTTTTCTATCTCTTTTACTCCCTTCTTTCTTTCTTTTTTTAACTCGCTCGCATCCTCGCGTTACCATATCTACTACGACTACTGCCGCCACTATTACGCACACATTCATTTTCCTACAAATTCTTATATCTGTCTCACTGCCTCTTTCTTTCTCCTCCCTCGTGATACATTTGTGTTGCAACTTGGACTTTTCTTATTTTCTTTTGCTCTTTTACACTTTTCTTTCTCTCTTCCACTCGCTCATCTAATAAGAAAGAGAGAGAGAAAGAAGAAAAAAAGATAGAGAGAGAGAGAGAGAGTGAAAAGAGACGCCGAGTAAGTGTGACGAGCTGTACGCGCACACATACAGGTATGCGGTCGGCTGGTGTGCGCGCGAATACATACGACTTTCCAGATGCGTGAATGTACTTCCACTCGCTCGTTTATCACCTGCAGTCGGATATGTGTGTGCATGTATATATGGAGAAGCGAGACTGCATACTAGCAGCTACACACGTAGACTACTACTTGCACACTCGGGCTAGATCTGCAGCGAGCTCTAGCTCACGCGCGCGTACACGTACACCGGGGCAATGCGCGAGTATTTTAAATTCCATTTGCCACATAGGGGCATAAAAAATGGCATTTCATTTTCTCCGATGCCATTGCACAGAGAAAGAGAGAGAGAGAGAGAGAGAGAGAGAGCTACAGTAGCAACGGCGACAGCGGAGAATTTTTTTTCCTCGCGCGTTTAGCGCTTTTTTTCCTCGACGCGTGTATATAACGTTTTGACACTTGCTGAACATTTTAATTGACGCACGTGACTATAGAGAGTAATACGAAAGAAAAAAAAAATTCGCTCATTGTCGTTGCTCAGGCGGGCGTGGAAATTAGCCACGTCGCGATAAACAGGTGTATGTGCACGCGCGCGCGCTGCACCTGACCCCGAGAGCCAAGAGAGAAAGCTGTGGAGCACGCGAGACTTTTTTGACAATGCACGAGCGTTGCTAAAATGTTGCCCAGCTTTATACGGCACAAACTTGTAAAGCGAGCTCGCAGCTAGCTGAATATAAAAATAAAATTTTCTCTCTCTCTCTCTCTCTCTCTCTCTCTTCTTTTTTTTCTCGTCTCTAGCTGGTATACTACGACTGACCTGAGAAATGGGAGATCCCGCGCCCGCACGTTAGTGTCAAAAAAATCGTCCGGCATCGTTAACTCGAGGCGCTCTCGCGCATTTTTTTTATTATATACTTATAAGGTTACATAAAATTCTTTAACGCGCGCGCAGCACGCCCTCTCGATTGGAAACGTCCTTCTTCTGTTTTATAATCGCGAGCGCGCGCCGTATCTGCTGCTACTGCAGATTCTCCTCTCCGCGATTTATATATATTTTGTTTTCTTCCAAAACTGCATTTCATCGAGTCGCTTTATCGATCGGTCTTTTCAATTTGTATCCTCGAGCTTTTCTCATCTTTTTTCGTTTATAATCCATCGATTCGAGTAAATAATCAAAGTTGAGTTTGACTTTGCGACATTAGTCGCTTGTTCGTCTACTCGGCTTCACCTTCGTTGCTAATATACACCTAGCGGTTACAGGCACTATGGGCTAATGACGCTACTTAGCCGTTGCGCTATACGAGTCGAGGCCAGAGGTGTGATGTAACTAATGGTACCGTGTTGACTTTAGACGTTATGGTTGACTATAGATGTTACGAGATTCAAAATCGATAAAACAAATCAGGCACAATGTCCACGTAAGTAACGGGGAAATAAATGAACGAGGTCCGATGAAAAATAGTTTAACAATCGAGGCCAGTGCTCTCGACGTCGTCGTCGTCGTCGTCGTCGTCGTCGTAGTAGTCATCGTTCTGGAGCGCCTCGTCTTTGCATTGAAATCATGTACTGCACTCGGTAATCCGGAATTAATAGCAAGATAGGCCGGAGATATTGATTTACGATTAGAGCCGCGCGTAGAGACGTTGGTTAGTGTGTGCGTGCGGCTACTGCTGCTCAGTGTGGATATATACGTATAACAGCCTCTCGTTATACTGCCGCGATCCATACTACCACTACATACATATGCTGAGTGAGCAATCCACTGATATATACCTCGAATCACGATAATATAATGCCTATATACGGAATATTCGATTTTCCCCGCGCACAATATTATATATACGTACATAGGAGAGAAAGCCATTGCATTATATGGCGCAAGGAGGCGAGTGTCCTATATCGCCCCGAGATCTAAATTGAATTTTCATAGTGGCTTAGCTTCGTCGCACTTTATTAATCGCAATACACACACAGTCTTGTCTGTGTAGGTGTGTATATTATATACGTATGCCTCTTGAAAATCGTACATACATACGTAGCCACAAACGTACACATATATAACACAGCAGTGAGTCTCGAATCGTTGTCGATTCAAAGTAAGTCCTTAAAACTTTTGCCGACGCGCGCGCGGCAAACATTCGAGTGAGCTTGCTCCGCGCTCGCGAGTATACAACTTATATTATGGAGTCTTTGTGGCCGCGAAGGCAGGCATGCACTCTTTGTCGTATATATACGTATACACACGACGACGACGACTACGACGATATACGCGCGCGCGCAGAACATGAATAGAGCATATAACAAGGCAAAAGCCATTTTGGGAAGCTGCAAAGTCGAAGGAGCAAGAGAGGAGAGAGAAGGAGGTGGAGAACGAGCCTGCGCGAGTATATATACGACGGCGACGGCTTTTATTCCGCGTCCGCAAAGTTTACGACGAGAGAGAGAGAGAGAGAGAGAGAGAAGCGCGAGTATACCTAATTGTAGTAGCAATGCTAGTTGATGCCATATAGTTGTCGGGTTCTATCCTACGTACAGTCTTCTAACATATAGATATAAGAGCGACTCGAGCTGTAGTCGAGAGAAAGAGATGAGCTCGCGCAGACTAAAATTGACATTCGTACACGTACTTTTGCCGCAAGAAAGCTGGATGATTACTGACTACTGAAGCGCGTGATTTAACCGAGCTTCGTCTATATTGCTCGATGTATAAAGAATCCTCGATTTTCGACGGATTTTCTGCGCAACTTTTTTTTCTTCCTCCAACAAGATCTTTCGTTTGAATTGAATTTTAATCCGACCAAACCGTAAAGCTCGAGACATCAAATTAAACCCACCAAATCTAATATATGCAATGCGCTCCCTTTGTATACATCTACTCGATATACGCACGCATTGAGCTAACTTCTTTTTTTTTTTATTTTGCAGAGGCCCCACGAGGTACGTATCTGATGATAGACGGGCGTCGCCTCGATCCGGGCAACCAGTTCATCCCGGTGAAGGAGGGCTCGGAGCTGACTCTCGAGTGCGCCGCCGAGGGTGGCAATCCGCCGCCCATCCTGGCCTGGGGCATGACTCTGTCTCAGGCGACGCTCGAAGGTCCCGAGCAGCCGCCGGATAATCTGACGATTCTGCCGGTGACTTCGCCAGTTCGCACTAGCGCCAGTCTCAAGGTCCTCAGGGGACACCACAACGCCACAATCATCTGCGTCGCGAGGCACATTACTCTCACTATGCCCATGAATGCGAGCATACTCCTCGACGTACAATGTAAGTCTATGATGCTATATATACACACATCTTATAACAGTAGATATACCTCGTTTGCACCTCTGCCACTGAATATCAGGTTATCGATTGGCTAGACCGTATTGTACGGTCTTCAAATGGAAAATTTCCATTCTTTCTTTTCGTATTATTACAAAGAAGAAACGACTTTTTCAGTAGAACATCCCAATATGCGGTCGTACATACTGCGACTAACCTGAAAAAATGTCTTATTTAAACTAAATGATTTTTGAGATTTCCATTCTTATCAAACTACAAAACATGTTCAACAAAGATTTCATTAAAAAGTTTTTTAGACAAATTTTGTTGCTGTTTTTGAAGCTCTTTAATAGAAGAATAACTTGTTCCGAATGAACATTAGTAATTTTCAAAGGAAAAAACTTCACAAAGTACTTTGAGACAAAAATAGAATGCATCATAGAAAAATCTCGGCTACATTTATTCAAGTGATGAAATGTATACCAAAGAATATGTCTGGAGGTCAAAATTGAGATAATAAATGCAGGACATGATACAAATTTCTACTTTCTCTCTGTGTTGCTGAAGTTTTCATTTAATTATATGCTGCTGTTCTAAAAGCTCATTTTATGACTAAAAAAATTGTACAAAGAAAAGCTGCAGCAAATGAGCTACCAATTATTACCGATGAAAATTTGTAATTGACTTTTTTTGACTTTCAAATTCTAATTCATCAACACAATAATAGTTTTAATTTGTACGCTGAGATTTAATTGAAAGATTACGTTCCATTATCCTTCCTTTCCAAACTTCGAATTATGGTTGAAACGCAAAATAATTTATATACGTTTTTGTTATGATATTGTTATTAATTTTTGTCATAATATAATAAATAAGAGTGCACTGCACATTCATCTCTTATATCAAAATTGAGCCAAACGATTTCTAAGAATGAGGCTTAGAGACAATTATGATTTTAATAGTGAACTTAGTCAAATCAACTACTCAACTTATCAATTTCTTGTCCTGCTCCCATTTCTATTTTCGGAGTTGCAAGTCCGACCGCCAGGTGACGCAGCATCGGAAAGAAGAAGTACCCGCAAGAGAGAATCATTTCTTCAGGGTACTTGTAGTCTTCGTTCTGCGATCACTTGCTTTACAAATAGAAAGGCATGCCAACAATGATAAAAAATAAATAGTCATTAAAAAAAAATTACCACCTGAAACTATACCAGAAGCCCACAAGACTTATCAAGAAAACTTAGAAGCGCTTAGAAGAATTTAAAGAAGCGATTTTACCACACAATTAGTAAACAATGGGCTGAGAGTTTTTACCCAATCGACCACTGACTACAAGACACTTAAACAAAGTCTGGACAAGCAACATATAAAGTATTACACTTTTACACCGAAACCTTACCTCAGTGATGAAGAAGTCAAAAACAATTTGGGATTTCAAGGAATTAAATGTAAACGTATTGTGAACAAATTTAATCATGACTCCTTTTTTGTAGTTTTTGTATGTTCCACCGGCGCAGTGCGCGCATAAACCACGTTTTTTCTTCTTTCTTTCGCTATGTTTCCCTAAAATCCAAAAAGGGTCTTCTGAAAAATAGCAATTTCGATAGAAAATTTCCTCCCCTTTTGATCTAGACTCCGAGTAATACGCAAAATTTTCGAAAATCTGACCCCACCATCGAAAAGCTAAGGTAATTTTCCATGGAAATGGTAGGTTATTTTTTCTTCTAGATGCATTTACAGCGAGGTACTTTTACAGCGAGTTAGAAGTTTTGGGATTTCACCTAATAATGCCACGCGGGCTAGCCTTTGGCGACTTGACGTGATATGGCTCATATTTCCATTCAATTTTTTTACGTGGTTGTTTATAGTACGTACTCCTGAGTTTATCATATGTTTAAAAACTTCTTCGACTCCTAAGAGTCGAGTATTCTATTTTGTGAACATATGTTCCGTCAGTACTATATCTTCCTCCAAAATTGACCGGTTTCATTTCAGAAAAAAAGGTAATTACATTCATTTAAGAGATTATTAATGTTAAAAAAATTAAGATGAATAGAAACTTGGAACTCGAGCGGCATTGCCAAATTGTTCGGTCACTTAAAACAGTCACAAAGGTAAATTGCCAAGAAGACTCATAATAAACAAAAGCAGTGAGTACTCGACGAAAGTCTTTTCGTCGTAAATATCTACGCTTGTTGCGATGACCTCTTATTCTTGTACTCCTCCCATTCTTCGATGGAAAAAAGAGAAGAAGAGGAAGAAAGATAGAGAAAGAGAGACAGCGAGCCCTAAAGTGAAAAGACCACACGCCAAATAGTGCGAAATCTAAAGAAAAGTACTTACCGTGAGCAGTGGTAGCAGCAACGCAGCGCCGAGCAGGGTATAACAAAAAGACTGTTATAGAGAGGCCTCGCAAAAGAATGCACGCAATATAAGAAAGAGAATGAGAGCTGGCGGAAAAAGTCAGTGTTGGAAAAAAAATGGGAGGGAACCCCGCGAGCGTGAGAAAGGAAGAGCTCCAGAATAAGAGAGAAAGAGAGAGAGAGAGGGGAAAAATAGGATTGAGTTGGCAGAAGAGCTCCATTCTCCTGCGCCATAGGTGGTGCGCTATACACTCGCGCGACTCTACTGCTCAGCAAGGGTGAAGCAAAAATAAAAGAAAAACGTCTGTGGTTGGCTGCATGTATATATATCTGTACAGGGATTAACTCTCGCCGCAAGAACAAAAACTTGCCTTAGATAGCGACAGAGAATGGAGGAGCGACAGAAAAAGACTAGACTTACTCACTAGCTGTACACGCACGGCGGGTGCGCATGCACGGATGGACGGACCAAAAGAGAGAAAGAGAGAGAGAGAGAGTAAAAGCGAAAATTAAAGTATGTGTGGAACGCTCGAAATACATGATACAAAGGGTGGGAGAGACGAAGAGGGTTCGTTTACCTCCTTTTCGACCCTGAGTTCCAATGCTCGAATTCACTTTCGACGTTTTCCATCGCCTGCTCGCTACCACCCTATATCTATACGCTTCTTTGCACGCGTATGCGAGAAATTCATTTCATTAGCCACTCTCGTGTGTCGAGGGGCTAAGAAGAGTTCGCACTTTTGTTTACGTTTCTAAAAGCTCTACCGTCGCCCGATAACAATCCGTTCGCTTCGTCGAGCACGGACGTATCGATGATTAGCCTGATTTATCGCAAAGAATAAATGGAAAATGATTTTTCTCTTTTGAAACGAAATTGATGAAATTGCGCGCGAAGTTATTTTCGAAAGACGTTAAGTGAAAGAGATTGTATCGGATGGTCGCAGACGCAAGAAAGAGAAAGAGAGACGGCGAGAGCAAAAAGAAAACGTATTGAAAGCACGAAACTGAGTTGAAGAGCTCGAGGCATCGAGTACAGGGTGTGACTAAGAAATCAAAAGTGAAACGGTTTCTCGCTCTTTCGAAATTCAATAAATAAACGCATTGCGCGCCTCGCTCGGCAGCGGAGAGCCTGTGCGTCCACGCGCTACTCCTGCTCTACGGGTCCCGTAGCAGTAATTGAAAAGCTTCGCGTGACACTTTGAGAAAAAGCTCGGCTAGAAAGTTTATATAGCTATAAGTGCGACTACGACGATGCGGGGGCTGCTGCTGCTGTCTGTGAAAATATCGAAGGCCTCGCTAACCGATGAAAGATACCAGAGTCGCTGCTGCTTCTATATCGAGAATATAGTTGACTCGGTAAGACGACCAGATAAAAGCAAAACATTTTTATACATTACTTTTGAATTGGAAAGAGATTGGACATTAAACTACGACAACGAGGTTAATGTTCTCTGCAGTGCTCAATTCATATATAGGATCTGAGTGTATTTTAGAAAGTTATAAAAAAGAAAATCTTACTCTACCATTTTGGTTAAATTGAATTGCTCAATCTTTTTTCAAGTTTAAAATAAAATAATTTGCCAGCTTCTCTGCGACCAGTTTAATCCTTTGCAGCTTTATCATATAGTGCCCGTATCAAGTATTGATTATTATGACATCATCTTCGAAATTCAATAACTGCAGTGAAAGTTCATCAACTTTTCGCAAAAAACTTGATCAATCTTGTTTCGGTGGTTGAAAAAGTTGAAAAATGTCCCCATGTACCAGGTAATATTCACACATTAGATTAGGTAAAAAAGTGAAACTGTTTTGAAAACTTCCGAGAATCGAGAAGAAATGGGCGGCATAGGCAAGGGAGAAGTATCGATTGGCCAGGAGGCGCGCGCGCGCGAAAGCGCATGCCAAGTGTCGGCTTCGTTGACTGCTGCTACTGCTGCAGAGGCGAAAGTGAGAGAGTGAGAGGAGTTCTCTCTCTCTCTCTCTCTCTCTCTCTCTCTTCCTATGTACCAGCTCTCGCACACATCTCGACAATAACGACAACGGTGTCGACGCGCCGAAGCCGTTCGCTCGGAAAATTTACGTACCATATTATATGGGATTTTGCTGAGCTTTCACGTTATGCGCGCCGCGCCACGCCGCGATGCGAGCAACATACCCGTATTATTTGCAAGCGGGACAGCTTAGCAAAAGGGAGAATGAGAATATGTATATGCGCATGCCTACGTGTGTACGCTGTAGAACGCGTACCTTGGATATTTCCATATCATTTCCTGCATTCGGAAAGTATAATGACGAACTTTTCGCGTCGCGTCGTAGTTCCGTTTCTACAGACTTTTCTTTTTTTTTTTTTTTTTTGGAATGATACAAAATATTTGTGTTAACATCGGAGCAATGCATCTCTGCGTGTGCGACGTCTGCGATTCAAAATTAATGAATGAAAAAGGATTTTTTTAATATTTATAACCCAAAAGATACTGATATCTTGAATTTTCGTAACTCAACACCTCAAGATACGTTTGCTTTTCTTCATCAGCAAATCGGGATAATTTAATTTTAGCGCGCATAATATGTCTCGACTTTATGAAAATTTGCATATACATCCAGCATACAGATACGAGAAATACATACAGCTGGAAAGACGAAGCTTTCGATGATCTTATACAGACGCAGAAAGCTTACACAAAGTCAATACACTTGCCTCGAACTCGAAGATTTATCCCTATTCAGCGTAGCATGAGTCGGTGTAAACCGCTAGCCATACAAGATGTACGTTCGTCCGCTCGCGCTTGCGATAACTTTCCTGCAACTCTTGTAGATTTTCACACTTGCAGATCTCTCACCCCTTCCTCAGCCGTAGTTTTTATTTATCTAGTCATTTTGACTTTTCGCACGCACCGCTGGGCGACAAGCCATCGAAAATATCTTTGAAATTTCTTTCACCTCCCACCCCTTCTTTCTCTCTCTCTCTCTCTCTCTGCATGCCTCTCGACAAACAGCGCGGGAGCTACTAGAGGAGGTATTAGCTGCCGAAGGTATATACAGATATAACGCACAGAGCGTCAGACGGCTGCGCGCTTGCACTTGAAAAGGAATTCCTCGGAGTTGTACGAGGCGCAGCAGCAGCAGCAACAGCAGCAGTAGCAGCACATCGGGACGATGAAAGCCATTGATGTCAAGCTCTCGCTGCTCTATGGCAATACGTGCACTCAATCAATCATATTCAAATCTCGTGTCTCGGTCTGTTTCCTGCGATCGCATGGGGGACTGCAGTGCTCGAATGCGGCACACCGGCACGGAAGCTCCTGCCTCTCTGCCTCTCGCTCTCTAACCCTCGCTCCGCAGCGTACATGTGTATACACGTATATACGTTGAAAATGCAAGCACGTGACGAATCAATACACGAATTGCCGTACTAGGATGTAGTATACACTAACGAAAAATCGTGCATATATACGCTTGGAGCCTGCGCGTGCGGGGGGATCTAGCCGGAGGTACTCGTGCGGCCCCGATCTTCCGGAAATTTAGTTTATTTCGCGAGTACGTCTTGCAAAATAAGAAAATGATTTTCCAATATTTGGCCAGTATAGATACGCCAGTAAGGAGACTTGCATAACTTTTCAACTATATCAGTGCCTGCTCATGTATGTGTATGTGGGTGCGGGCACAGACTATATACATACGGCGGGTACGGAGTTTGCCGATCACGTCAGCATCTCTGTGCTTTCTCTCTCTCCACTCTGCACGGGGAAAGTTGCTGCCGAAAGTACGTGCCATTTTCGAGTCTATGTATTTGTGTGCCTGGAGTTGCTCTTTCACCAGCACTAGGAGCGGCGACGGCGGCGGCGGCAGCAGCAGCAGCAGCAGTCACGCAGAGACTTATAATTGATTTACAAGCTCGAAGCTAGATAAAGGAAGCTTCTGGCGACGATGTGCATGCCAAAGGGGGGAAGGGGAATAGGGTGTAAAAGCTCCACTGCTATACGAAAGAGAAAGAGAAGGTAAGAGGGAGAGAGAGAGAGAGAGCGAGCATCGACAACAGCTTGCAGCTAACACGATGTGCAACGCGTGCGCAGCCGACGCCGCTCGTTCGCTCGCTTCTTGCCCGGCTCTTACGACGCGACACCTCCAACTTGCGCAACAACAGCTTCTCTCTCTCTCTCTCTCTCTGCCATTTTACTACAACAGCCACTTTTACCCATCCTCCGAAGCTCGGCTTCGGCGCTGCCTCAAACCCGCGTCCTGTCTACATGTGCGAGTGGCTTGGCTGTATACGTGTATACATTTAAGCTCCAGTACCAATGTCGACGCGAGGCGAGGCGAGCTGGCTTTTATTAACAACCGTTATGATGCAGCTTGCGAAACAATATATGCGCTATATAGCGCTAAATCCGAGGATAATTTTTATACCGATGTTACGTACAGCAGCTTGAACTAGGTCGTGAGAATTCGAGCGCTAATTAGGCTCCGTATTTGCTAAAATTGAAAAAGTCGAAGAATATTCCGGCTTCCTCGTAACGTTCAACATTTCCTTTTTTTTCTGTAAAAAAAAAAAAAAAAAAAAATGGAAATGATCATCCTTCGACAAGAATATCTATCTCCTTTGGCTTTGCGCAAGTTTCTCTCTCGTGAGAGAAAAATTCCAACTATTTCGTCGACTTAACACCCGCACTGGCGGCGGCGGAGGAGCGCCGCGCGCTCGATATACGTCCAACTACGCGCCACATATACCTATATAAACTGCAGCAAAGTCGTATAGATAGAATTCAACTTTTCTATTTTCGCACGGTTGGCGCGCGCGGGTGTCGACGAGCGTTTTCTGTCTATGCGTTTTCTCTTATACGCCAAAGTTATCCTATATATGAGCAAACCTCGTCCCTAAGGAACGATGCGCGGCGCAATATCTCAAGTCGCTCACCAGGAGTTGAGAGAGAAAGAGAGAGAAAGGAAGAGAGGCGGACAAAAAAGAATCGAGAGATCCGCTATCTCTGCAGAGACACACGCGTACGCGTTACAAGGATTCGTCGTAAGTGTCATGCGCAGCACGAAGCTAGTGGCCTCGTCGCGATTCGCTCGAGTTTATAAAAATTGTTTTGAATTTTTACTTGCCACGTATACATTTCTGATTTTATTAGATCGATCCAAGCATTTAGCGGGATTCTGAGGGGAGGACAAAAAAGAATTGTCCTTCGTAAAAAATCACTCGTAAGCGCACGCGGACGAGTGAATTGAAAAATGTAAAGAGAAGCGACGCGAAGCAAAGCGAAAATAGATTCGAAGCCCCAAACACATTGGATTTTTCAACGAGCACACCTTTTTCGTGTTCTTATCTATCTACTTTTATTGTATCTCTTAGAGAATTTCTAACAAGAAGTCGATGGCGTACGAGGGCAGGCGGAAGAAGCTTGCTGCAAGTTTTTTGTGCTCCTGCTGCTACTGCTGCGGAGTTCTCGTTTTTCTTACATTTTCGATCGAAGTCACAAGAGACAAGGACGAACCCTCGCACCGACGAGCGCCAGCATCTTCTCTCGCTCCATCTTCAGTATCTCTTCTCTAGCTGCCGCACTTCTTTTTCTTCGTCTTGTTTTCACTGGTGACTTTCGCCAGCTATACGTATATATATCCATCTCCTCTTCTTTCCATCACGGGCGCAGAGACTAGATTAAACCAGCACGCAACACTTGTTTTATATATCTTCTATCCCCGGCTGTGTGTATAGCAGCTAGCGTCGATGCTTTTTCTTTCTTTGCGTATATATTTTCATGTCAATGTCATTTTCTTCAAGACAACCAAATCCTTTCGAAGAAGAGAAATCAGAAAAAAAATTTAAGTAAAAATATTAGGTAGTGGTTGCGATGCCCGATCTGTGAATGATTTACAACAAAGCAAGTACATATTCTATTAACGCGAAACTATTCTGTAATATATTTAGACTTTCGGAAAAAATTGTCAAGATCAAAATAGTCTTGAAATTAATCAAAGAGTAAGTTAGACATTTTCAAAACAGTACATCGGGCATTTTCAGAGGCTTATATACATTTGACGAAGAACTTGTGGGCAATTGAGATGAGAATATTAGTCTGCTCAACCCATATAGTTACTGTTTTCACAATAGAAAACGGTAAGTGAATCAGGAACGAGAAGAAGCTCAATTTACATCGATAGCATAACATTTTTCCACGCAATATAATAAAATGTATAACGTAACGAATCGAAACAAGCATTGTTCATTCACGAAGTCATAACGTAAGAATCTAAAAAGATTAAAAAGCGCAAGCTCGTTTAACATAAAAAAGTAAAAACGTGTCGCAATCGACAGAGCAGCCTCTTGAATGCGTGTAAAGCGTAACGATTGTTCGTACGCGCGCAACTATCACTGGTGGACTACACAAACGCAAAAAAAAAATCACACGGAGACACGGAAGCTCGGGTACAGAGTGAGCCGGGAAAGAGCCCGATTGACTGATGCCTCCGACGACATGACAAGGGCGACCGCGATGCATGCCGAGCACATCGCACTACTACCAACGCAACATGCGCGGCGATCGTAGCTTATACCTATACACCTATCTCCGAGAGAGTCAGCAGCGGAAAGCCATGGGCGTCCGAGAAAGTACGACGGGGCCGCATGAATGCGAGCTAGCTAGCACGTACAGAGAGGACTGCAGCCGCGTCTATACACACGCCCGCCACATGCACATGCACTACTGTGGCCTATAGGTGTCGGACCTCCGTTGCGCCCAGGTGCATATATCTCACGTGAATGTGTAAGTGTAGGGGTACACCCATAGCTACGATACGCCGTGTATACAGCAGAGAGGCGCACAAGCCGAGAGTATTGCTCGATTTGCATTTCAGATTTAGCCCGCCTGCGAATGCGTCTGTGCGTACATGTAATACAAGAGCAAATCGTTAGCGGTCTCTTCGGTTGCATTTCCATTCACGCTCCGATACACCCTCTGCGCCTCGTGCCCTCCTCCTCCTCCTCCTCCTCCTCCTGCAGCTTGTATCTTTGCAGCGGCCGAGTGCATCGATCTATGAGCACGAGGCTTGCGAGCCCCGACGAAACTTGGCTAACCGAATAATTCAACTCGATCGTTAAAGTAATGGCAGCTTGCGATGCAGTCTGCGAGGATCTATACTCTCGCCTTGCGAGTATACATATTTTTTGGCGAATTTCAATCTTGCCGCGAACGAATTCGTATACGTGCTATATACCCACGTGCGTATGTTTACATCGATTCATATTAACTTCGACGTATAAATTCGCGCGCTACACTCGTGTGTACAAATATTTTTCCCGTCGCGAATTATTTGCTGCCTGTAGCTGTTGCTGTTGTTGCTGCTGCTGGCCTGGGCTGTTCACAAAACAAACGAGGCAAAGGCAAAACTGCGATATCCGTAAGGTGAAAGCTAAACCACAGCAATGAACGTGACAAGTCTCTCTCGTTTTCTCCCTCTCTCTCTCTCTCTCTCTCTCTTTGCAGCGGTTTGACATTTATTCGTTGCGTAACCTGTACATATAGCATGTTTGTATGTATGAACTGCGTCTGCTACTGACAATAATAAGCCACTGTATACGTATACGTGTACGTGTATGTGTCTCCAAATGTGTACGATAGAGAGTTCGTTCAACTCGGATAGTTCACGAGCTGCAAAACAGTCTGCATGCACACATACACTTCCATACTTATTTGTTGTATGCGTGCGCACATACGAAGTTGCCTATTGTAATGATATTAGCATGGCTACGGGCGACAATTGCATAATAGACTTTTGTTTCGTGCGAAATATTTTCCATTCCTCTCCCGTGATAGCAGTGACAGAGCTGATGATTCCTCTTTCTCTCTTTCTCTTCTTCTTCTCTTCTGGCTGCAATTACGCGTGTGGCTGTTTTTTTTTGGCTGCATGAATTGCGTGCGTGTGTGTAGCTTTGATGCGAATTCGATTACTCAACGGGACGCAGTTTTAATCAAAAATTCAGATTGGCTGATAGTTTGTAGCAAAAATAATACCTCCATGGGCAGCTGCATGCTACAAATGGTTTTGACAGTTGGATTCTCGCTTTAAACAGAGTCGTATTATACATGCTATAAACTTCGATTGAATTGAAAATTGAAATTCTCATTGAACTCGTTGCGCTACCGGTTTTGTACCAATTTTGTAACGAAAAGAGTACACAAAATAATTCAAAAAAAAAAAACAAAAAAGATTCGCTCTAGTTAGCCCTAATAAGTGGCGCAACGTGTAATTAATTATATTACATTTTTTCACGAGTTTTATGAATTAAAGCCCTCGGTGCTCTGCGCAGTCTTATGCTTTAATAAAAATACCATAAATTACACGCTTTTCTGAGTAAACAGCATGAATAGGCCCGCACACTTAACAATTATCAAATTTGTATAATGTATACGTGTACGCGTGCGCGCGCGCTTACGTGTATGTACAGGAGTGTTTTTAAATAAGGGGTGGTCTAGTCCTGTACTTGCACTTGAAAGTCGGGGAGGACCGAGCACAGCCGAGCTAGTTCCTCGCTCTCTCTCTCTCTCTCTCTCAAAGAGCCCCTCCCGCGCACACGCTCGCATGTATGGGCTTAATAAGCTACTCCGGCCACCCTGCGCGCCCCTGCGTCAAAGGGTTATATATATATATAAAAACGAGTGAGAGTGAAATTCGCGCATACGCGAAAAAACTTTTACACTCGACGAAAGTTGGCTCACGAGCACAGAGCTCCGTGTATACATGTGCGTGCGTATAGAAAGCTCGTTTAGCTGTGCTGGTTGTATGTGCGAGTGTGCGTGTGCGTGTGCGTGTGCTCGTGCGAGCGCGAGTGCAAAGCTTTGACTAGAGTGATATAATAGCTGCTCTTTATCACGGCGAAGCCGCGCGCAGACACGCGTTCGTTCGCACACGTGCGCAAACACAGACACAGACACACACATACGCAAGCTCATTCCCCGCGAACTAGCCGCAAACGTGAATACTGGTACGCTGGTGTTTTTTTCCACTCGCACTCTCTTTCTCTCTTTCTCGTACATTAATATCAGCGCTAACGACCGCGTCTAATTCCAGCAGCGACAGTTTCTCAGGCTTTTTCGCAGCCTGCGGCTTCCTTTTTCTCTTTTTCTTTCTCTTTCTCTCTTTCACCGCGTGTGTATGTGCGCATCCCTCTCTCTCTCTCTCTTTCCTTTTCACTCTTTACCGGTGTATCCCGCAGACCCGCTGACTCTAATGTCTTTTTTCCACGGGTACACACGCAGACGCGTCATTGCCTCTGTTCCCGGCTCTCTTTTTCCCTTTTTCTATTTTTCTCTATACGTACGCGCGTACGCACACCTGCTTTTGCGCGCGCGCCCTGATGATGGCGTTGGGCGAAATTACGCGAAAGTAACGCGATGATGTTTACCTCGCGCGCGCCCTATCTTTTCCGACCAGATGTAATGTTGCACGAGTCTCTATGTTATACGTATTGTGTGTCGGATCTCGAGGGCTCAAAGAATCGGCTCGCTGCGTCGAAGTTGCTGTTTGATAGTCCTATGCACGTACGCAGCAGTAGCAGCAGTGGAGAACGTGTTCGAGAAACTTTGGGGATAGGATAGGCAATCAAATTGTTGCGGGCACAAGCAGAGCTTTATTATGTGTGTGAGCGCGTATGGGGAATCGAGGTACACACAACGCTAGTATAGGCGAGGCGCAGCGTTGAGAGGGACTATGTATATATGCGAATATGCAAATAACGCGCCACCCGAGCAAAGTGAACACATGTCTAGCACCGCTCGCGCGCAGTTTAAATTATAGATAGTTTGCGGATCGATGAAAAGTTTCGTAGGAAAAAAAATTTAATCCTCGTTTGCACCAGTTTTAAAGCGCCTGGCACTCGTTTGTCCCTCGATGCATAAAAGCACTCGGATGTAAAAGCGCGCGCGCGATGCCCCCGTGTCGATGGCTTGTTTAACCTACCGTCGACGATCTTGACTCGCAACTACTCGTACCTTTTTTTTTCTCTGCTCTCCGACTCGGCGTCTTTCGTGACTCATTTATTCTTTCTCTCAGTCTGTTATATTATAGTCTAAGGTATTTACAATCGAAGTTTCATTAAAAAAGCTTTTAAGGGCTCTATACCTTTTTTAATTTCAATGTTCTTTCTTTACTGACATACACTAGTTGCAGTTTTATCTGAAGCCAAGAAACGAAACATAGTACTCGTTCAGCTGGCCTCTCTGCGTTTACTTGTGGGCATTTTTTTCCTTTTTTAATAAAGATGCAAAAATAAAATGTTCAGAATTTCTCCTCAAACCTCTATTTCTTTCTTCTCCACCTCCTTGCTTTGTATCTTCGCAGAGTGGTCCTTCTCTATCTTGCCTTATCAAAAATAAGAGAGGCAACAGGGGCCTACAGATAAGTACCATCCTTGGCTTATCTAAGAGTCCAAGTCTAAGAGTGCTTATCTAAGTCTAAAATATAAGTTCAGATTGGCAAGTCTCTTTGCTGGACAGAGATTTGGTGAAAATATATGCGAGACTAAAGCCGGGTATGTAATTTTGGTTTATGTTATAGCTCGATTGCCGAAAAATTATTTTAAAAAAAAGTTTAAGGTCCTTGAACTGTCATCAAATATGTATTGTATTTACTTATTTATCAATCGGCTTTTTATTAGGCAGTGATGCATTAATCTTTACTCTAGAAAAGTCAGAGAGTTAAAAGTTTAAATAATTGTATCTGAAGAAGACCAACAATTAAGATATTAAAATTTATAATTATATTATGTTTCATCGTAAAAAGTACCAATTCCATTTAGAGAGATTAAACAGACATTCTGAAAGGGCTTCAAAGTTGCTTTTGCTCATGATCTGCCTTCTCTGATTTCAGATACACCGTCATTTGCGATTACGAGAATCCCAGGTTTCGGGATTCCAATTGTTGAAGGGATGTCCGTCAGTTTGAAATGCGAAGTAGACAGTAATCCCTCCAGTGCACCCGTTTGGCAAAGAAGTAAGTTTAACCAGTTAAATTTTTTAAAATAACTATGTATATTATTATTATAAAAATTAAATGAAACAACCCTTGAATAATTAAGCGGTTTGTTCGTTAGTGATGAAATTGATCACTTCACAAAAGTAATTGTGCATTAGTGGGTAATCTTAAAATTTGTCCTCATATCGCTTTAGCTAAAATTCAAAGAATTTATTGCTGCTTGAGTGCTCTCATTTAATTTAAATATGATTTTATTAAGATAATAAAATCTTGCAACTGTAATACTTTTGAAGTGATACGGCTTTAGAAATTATAATCAGCAAGGTTCATCATCATTACATGGTGTCATCTATTCATGGTATTATGATTTTTAATACAAATCTTTTTTATACTAAAACGCACAAAGTACGAGAAATTTCGATTGCGATTATACTGACTATTGATTTTACATTGAGATAAAACCTTTTTCAATGTTAAAGCTTAAAAAATTTACCTTATATTTTCTTCCATAACATTTTTTTAAAAATTTCATAGAAAACCGATTAGATTTATTTTAATAGTCGTCAAATCCCTGAACGTGCTTAGCTTTACAGCTTCATCGTAATAGCATTAATTATAAGTATTATAAAAAGAAGATTGAATTTACTACACGGCGCATAGTAGTAAGAATCGTGTGTGAATTTATAACGTTAAATAATCAGATTATTGAGAGAAAAGCAAAATAGAGGCGAAAGTGGGTACGCGCGGAGAAAGATGCAAGCGAAGAGCCCGAGCTCGATATGAAACTAATGAGCGCTCCTCTATCACACTGCGAATGATGGAGACGTTGTACTTCCATTATTATAATATAAGGACGAGTAATAACTCCACTTTAAGCAGATTACCTTTTCGTAGACGATTGAGAGCATCGAACGGTTAGTTGATTAACGTTGCTCCACCGCCGAGGCGAGGTTATCGTTGATGAAATGCTGCTGCCTGGAATCTCGCTCGCTCCCCTCCGAGCTTTGCTCGCTTGCGCGCGTCTGCCCGCAAGCTCCTGCGCTGCTCTCGAGCCTCTGAATATTGCAGAACAAAACGTGACGTCTTTTAGAGGCGTTGCTCGGCATACAGCCCTTTACCTATACATGCGCCTACTTACCTGCGTATAAAAGTTAATAAGGCTGTTCGCTCGGAAGCACAGATTGACACATCGCAAGTTTAATGGCAAAATACTCGACACGGTGAAAAAAAAATGAGTAAAATACAGGAGCGAATGGAAAAATATTCAATAATTGCATCGACGATCGATCGAGAGAAAAAAATTATAAATGATTATGGAGCGAAATTCCCGGCAGCTGTGTCGAGCTACGTAAAAAAAGCGTCGATTTTAATGATAAAAATTGCAGCAATGCGTGACCTCGTCGAAAATCACCATGCGTCGACTTTATTAAATTCTTGCGCTAGTCGCTAACGTCGATGTAATTCTCGACTCGATGACGACGAGGATTTTTACAATAGCCCCAAGTAACTCGCGCGCCATATGGCAACTCGCGCAGCGCACGTAAACAATCATTCACTCGTGCTGCAGCATAGATAATGCGCGCGGCGTACTTACGCAAGCTAAGCTATATCGTCGCTATACGTATAACACGTTGATTATTTTGCAGACGATGGAGCGCCGCCGGTGGAGCAGAGCGACGATGGATGGCTGAACTTTACGAAAATCAGCCGAGCCGAGAAAGGCTGGTACAAGTGTTACACGCGCCACATGCTCGGCATTTACACCAGCATCGGCTACTATCTCAACGTCAGGCGTAAGTACATTTTACGCATGCGATACACCTTCGATAAATAAATGACACTCGATGCAAATTGTGAATATTAATGGCACTCCAGGCAAATGGAAAAAAAACTCGTTCGACTTCTCGAATACGGAACGAGTCACAGACATCTTTTTGTCGTCTTTTTTTTTCACGCGCGTATATACCGTAGCGCGCGCGCGTGTGTGTTTGCGGCAGAGCTTCTTTTCAAAAAAGTACCACACCGCATCGCGTGCAGCACCTTTATATTTAACGCACACGCGCTGCTCTTATATTACTTACTTTTCTCTTTTTCCGTCAAAGCCTCTCTTTCCCTTTTTCGCTCGTCGGGCTCTTTGCGTGGCGCGCGCCCTTTTATCTTAAGAGCGCGAAGAGCCATACGCTTCAATGCTCGTCGCGTGTTATCCTTTTTTTTCCCTCTTTCTCCATTCACTCCGGGTAGAAATCATGTAACTTGTCGGAGCTAATAATTTTCGTTGGATAAAATGTTATTCGCCCGTGATGATTTGGAATAATCGCAGTCGAGCGCGCGCGCGGGGCGTAATTCGACGTAATTGCTCGGGTAATTATCGAGAATTGGAAAAAAGTCGGACACACGCGTGCGCGCGCGCGCGCGGCTGCTAAGTAGGAAACGGTATCATTAATTCCTCAAAATTATCGATGCCAGAGCTTGCTGGAGTTTGGGGGGATCTACTGCCGCGAGAGCTCTCATACCTTCTCGATAGCTCGGCGTGAAGTAGTTTGGCGAGGAAATTTGCAAATGTTCCCGTATATAAGGGCTGAGGTAATTTCCGTATGCCCCAGTAGCTTCCGTCCCTGACAAATGACTGTGGTTTCTCAGTTCATATTGACGTCGTTGCATTCGCCTCAGTCTATCACTACCTATATATAATTCGCGCGACTAAGCTCTCCTCTCTCTCTCACTCTAGCTGCACTTCGAGCAAAATCTCCGAGCAGATTCGCAATTGCAAAACTTTATCAATGAGAAAAGTTATTCAATTGATTGAAGCATAAATTTGCCTAGTCATATGTATCGATAACAATGATGTGCTTGTATTTTGTACTTTATGAAGAATCATCAAGCTGCTGAACTATTTTTTGGACAAAAAATCCAATCTAATTTTTAATGATTCGTTTCGTTGCACAGATGATCCTGAAATCGAAACGCAAGCCAAGTCTTTCAACGGTGAGGAATCGAGAAAAATGGAGGTTCAAATTGGTGGCGCCGTGACCCTCGAGTGCGACGGCGGTTGCTGGGGCCATGGACCGAGCATGAATCCAGCTGGTGGCCCCGGACCCTTGGCTCTCAGCAAGGTCGTGTATCAGGATGCCGGTGAATATCGCTGCGTCGCGCCCGATCACAACTTGCAGGGTGCTTGGAGGGCTCAGTTACCCTATTACGTCAAAGTTAACGGTGAGTGATTGTTTTACATTTATTTATAGCACTACTTATCGAAATGGGGAGAACCGTGGATTGAATCGAGCTTAGAGCAATTTTAAAAAAACTCATACAAGTTTTCCCGATGATTGGAAAGAGTTCGGAACTGAATAAAAAAGTACAAACAAAACGTTTGCAAATAAAATGTTTTATTTTAAACGTGTAAAAAATCAAATGATGCACATCATAGTATTTATGTTTATGGGTAACATTGCAAATGTAACATTTACACGTAATTGTCATGAGAAATATTATTATAATTATAATAAATTACGCTATGCGATATACCTTTAATGACGCAAAAACCACAAAGTTTGAATTAGCTTTTGACATCTATCTATTGACAAATGAAAAGTTAAGAATGGCTTAACTAATAATTTTTCTTACAATATTTTTATAATGGACATCTCTCAGTACTTTGCTAATTTACATTGTCAGCTTGGGCCTTCAAGTAAATTTTACACCTTGTGCATTTTACTTCACCGCAAACATCACACTCCGTAGTTTCGTCATTTGCGTGTTGTGGCCGGTGTGCTTCTAGAGATTCGTGATCATAAAACTCGGCTCTGCACATATTGCATAGAACTTTATATCCGAGATGCGCTGTCATTTGATGCCTACGCATCGTTTCCTCGTCTGCAAAAATTGCATCGCAATCATCACAATTAAAAACTCGCATTTTGTTTCTTAAACGAAAGCCAGAGGAAACATTCTTTTTATCATCAAGCAGAAAAGTTTCCTGAAAGTATTAATAAATTCCAAGTCTTTTATTTTATTTCATAGCAATAGATGTGTTATAGATATTTTTTAAAAAATAAAGGGTTTATAAGTCAGATTCTGTTCCCCAAAATTTTAAAAGATATTAAAAAAGTGTAATAAGATACTCCTGTCAATGAAAATACTCCTTAACACCTTTTCATACATAACCACAGGAGTATCAGCAAAAATTTAAAAAAATAAAAAAAATCTTATGAAGCTAGTGATACGAGTATTTCTAAATAGCAAACTACGAAACTACAACAGAAAAATATGAAACACTTATGTAATCTATTTGGTGCCTCAAATAATCCAAAGTAATTAGTTTAAAAAATATTGAAAATTAAAAAAGGGCTCACCTTACGATTTCTCGTGCGTGTTTGAGCTTGTGCGGAAACTGGATCGTGCTTCAAACAGCTCTCAAGCACATAGACCGCTGTTGTTGTCTATTTTTGTTTATGTCGGAATATTTCTACGTTACTAGAGCAACGTTAAGTAATTGATTCTGAAGAATATGTTTTGATAAAATTTTATTTAGAAAATTTAATCAAAATAATAAATAAATGGAAATGTTTGATAAATCATTTTGAAACTATTTGTTATTCATAGCGGCAAATTGAAAAAATCTTAAATTCAGATTTTACTTTAACATGTTCAGTTTTTAATTTAAATTATAAATGTTAAAAAAAAATTTCATTTTTTTTGTTTTTTGACACAAGAAATTATTACCCATAGAATGAGCCCTATATGAAATATCCTATATGTGCATAATTTGCAGTAATTTATAATTATCATAAGTGGATTTTGAGTCTGACATAAAATCTAGAGATTCAAAATGTACTTTGCTAATGTGAATTTGGCGAACATACGTGCAACACTTAAAACAAAGGCACTCTAACTAACTAATTTTGCGATTTCTGACTTAATACGCAACAAATTTGTAATTCGGGCACACTTCTCGCAATTGAGTTTCCGCCTACATGCAAATCAACTATATCACGTAAAACGCAAAGGGGTCAAGACGACAAAAATGCTCTTTTGCAATTTGCTGTGCTCTGGCCGCTCGGAAAGTGCATCCAACTCAAAGACAATCGCAACATTTCGTCGTTAGTTTGATTGCTCTTTGGGGCCCTCTTTGTCCACGAAATAGAGAAACCAAAAGAGATACGCTGACAAAACTGCTGATGTCGTTACAAAACTTTCACTTTCTTTCCTCGGGAAAGTTTCTATAATTATAATTTTTTTTTACATACAAATAAAACGAAACTTTTTGCACTTTTGATTTTTACAAATTAAAAAACTCAATTACTTTTGAATAACAACGGAAAACTTACACAAAAAAACAACAATAACAACAACAGCAAAACACGTACCAAAGCACAGGAACGAGCGATACAATAGTCTGAAAAAGTTTTAATTAAATGTATCATTTCGAGTGGTCATAAATGTCAAACCAGAGTTTTTCATAGAAGAAGGATCTTGCTTTTATTGCCCGTATTTGTACTTACATACAAAGTAACTATAACCCTTAGCCGACGCGCGTGCGTTTCAGTAATACGACGAGGGTCATAAAGACAACTGGCGTATACGTCTGAAAGTTTTGCAACTTCTTTATATACATGTATATAAGCATTTGGACGTAAAGACGCACAGCAAAGCCGTCCATGATTGCGGTACAATCGTTTTTGTTTAAAATGACACGCTTTCGTACTTACTTTGCTTGTACTTTTATTTACCCGTTAACCGAAACGATGTTTATGGACTCGTTGCGTATCTGTACTCTCATTTTAATTAAATATCATCGGTTTTTATTTGTTCATGGTAAATTTACCGTTCCACTGGTACGCTATCTTATATGAACAAATAACCATTACAAAAATAATCCTTAGAACTAATTCAGTGACATGAGAGTCACCTATATGACAAGTTAAGCGGGTTTCAGCAAATTATTACAGACTGCCAGTTTTGGCGCGGAAATTTAAAAAAGTATACTAGTATACCGGTTAAATTAGTTAATCATTCAAAAATCTAGGTAATACTTTGGGCAGTTGTTCTTTAATACTTCCCTTGGGTACCTACAAATTTTTAGCATAGGTTACTGAATTAACTTTCAAAAAACACTAATCTAAAAATTTATCTTTTAACACGGTCTCTTATAATAAAAATCTGTTGATTAAAAAGTTAAAGATGTCATCCTTCAATCAATGTATTATAAAAATACATATGTTATCGTGCTTTCAAAGAAAATATTTCGTGATGAAGGGTAAAAAACATGTCATTTTAGTTCATATCCGCGTATATTAGCTCAATAGGCTGCGCATAGCAGTGTAGTACGGTAATACTATGATTACAGTGATCATCTAACCATCTTAATAAATACCCCATCATTAATTTTTATTCAACTATTTTGAAATCTTCAATCTTCACCCCTAAAGTTCTCATAAGATGTAAGTGCAACGTTGCGAAAAGACCAATTAGTTGCATGCTGCGGATAGACTTTTTCAATCCTTTTTGTTACTCTTCATCTTCATTGTAAAGCCTATACGCTTTAGCCCTTTAACTATCTTTGTTAAGCTATCCAAAGCTTTAATCTAAACCTCTCAAAGCTAGATTATCGTTGGCCGCTAAGAATAGAAATTTTAAAGACCATTTGGCATTGTTTCTATATGGGTCTTTTACGACAAACCACAAAATACCATCACCGATGCCTCGTACAAATAATACATTAAATCGACTAGTTTCAATTTTCTGAGCAAAAATTGAGGGTATGTACATTTATTTCTCGGATCTGATCTAATACATTGTAATGAAAGTAAATTTAAATTACATCACAAACACCGAGGATGGAAGAGAAGTGACAATTTACAATATGTATTGTAAGCGTCAGGTGATAATCAACGGAAAATGCTTTCTCCTATCTCTTCTTACAGAACATTACAACAAAAAACTAACTCTACTAAAGGCTGTAAGTATTTTGTATATGGATAGAACCATGTAAACCATAGCGATTCCAAAAATAAAATCAAAAGTATTTTGTATTCTAATGAAAATGATTGAATAGTAAAAATTTCGAAATCAATCATCTGAAACAGGTATAACAAAACAAATCATATTAATTTTCATCAAGTAAAATAAATCAAATCAATCCGATGTTCAAAAATCGTTACATTTTCGTTGATATTTTTCTTTCAACTTATCACTGAAGCAAATCGACCCATATACGAGTACAGGATCAAAAGTTCGCAACTAAGCTTACTTTTGACTTATTCAGGCCACGTGCTCTGAAATATCTCATTAACAAACAGTCAACACTCGACACTCGCTGTGTCTCATTCTCTGTCGAGCACATTTCAACACGGCTGCAGCTGGAGCTGCAACCGCCGCGCACACTGCTTCTGGCGCGACGCGCTCCTTGTATTCCCTCTGCCTCCGCACGCAGTCTTCGGCTCTTTGTCTCCTCGTGTTTCAATATCGCGCATATATAAATGAAAAGTTCTTAAGCAAAGTTTGACAACAAGATTCAACTTGTTTTTCTGTCATCCAAAGCATCGTTTCCTTCGGCTAAATATGGCGCTATCTAAAATTTCGCTCGCTGCAGCCCTCCCCCCAGACGGATGACATCCGAGTATTTTTGAATGAAAGACGCGAATGCTCACGATCAACTGCAGCGTATATTTCTACTTTGCATAATGAAACTAATTCATCAGATACTCGAGTTTTCATTCTCATCTTTATCAATGTTGTGTCTGTTTTCGCCATAAATCTAAATAAGATCTGTAGAGCGTTGAAGTTGGCCCAGTCATCTGCACACCAGCGGAACTAGATTCAAGTTTCGAAGTGCTCGGATCGAATTTTCATTTTTTGCTTGAAACAAATCCTAAAGATAACAGGTCGCATCTGCTTCAGAATTCCTCGGGGTTATTGGATTCTGTTTTGGGTGGATTCGAACTGCATGCGTCACACATCTAATGGTCTAGGGCACACGTTTTCCAGCCGTGGATGCAACTTTTCTCAAAAATTTGTTCTCCGCCCCTTGTCTTTGTTCTCCCGTCCTTTTGTGCACAGCTCGTCCATATATCCTCCTATTTCGAGAGTTTCGGAACGAGTCACGTGAAAATCGTTTTACATTTAGTATGCATGCGCCGAAAAGCCATTTGGTTTTCCGTGAAAAAAAAAGAAAGGAAAAGAAAAGGAAAAAAAACGAAAAAAAAAATAGTAGCAGTCGTGGTGGTGAGCAAGATTATATGAGAAAGCGATGGGTAGCATAGTGCGCGCGCGTGCAAGGCTGGAAAATCATGAGCGCTGGGTGCTTTTGACGTTCTTCTCGCTGCATTCAAATTGCGTCTTTCGCACGCCTCGCGCAGAAGCAGCTGAGCAGCAGCGGCAGGAGGTACATAAGCAGACAGCCACGTGCAGACATTTGATTTCCCCAAACGATATGTGAACACGCTCGTGCACAGCCTGTGTATCCGCGCGCGTGGGTGTTTGTGCGAGAGGGGGTGAGGGTGTGCCTTATATATATGTAAAGGGTCAATTCCGTCTGAATACGAATGGCCGATAATGCGCCGAGGCTAATAGCCTGTTTTTCTCGACGCGTACAAGAGCTCGGAATCTTTCGGAAAAAAATCACGCGCGCCGCGCGGGGTTAAAATTAATTATTGAAGCGAGTGAAATTGCAAAATGTATAAGATTCGAGGCTTTGGGTCTTAGAGTGTATTTAACGAAATCGCCTTAATCCTGTCGCGTGCGGCTCAACGCCGTTGATGGCCCCACGTAGACAGATAATCGCGAACGATTAATCGTTACTCTATTAGATTAAGTAGTTTTATTTGCTTGATGAGTAACGACGCTTTAATACTCTTCCAAACAAATTTTGATTATTCGATAAGATTCGGATGATAAATATACTTTACAAAAATACAATATTTCATGTTAACAAATGAGTTCCCGTATAACTTTTGTCCGATATTGTCTTTTCTTGGATCGATAATGTTCGTTCGCTTTATATCCTATATATTTTGTTCCCTTTAATCGGCTTTATTTTATCTTAGGGTATTGACTTTGCGAAATGACTGCGCGCGCGAGCGACTCTTGTTATTCTCTCTATCTGGTCGTTCACTATGTAATACGCAGCGAGCGAAGATCCTCTGACGAGCAAGTACGCGGGGTCAAGGAAAAATAGAGCTCGAGCTCGCCAAAAAAAGTTTTTTTGACTAGTTTCTTCATATTTTCCTGCTTGAGAAATTGTACACCGCCGGAATGATGTATGGACGCTTTATCAAACATTGATTGATTGATCGGTGTTTTTTTCTAGCTTGATGAAAAAGCAATCTTCGCCGAGAGATTGTATGTGCGACCAGCAGCAGCTCAGCATCGTATATAAATTACATAATTCGAGATTAAAATAAGCGCAAGTTTCAGCAGAAAAGTACAGACTCGCTCCATCCAACTCCACTAGAAAAAAAGAGGGAAGGGATGGGGGGACGCATTTATACGAATAAATCACAATGGTTAGACTCGAAGCTCGCATCACGCAATGGCTAGTAGTGCAGTGGCAGGGCAACCAAGAGCAGCCTGTGAGATACGAATTTATGATACAACATCATGAATGAAAAGGAGCGCGAGGCCAGCAGAATGAAAAAAAAGAGCTTTTATCTGAAAAGAGGAAGAGAAAGAAAAAAAGGGCTCTGCTGGCGCACATCAGCACACTCATACAAGCGTGCCTACCGATATAGAGGCTTCTGTGGCCGTGCAAGGCTCGTCTATGCGTGTATGTGCGCGAGACTTTTTTTGCAATGATTCGCGTAATTCAACGGCTAGCGGCCACTAACGGAGGTCGAGAAAGCCATACATATACACGGCGTAGCTATGTACGCGCAGAAGCACCTATAGGCGCGTTGATTAATGGTTGGCGCGCGCGAGCTTGCACAGAGCTTGCACAGAGCTTGCAGAGAGAGAGAGAGAGAGAGAGAGAACGCGAGTTCGTCCCCGTGCGTTGTCGGAAGTCTACGTCCGTCCTGGGCGATGGATATATCTATATCTGTATGTTTCACGTACGTATGTATTCCGGTTAACCAGACGCGCTTTCCGGACTCGGTGTACTGCACGCCGTCGAGGTCAGGACCTAGTCTGCGTATCGTGTGCGCGCGTATCTCTTTATAGTATATTCGTAATTGTGTATGTGCGCGTCTGCGAAATCCCGGCACGGAACTTCCATGGTTGATAATACCAGGGATCGGGATCAATTTTCCAACAGACGCTCGGGAAAAAGGCTGAAAAAGCAAAACTCGCTGCGAGCCTACATACATTATGCTCGCGTGCGCTCTTTCGAGCCGAGAGGGTGCAGGCGCGCGCGCGCGTCTATATAAATCTCGGTGATAAATGAAGTCGATATGAATAAAGCCAATTTTGCCGTATACGGCCTGTTATTCAGCTGCACTTCAGCTAATTAGTGCAAATAAGTCGCCTCTTTTTTTGCCTGTACGCTCTATACACGAGCGCGGGCAAAGCGATGGCATGCGTGCGTGTAAGCGGGTAAGGCTTTTATATCCTGCGCAAACTTTGATACGGCTGATTGGACAAATGGAGAAGTACGACTTGTTGACGAGTCACCCAGTACAGACCGGACGGCCTGAGTGCGTGAGATATGTATATTCACGTATACCCATATATGCGCGACATGCTAAAATGAAGGGTTAGCTTTGACTTTGTGCATCGTGCGCTGCACGTCACATTGCGCTGCTGCGTCGCTCGTTTTCGTTTTGACAACGATCTTTATGCGTAACCAGCTGCTGTGCACGACGTACTTATAGTTCAAAGCGATGGGAAATATTTTTTTTTTCTGATTCGAGATATTATTCATCACGCAGGCTTTTGCGGGTGCCTGCTCGTGCAGCGCTGCACGTAGCACGTGACTTTTTAGCGGGATCAATCGTAGTCATTCGTTAAGGCAAACTCGTTTCAATGACTTGCTTTTTCGCAAAAATCTCTTTTTTTTCAAAAATTGGAACGAAAAATTAACTCTTTGAAGTATCTCCTTTAACGTCTATTTTTTGATCGATTTATATGTCAAAATATTCTCATCTGATTTTTTTTTCATTTATTATAATTGAAAATTCATAACGTCCGGTTGAAAATAATTTTGTGTAATAATTATTATATTATATAGATGATACATCATATAATTGATTTGAAAAATTGTATTTTTAATACATTCATTTTTGCTGAATTGTACTCTGTTATGTCTTACTGCAGAAACCTCCATTGGAAATTTAGAAAATTTAAGATAGCATATTCATTTTAGTCAATATACAGTTAAGGATTTATGACGATTAAAAAAAATAATTTCTTCCTAATAGAGGAAATTATATAGTAGATAACGGAGACCTATAAGCAATGTGTAGTGTGAGCATAGACTCAGAATGAAATTTACTCTCAGAACGATCTCTTTGTATTAATTTTAATTGAAAATTTATAATTAATTTATTAATTATAAAGATTTCCTCAGTTTATATTAACGATCGTATATAAAAATAGCATTTATGAGGAAGCTCTTTTCCAATGAATTGGCAGCAGTTTTTTAAAAATATATGTTTCGTTTAAGGGTTAAGTACGAAAAGTAGGTAGCAAACATACAAGTGGCGGGTAACCGAAAATAAAGAGGAAACTGAGTTGAAGCGATAAAAGTAAATCATTCTATTTTCTTTTTGTCTACGCTTACCCCCATTATAAAGCATGTACATATGTGTGTGTGACGTGTGTGTATGTGTGCATTTAGGATGTATGTGTGTGTTTGCTTAAAAAAGGAAAAAACGCAGAGAAACGACATAGCAAAACTTAGCCGAAGCGACAGTTGGAATTGAGGAGGTGCAATTTTATGCTTCGAGCTTTATATATATCTATGGTTAGAATCCCAACGGACTGTAACGAATATTGCAAATTTACAATGCGCTCCCAGCCGTGCTCGGAGCATACCAGCACACACTCGGGAAGAAATCATGTTAGTCTTCCAGGACAATAGAATGTATCGTCCAAACTCTTACCAGAGGATTACTTTGCTCTTTTTCATGTGAAATTTATCGCCTCCACTGTAACCCTCGGCCCTCTCTCTGCAGCCTTGATTGACCATTTTATGTCTCTGGCTGGGCGCTCGCCGATGAGAATCGCTCGCTCGGGCGCGCGTATACGATTCGGCCAGCGTGTACACGCTCTTACGTACATTCGCCCCCCGGTAATCGATAGAAGGCACGTGAATTTTTCATCCCTACATGGCGCACACCGGATCTGTAAGTGATATTTTCAGCGACTTTCTATGAGAGATAAGCTTGCCAACGAAGGGAACGATAGCTAAGCTTCATACGTGTCTATTAGGTATATATGTATGAGCAGCTGCAGCAGGAATTGAACTGGGTCAACGCGGCGAGCGTATACACGTTGCATAGCTGCCGAGCTTGGCTGCAGTGGGTGAGCGCAGGAAAACAAAAAGCCACTTGGCAGCCATTATCCTTATCTTCCGAGAGTAAAAAGCACTAGAGAAGAGCGTAAAATAAATGAAATTCGCCGAATCGAGTTAGAAAATAACAAGTTTAGCGACCAAAAATATAGACATATATTTACGCAGACGTGTCCTACGCGTAATAGATACTTACCAAGATATATACAAAAATGTATAGGGAAAAACAACTAACGTCTCGTTTCTTCCTCGTTTAAGTTCGACGATAAGATGCTGCAGCCGTGGCACACGATTGCGATTAATCTACGACTTGCTCGTGCCGCGCACGTACATATCTAGCTCTCTTTCTTTCTATCTATGTATAAGCGCGCACGATGTGATTGATGAAATTCAAGAATCTCGCTTTACAAATTTTTAAGGGTAATAACTTTGTCGGTATGCAAACGAGTCCGAAAGTTTTCTTCTCCTCTAAAAGCCCGTAAAAACTCATTCGTCGTTTACGTATATATATATCTGTGGATATATATACTCTGCGCGAGCTCGACTCAGCTTCGCAAGTGCGTACATAAGCGTTCAAGCGCAGACTTTCTGATATATATGATAGTTCTGGCGATTTTGAAGCTAGGAATATTCATGAGAGCCAAGAGGATCCACCTGCACCATGATAGCTCAGTGTGTTTGTGTGTGCGAGTGCGTTTATATAGATGGGAAATAAGGGAAGAAAAAAGCAATTCAAAGTGAGCGTTTCGAGTGTGTTTGTGTGTATGTATATGCGCATGCGTATCCTGGACAAGCGAAACTCGTGAAAACTTGAAAGTAAGTGCATAGCCTGGCTGGCCGAGCACGTCGAAAATCGCGAAAAAGGCCTTGGGCTCTGCCGGACTGTTTATTGCGTTACGCAAATAAGTAAAAGCTTTTCCGCATCGATGCAAGGGATAGGAGGCCGCACTTGCGTGTTTATAAAGCATTTAAATGTTACGTATACAGATCCACGCACGCAAAAGCTTAGAATTGGGATAATTTATATACATTAATATTTATAACAACAGAATTAATCGCATTTGCATTTGCGTTCAAGTTTTAGTGCGGAAGCCACGTTGTTATATTTTACATCACAACTGTTCCTTCAAAATATCAGACTAATTGAAATCGTTTATAATTTTTTATGTCAACAGGTCGTCCGATGATCCATCCAATGACGCAAACCATGACGACGATCCAGGGCGACTCGCTCGACGTCATGGTGGAATTTTGCGCCGAGCCCACCTACACGAAGGTCCTGTGGATGTCGCAGGAGCGCGTCTACGTGCCCGGAGCCAAGTTACGGGACGGTGTGAAAGCACTCCTCATCGAGGTATGTCAGATGATTCGAATAGTTTTTCAATTTTAACATTAAACATGACAAAAAAAAAATAAATAAATAAGTCAGCAGCAAACAATTCAAATGCGCAACCGAGTGTAAAAACAACAACGTACACTACCGCGACCTTTTAGCTCTTGAATTTTCGAAATATTGCCCGCTAGGTGCGCCGCGACCTGCATTTCTCGTCCGCATTTTCAATGTTTATCTTGTTTCGAGCGTAAAAGCAATATTTTTTATTGATAAAGTTTGCTTTGTATTCGTATGTATGCTCTATAGTTTCGGCTGTATTTAAGTGTGTATACGCGCGCGGTCTCGCAATCTCAGCCAGCGAGCAAATATGTATAGCGTATACACAGTGGGCAAGATAAACACGAGCTCGAGCTAGTCTTGAAAGATCTTTTGGTCGCGTGCGCGCGTCTTGCAAACATACAGACAGCCACAGACATGACTCAAGACGTCTAGAGAGCATTCGGTACACGAGTAGTGCGTGCATCGACAACAATGACAATTAAATGATAAAAAAAACTGCTGACTTTTACTCTATTCAAAAGACCACGAGTTGCTTTTAACATTATCTAAAGAATAAATTATGCAGTTTTACGTAAAACAAATTAAAAGTGCAGGGTGTAATGTTTGCCCTCGCGAGATGACACTTTAAAGCGAATTTGTGTTTTTTTTCCAGGACGGCGGCACCAAGTCGTGCTTCCGCAGTATACTGCGCTTCGATCGGGTCCAGCCCAACCACGCCGGCGAGTGGATGCTGCTCGTGAGATCGCCCGAGGGCATCGCTGACTCCACTCTGACGCTGAATGTGACTCTGGCCGCCGGCTACAGTCACGCCCCAGCGACGAGTCCAGCTGGCTCGGCCGTCACTCTACTGCTGTCGTTCGTCTTCGTCGCGATCTTCGGCAACATCAGGCCGACGCACTGTTGAGAGACGCTTCGCTCTCCCGAAAAGGCAAGCCGGTCCTTCATTGTGTATAAATACCATATGTGAATAATATGTTGTAGAGAGACTGATCGAGCGATTGGTGCGCCGAAACGCTCGATTAATTTGTACATTTTACGATCGAGCGTTCGTCGTTGTACCGCGTTGAAATATTTTAATTGCGTTTTCAAACTGAGATAATCTCGAAACAGGCTCGTTCGTCTTCTTTTCCGCGGCTCAATGAGATATGAAAAGTTCACCGTGTCACCAAACTGCCTGATTATTGGTTTTTAAAATCGATTCCTTTGAAAATATCGCACGTATACGATCTGCGTAGTTCCTCTTAAACTCGGAAGATTGAAATTCACTTGGCGCCATCAACGTAATATATCTATATGCACTAGCTCGACTCGTCTACGCGTACTACATATGTTCGAGTGCATTCGCTGCAACAAGGTTTAAGTCTTCAGTATCAATAACCACGCGCTGAAAACGAATTTCAACGAGATTCCTCGCAGCTACACGAGTGGAAAGCACTGCAGCTGAATGTTACACATTGCCTACCGTTCTTGCCGCGTGTTCTTGTGATAAAGCAAGCCCAGGCTGCAGCACGAGTATGTGTGTGTGTAATGTAAGAAAAGCACAGCAGCTGCTGCAACAAGCGGCTATAATCAATAAGTTTACCAGCTTGAACTCGGGCTCTGCACTGCCGATGCGCCAAACTTGCCGAGCGCGACTTTTTTCTCTTCATTCGCATATTTCCCCTTTTACACGAAGCTGCTACTTTTTCTTACGTGCGATGACGACGACGACGATGACCGCCACTGGTGATAGCGCTTAATCGCGTCGAAACTTTACGCCAACTTCCGCTTGGTGATTGCAATATGGCCCTGGTCAAAAAAAAACATCCACTAAAATTAGTTCTTCGATCAAAACGAGCATGGCGATGAAACGGGGACAAGTTTCGAGATTTTGATCAGGCTGCAAATTCAAAAGTAACTTTGTTAAACTGTCGCTGTTTTGAATGAGTTTTTATCGTTCGCGATAGATTGATTTTCAATCTACCTGATAAATAAATCAAATTGTTGTTACGATTCTAAGTGATTAAAAAGTAATGTCCGTTTATAAGTAGCAGCAATTATCAAAATCAATTGAAGCATGTAAATTAAAGAGGGAATGAATGATATTGAATATAGAGCTCATGTTTTTCAGAGAAAAAATATTTAACGTACGATATATACGCCCGTGCATGAAAATTTTATCACGTCTGACGTTTTACGTTTTTCGCTTAAATATTCAAATGGTTGGCTATTTAAAAATATATACGGTAATTTGTGTATCAAAACAAAACGTTTTTTCGAAAAAAATTGTGTCAATTTTATTGATAATTTATACATGAACAACAAAAAAAAATTAAAATACGTTCGATCGCACGTTGTTTGTACGCGCAATATCGTACCCATTTTATTAATGCAAATACGAGCGAAACATTAATATATAGCTGCGGGAGAGCCAAAACTCTTGCGAAATGTAAATAAAGTGTACAGATAACGAAATTTATCCGTAGATGGTATATAAAATATGTATTTATTTTTGTGTTGAAACAACATGTTAGGAGAGTATAAATCAAAAAAACGAGTCGCTTAGGAAAGTAAATAAAACGAAAAAATATTAAATATAGAACTACCAATTTTTATTACTTTCATCTCCTCGCACAACTTTCAGTTATAAATACATTTCCATTATCAAAGAAAAACTATTCCTATTAATAATCATAAAAAAGTATGATTGAAAAGGGAAAAATTTATGAATGCATATAGATTTACAATAGATATGAATTTTTAAAACATTATGTGAATGTATATGTATAATTATATGAATTGCATAAGTGAGTTAAAGTAGAATTTATATGGTGTACATAGATAATTATTGTACATGTGATCGTCTTCGAAATGAAGTCGTGTAACGAATTATTATATTTATAAATATATAATACATTATATTCATTAAAAAATTATAAAAGTATATACGTACAGTAACACTGTTAGAAATAAACACTTACAATTTGTTGATATATTTTTATAACGGTTTATTTTGGCTTCAAGTGAGCATGGCTAATACACATTATAAATTATAATATAACAATACCTCGTTGTCATACTAAGCAGACAATTGAAAAGTGAATAATGAAAATTTTTTGAAGTGTATGAGTATATATGAATTGTAAATCACTGAAAACGTGCTTACCAAATAAAATGTATACCGAAAAATAAGTAAGGAGGCCAAAATTGAGATAATAAATGCAGGACATGATACAAATTTCTACATTCTCTCTGTCTCGGTTAAGTTTTAATTTTATGATAAGCTGCTGTTTTAAAAGCTCATTTTGCGACGAACAAACTTGTACAAAGAAACAGCTGCAGTACAGGAGCTATCAATTATTAACGATGAAAATTTACGATTGATTACGTTTGACTTTTAACTTTTTATGCATCAATAGAATAATAGTTTTTATTTGACGTGTTTGTATGCATGGTGATGATATGAGATTAGTTTGAAAGAGTATCTTACATTGTCTTTCCTTTTCAGACTTCGAATTACGGTTGAAACGCAAGATAATTTATATACGTTTTTGTTATGTTATTGTTAATCATTTTTGTCATGATATTATAATAAATATTACTCTATATGAAATTTGAACCTTTTTATTCCTTACTACCTTTTACAAATATTGATTGTTAAAACATTACAAGAAGTCTTCATTCTAAAGAACATCTAAAACTGTAGAATTTATTTTTTGAAACGAAAATAAAAACGTCTGTCTATCTTACATCTATATTGAAATAATAAACGAAAATTCGTGTAAGTATAAAATTTTATTTTGTGGACTGAATAGTCACTCTCCGACTTTCTCTGGAATCCACTGCACATTCGTCTCTCGGACATGAGCCGAACGATTCCCCGAGAATGAGGCCTAGAGACAATTACGATTTTAATAGTGAACTTAGTCAAACAAACTACTCGTCTTATCATTTCTTCGCCTTTCCAAAATTTTTATTTTGAGTTTTGAGTTCAACGGCCAGATGGCGCAACATCGGAAAGAAGACGTACCCGCAAGAGAGAGTCATTTCTTCAGGGTACTAGAGTTTTTAAAACGTGTAATATTTGCTTATCCATCTGCTACTACTTATTATGCATTATATCTACTATTGCCATACCTGAGCGAAAAATAAGTAAACTTCAAAGTTTCGTAGCTCAATCAAAAAAAGTCGGATCGAAATTTTGGACACGCCATTCGAAAGGCTTTGCAAGCAATTTACAGCTATATAAATTTTTATTAGGTTTATTTATTTATTTATCACTTTTTATGAACAATTAACGAATAAAAATAGTATATTTCTCAACGGGTGCACTCGCCTTCGGCTCGTGCTATAATCCCTCGTTTTGCTAAAAAACCATATCTGCACCAGTTTGAGATACTATTTTTTCCTACGAGAGCCTAAAATTAGCGGCAAAGTTGCGTATTTTAGGTTAGAGTGGGGAAAATATTTTTTTTTGTCTCGGCTACTTCTCTTGCCGGGTTGTAGAAACATTTTAAACCAATGGATTTGTAGGTTTTGACGAGACTTTCAAATCCTTTTTTTAAAAATTGTCCTACGAGCTTTTATCACAAATATACAGCCCTTTTACTGCGAAAACGACCTTTTTATTCGTTCAAATGTAAAACACGTTCAAGGAGGCGTGGAAAAAAAATTAATATACAAAAGAGATTGATTTTTATGTGTACAATAAGAAGCAATAGTTATTATCCGTTTCTCAGAAAACTTTTCAACGACTCATTCATCGTCGCTGAACCTGAGATCGACGACCAAAATTTACGGTAATTGTACTGCTGATGTTACTGTAGCTGGTGTTGTTGCTGTGGCTTCCTCATCCCCGTCGGAGATGAGGATCAACTTTATCACTTCGATTTCCGCCTCGTCATCCGACTCATAAAAGTCTATCGTCACAACAACCTGGCACAGTTGCGCAGTCGCAGACCTGGCACACCGCACTGCTTCCCATGGTACAGACTTGTCCGAACTTACCGATCCACCCTCAGAGCACCTCCTCCCGACCCCCCTCGCACCCTCCGTGAAGGGTTAAAAAAAATTAAATTCATTCGATGTACGGCCTGTTTTATTTTGTCGAAAATACCGCGGATACCTCCAGTATTTTTTTTACCCCCTCCTATTTCACATGCGCCTACCACGGCGATGATAAATTGAAGGGTACATGAATATAATGAAATCATTCCATTTAAAATAGATTTTACAATTAGTTACAACTTGTTTTCATTTTTGTATTCAAGTAAAGAACGCAGTGCACTACTCTTTTTATGTTGACTAATATCGTTGAATTACAGTTCATGACATGATATCTACAGAGAAAGAGACGATTTTCGTGTAGAATCGTACTGTACTAAATTTTGTTTTCATGAAATTCCAAACCATCGAATCGTACAAGTATGCTGATACAGAATCATGGACTAAGCAGTTGGATGCAACGACCAGACAACAATGTTTGTGTTACTCGTTGTCAGTGCCTATGATTTCAGCACTTGTCGCTTGGCACTTTGGCAGTACAACGCAACGGGGAGATGTTTACCATCACGCAGTCGACATAACCATACATGCTAGTGATTATTCACAGTTTGATAACAGTTTATACAGTGTCAGCTCAGTGAAATTGATCAACTTCTAGTGCAATAACTGTACTTCGAGTACAGTATTTATATTAATAATGGTATTACAACAAACTGGAAGTCTGGTTTCAGTACTCTTACTTATAATTTATGTAGGTTGATGAGTTTTTTAACAATGATATGTTAATGATTACTATATACATTACTGAAAGCTCATATATAATCAAGTATATAAAGAGCGCTGAAACCATAGTGTTTCGGTTGGTTATCGAGTTTCATTTCTATTTGCAAAAGTAATGTTAGTTATATGATGCCAATGAAAATGCATGCAACTCAGTCGTGACACCATAAGAAGCAATAGACAAATATAACAACAATTCAATAATTCTATTCTTTACAAACGTTCATGGATCATTCAACTAGCAATTTTTCAAAAGAGAAAATATGATAGATCAGTCACAAAGTTTCTCGGTTGGCTATTCTTGCGTGTCAAAGGTTTTTTTCTCCGACGTTCAAAAGATAGGGCATTCATCTTGCAAGCTAAAAGAGAAGTGAAAAAAAAGCTCGACACGACGCAAAAAACGAAGACGAGAAAGAATGACATGAGCTCGCTACACAGTGCCAAGAAGTATAAAACAAAGCTGGGATGGGAAGAAAAAAAAGTTGCTGCACGCGATGCTGTTACTGCTACCCATATAGCGCACAGCCAGAGGTGTCGATTTATTATATGCGTGGTTGGAGTGAAATGAAAAGAGAGAAATATGAGTGTTATTCGAGCGCACTTCTTTTCCTTTTTCGAAAGAGAAAGAGAGAGAGAGAGAGAGAGAGAGAGAGCGCTTGAAAAAACATAAAACATCAATCCGCATATAGACGGAGAGGGTAGCGGGCAAAGAGAGTCAGAATCCAAATAATGGGCAAATAACGCAAGTTTAAGCTGATCGATCGCATGAGCGCGTAAAACGACATATATCATCGCCGAAAACAAGATCAGCCCGAAATATCAATTTCTATTCTTTCTCGTTCATTGTGGCGAAAATTATCATATTTTCATGCGATGTAATGGCGTTGTTTACCCACCGTTATAACATCCAAGATATTTATCTTCCTCGCTCGAGAGATGAAAAAACTTGAGCTGTCTATCTCTCGATAACATTAGCATGATGATACTTGGAGAACAAGAAGTCGAAAAGGTAAATCGGGACATGCAAATCTCTATAAAACGCACGGTGTACGCTTGTCGATTCGAGTTAATAAAGGCGCGCGCTCGGTCATTGCGAGACTAAGGGTGAACTTGGCTGGGTGTGTGCGTGTGTATGAACGTGTACATAGTCGAAAGGACTTAGCTTACGTCAGACGAGATTATGCGAAACTTTTATCTAGTTCGAGCATGAGCAAGCGAGCTTATTACTATATATACCTGTGCATGTGCGCGCGTACGCGAGCGCACGTCACTTTCATCCTGCACGGCACAAGTTTCCTTCCTAGCAGCAGCAGCTACAGTGACTACATCAATATTCATCCGCAAGATTGAGATTGCGTGCTTCTGTCTTTCTCTCTCGCTCACAATTCCTTCGTATATATCTATCTGCCTTGGTTTTACTTTCAGCGACGCACGCGCGAGCGCCCCGGAGTTTCGAGGGAGAGGCGAGTTAAGGAAAGGGGTTGTATAAGTTCAAAAGAGAGAAACAGAGCCATCGAGTCGAAGGAGCAATATTTTTGTTTTTGATAAATTTGTAAAATTTTCCCTATACCTGAATTCAACTCGTTCTCGTCGAGTTTCCTTAACATCCGCTCCGAAACATCATAAGCATTATTGTATAATAATTTGTTATAACACGTGTGTCAGGATGAGCGAGTATGAGCTTTGCACACTCGTACATACGTAACATGCATACGTCGTAGCAGTGATTGAAATTCAATCGCACATAGGTTAGGGGGCCTGAATGGATTCCAATCAAGGCGAATTTCTCATGCTTCAAAAAACTTTGAAATTCATTCGAGTATGAAAAGATGTGTCGCCGCTGCTGCTACTGCCGTTCGATTCGCTTTACCGATGATCATTCCCGAAAGATGACGATGTGAGTTGACCCGTTTAGCAATCCAAATAACTCCGTAAAACTTACGCACTCTTGCAATCCCTGCATTTTGCTCGCACAAACTTACACACCGAACTATGCATGTATAATATCGCAATTAACGATATTCCTACGAGCGAACGAGTGTAAACTCGTTGCGTTAAATCTGAAAGCTTCAGCAAATTCGCGTAGCATCGAACGAAAAGTTTGAATTTTACGTGTTAACGCGTTAGCGAATGAGTCTCTGTTGATTTGTACAATTTAACGTGGTACTCGGAAGCATCGATATTATGTATACCCACGGCGCACTTTGATGCGCATAAAAAAGTTGAAGTACAGTACTATATTGAGCGAGAGAGAGAAAGACTTTGAAACGATAATAAACGAGAGAAGCGCGACACTTCAAAGCGAGTGAAGCTTTTGTACTCCCCTGCAGCATAGTTTAGGTGTGGGTGTGTGTGTGTGTTATGTGTCTCGGTGTATGACCAAAACCGGAAAAACTTTTGAAACAACGAGAGAAACTTTGCTTGTAAAAGTTGCACCGTTTATACTTCTTGTATTGCAGTTTCGCGTGTCCACTTTAAAGATTTGTCATTTTCTGAGTTAAAAAAAAGCTAATAAAAGTGAACATTAATGTAACAAACGTTGCGTTTCTACGCACACGTACATGTATCCATGGTTTTAAAATTTCAAAGCTGTATACGCGCAATCTTTACAATACAAAAAGTTTAATTCTCATTCAAGCAATTATGTGAAAAGTTTTTATTATTTCATTTTAGTGCTTTTAAGTTACCGCTGAAGCTGGGAGTGCGAAAATACATTAAAAAAATACTTGATTGGACTGAGTCGAGTACTTGAGCGTTATTTTCGAACACTTCAGATTGTTTGAATAAGCCAGAAACATATTGCAGTAACAATCATAGTATCCTACTTACCTTAATGAACAATATTTTTTCAAGTGTTCATTTTCATGTAATATTTTTAATCCAGAAAATTCGTAAAATCTAATGCATTGTATAATTCTATGAAATTCAATGAATTGAATTTAACAGTACTTAATGAAATTTGACTCTTTAAAGCACTTAAGTACAAGGCCACGATAAAAATTAATTGAAGTTTTGCTAAACATTTTAATACAATTTTCTTGAATCTTGCGCATCTCGAGATAATTGCGAGCTCTGATACATGTACACGAGATAAAAGCTTTCAGCGCAAAATTATCTTATAATGCAATAAAAACGTCGCACTTCATAAGAAAAAATAGGCAAGAATCGACGGCTCTACCTGTATTTTATTCTTTTAAATTCATAAAACGAAGACTCTCGTATCATGAATAGCTTTTATTAAATGAGTATTTCTCGTACAGAACATACTTGAAATTGATCAATGGAACTTCAATGGTAAAATTCTTTTTTAATATTTTACTCGTACGTGCGTTAGAAAGGCCTAAACGAATGATTCAACTTATACCTTAAACTAAGTAAAGCGATTTATAATTTAATTGCAGATAAAGAACTGCAACTCACAAGGGGTTCAGTCATTCCGTTTCACACATCTATGCAGGCTCGAGCTTGCATCGCTGCCAAAGCTTATATATCATTCATAATGAATTCACGAGGATCTTATGCGCTCGTTTGTTTTGATCGTCGATTTCAAGCATTACCTATACGAAGCCAAGTATGAATTGAATGGAGAGCTTTTATCTTTAGTAGCTGGTAAACGAGACGCACAAAAACATTTTCACTTGAGAATTCATCGTGCGAATGCGTCTTTGATTCGTTTCTTTTCCATCGTAGGATCGTATCATAATTTACTCGAGATGTATGAATTGTTTGGAACACTTATGGACGAATGAAAAAAATTGAAAAGTGGAAAATTGCTATGAAATAGAGGCAAAGTGAAATGACTTATGACTATTTTTTAGTTTGAAAAAGATGGTTTTAACTTGAAAAATTAAATGAAATATCTCTGCTTTAAAAATCTTTCATTTATCATAAAGTATGTATGCTTTGTAACACGAACCTTAGCAGCTGATTTTTGCATAAAGCTCCAACAACTTCGTAAAGCTCACTATATGCGTGTTTTATGAAATATGTCGTTATATAGCAAGCTGATCCCATAACATGGCAACTTTTAACCTCGTTCGAGGACTGGCAAATAAATTAAAATTGTCACGATGCTCCCTCAAGAGTTACGTAGTAAAAGTAAATGAATAAAAATTTGAGATTTTTCAAAACTCAACATCGAGCTCGAGTTAGGGTAATATTTTAAATTTCAATTTTTGAAACTACATTATTTTTTCACTACTTTTCTTCGTGAAACTATTTTCCCGAAATTTTTCTTCTGTAATATATTTTGATGATTAAAACTCTAGGTAAAGAGCAGTTAATATTAACGTTCGGAATATTAATGTTGAATTTCAAAAATACATATGACGTTAAGATTATTACACTGGTTCTTGTTTTGTTTATTTTTTATTTTTGCATATTTGCTCTTCATATGAAATGCGTCTAAACAAATTTCACTCCAAAAGAAATGACCATGTACGTAAATATACATTACGTGAACCTATAGCAAAGATTTTTTAAAAGGTCGCTATTAATTTCCAGCTGAAGTACGGTTTCAACGCCGTGAGACAGACAAAAACTTGAATGAACACGTTAAAAAAAGTCAGACAATAGGAAGGAAACTACAAAATGAGCAGTGCAAAGCATTTCCCCATTCATCAAGAGTATTTAGAGACATTTCTCGTATGCTCGCGCGCCCATTCATTTTTTCGTCAAGTGCACTTAAGCTGATTGACAAAAAAAAACAGCATAGACGATACTAACAGGGAAAAAAGTAACTTGAAAACGAAATGAAAAGCAATAGACACAAGTATATTGCGGTGTATAATACTTGGCCGTTGTCCTCGCCGCAGATATTACATACGCTTGGATGATCTGAAAAAAACGTATGCTCTTGTCACCCTCACTTTTCAATCGCTGACGTGCGGCGTCGATGGCAAGCATTTTTTAATTGATGCAAAAAAAAAAATGAAATTTACTTCGTACTCTCAAGAGCTCTCCTGAAAGAGCCCGGTTTTCGTGTTCCGTTTCGTGCAAGTATGAACACTTAAAAAATTTCTCATACACTATATGAATGCTGTAGCTATTAATAGTCTTTTCATGTTTCATCAATTAATTTTTCAGTGTGAGTCAATGAATATATTGCATGAAAATAATGTACGAAAAATATAACACACAACTCACATACAAGGGTAATTCACGCACAACTAGTTTCATCTCTGCTTCGCTCAGGTGAAAAGAACTGTTAGTGGATGATTTACCTGTTTTGCGCATTAATTGCGTAAAGTACAAATTTAATGTTTAAAACTGTTATGTAAAGTTTTACACTACAGAATTTTACTCATTAGCAATGCCATTCTATGTCATTATTAAGTAGATTTATTTTACCAATACAAATTATTATAAAATTTTAGTTGATTTTTCAGTGTTGGTGAAACATATTAGGACGATATTCATGCAAAATGAAAAATGCAAAGTATATAATTTTTTCGTTGCTTGCTTTTGAAAGTTCAATCTAAGAATAAATCCACTCCACTCAATTATAATGATGTGCGATTATTATTTTAGTTAATTATTTGAAATTCATCAGAACTAAGTGCAAATATTTTTAAACGAGTGATACCATCACGGTTATGTAAGACATTGCCGTATTCATAATCTATCAAATAAAATTAAAAAAATCATTTATAATCCCATTCAATTTTAATATTTTGCTAAAAATAGTTACTCACGACGCTAAAGCTTTCGTAATTTAATCGAATAACCGATGGCCCAGCATTTAATTCACAGGGTCTTATACACCTTACAAGCATCAACTGTACATAAACTATGCTTCTCTTGGGAAAATGGTACCATCCACAATTGTATCTAAAAATGTATAAAAATTGAGCAAAACATAAAATAAAATGAAACAATAAAACATATTTTAGCCAACAAGTTTTATAAATAGTTTCTCAAAAATATCCTACGCCTTTTCATAAAGTGAACCACTTGCATCTGTAACTATTTGTCCTGAATAACTAATAAAAAATCCTAATGATACAGCGCAGCCGAACGAGACTGACATTTCAAGAAAAACTATAAGATTCGAATGGATGAGTATAACTGACTAGAAAAATAAGACGTTCTTTTATATCTTTTCAAAAAAAAAAAACAATTTTATCATTCGAAATTTTTCATATGATACCATAGATCCAGTGAAACTAAGGGATGCTAAAATTAGTGACCATAAGATGAACAATAGACTTCTTGAAATACGATTAACGTGATTGCAATACCTAAAATATAAATTATTAGCAAATGGAAAATGAAATAATAATTATTTGTTACTTAACTCGATGCATCGAAAATGATTGATATGAACCTCCCTCATCATTTCATGAATTTTATCATCCACTTTTTTGTTGTTTACAAAATTATCAGCTGATGTGAATTCATATAACTTATGTAAACCTAATCTAATAGACACAATCATAAATGGTATGAATAATTCTGTATTAGTAGATACACCAGCGGACTTAGATACTCGGACCTCAAAAATTTGCGATCGATTAGTCACTTCCATTCACATTTTTTAAACAACAGCGCGTGACTACAGTTTCACGATGTGCATTGCACAGTGAAGGAAGCGACTAATCGATCGCAAATTTTCGAGGTCCGAGTATCTAAGTCCGCTGATGTACAATCGACACCACTTATATGGACTCTCTAATTATAAAACCTTGATTGAAAAATGTCGTACGACACTTTTAAAAGAATTTACTTTAAAAATCATTTTATGTTCGCGCTACAATCCTTTTTATCATTAAATAAGCCAGTTATTATCCAATTATCACAAAGTGGTATTGTAATATTTAAAACAAAATTAATTCCTGCTACTTTGGTGAGAAGTACGTTTCCAGTCGGAATAAAATTATATTTGCTGATACTGAACTAAGTTAATATTTTTTACGAATTCACTTACCCAACGATATTAAATTTTCCTTCAGTATATGAAACGATGTAAAGAAAAGACATTGCAATCGATATGACAACCGTTGCTTGCACCGCCATGTATACCCATGTATAAAAATACCAAAGATAAAAGTAATCATCGCGATCTAAAATTAGATCAGCAGTTGTGCAAAGTGTCTTTTTAAATGTAAAATTTCCATCCAAGTACGGTATTAAAAATTCTCCGATGACGGGAAAAAGTCCGGGCATTATGGCGAATCCCACGAATGATACAGCGATGAGAACTAGTAAATTGAAAAATGTTACATTTACATGCTCCATGGACTCTTTATTCAATCGTTAAGCAGACCTCCGAATATACGCGATAAATTATACTGCCTTCTAATACACTTTTCTAATTCGATTCTTTCATCCTGTTCAATTATATTTACCATGTCCAAAGTCGATAATTTGAAAAATATTTGCATCTGTAATTTAAAAATAAAAATCAATCATCTCCTTTCCGACTTCTTCATCTGTTTTAATTTTATATTATTTGATTATTATGAATGTTACATCTAGGCCTTTCAATATCATTAAAGTGTATGCCATGAGTACAACGAGCACAACCATCCACTCAAAGAGATTAGCAATTAAAAATTCAAAATCTATAGGCTTTCGGAAAGTTTTGTGAGTCACTGTCCAAGTCTGAAATGACAGACATTTTTTGTTTTAAAGCTATGATTGGAACCATATTTTAAAGTTTTTCTTACATTCGATAAAAACGCATGTACTATGTTGAAAAGTATAAAAAATCTTCCAGCGTATTTTCTTTTGGCGGAGTCGTAGGGCCATAAGAATGCCATTTGAAGAGTTTTTTTAACCCAGCAATAATTTTCTTCCATGAATTTGTTGACTATATCTCCAATCTCTTTTTTCGATAAATTAACCGCCACACGGGGATCGGTCAATAAAGAATTCATCAATTCTTGTTCCAAATCTGCATTAATCATCTTGCTATGCCTAATTGAAAAAGTTCAATCGTGTTCTATTAGAAACTTTCGATTACATTATTTTAAATTTATACGTTACTTTTATTTAGTTGTATGAAATATAAATTTTAAAACATCAATTCTTAAGAGCTTCTATAGAATTTTTATAGTTACGTATCCTTTGCAAGTGACCGTAGAGAACTAATATTTCGAGGTCTGGAACGGCTTACGTCTGTTGGGTGCGTAAACAGTAATTGATATGCTAAATTTTAATTATTTTCTTTTGAAACGCTTAAATGATACAAAAAGACCTTAACACTCATAAAATGGGTGGATTAAAAATAATATTATTTACATCGAAATAGCAGCAATTATTTTAATTAACTTAATCAAAATGATATGTACTGTACAGTATAAATAATTAAGAGATCGAATGGATAGAACCGGTGGTAAATATTATCTGGAAATTTATGATATATTTTTGAACATGATTTATTTTATTAATAACGATAAATAAATATATTGCAAATAATTTTTGTAAATAAAGTAATGAAAAGTACGCTATAAGCGCTAGAAAATTATAACATTGAATACCACAAAAAATCAGAGCTTGTTCAACATATTCCATTTCTTTATACATAACAATTTTCTAGCTGTTGTATGTCGTCAACATGGTTGTTTAAAATTCTATCTCTACTAATTAGTAGAGATAGAAATTAATAGAGAAAAAAAGATGCAACTGGGTAACGATACTCGAGCGTCTGTACGTAAGCTACTCGTAATATTTGAAATGAATTGAAAATTGTAAAATGTCTGTGGCTTCTGTCTGACTCATGTGAAATTTGCAGATATTTTATGACACATTGTTAATTGATTGGTTGATGTATCAAAAGTACCAAATTCATCCCTGTTGTTATTAAATTTTTTTTGACAGTAACAAAAAATTTAAAATGTTGTTTTTGTTTTTCTTCTATCATAAATCATTGGTGTTCATGCAAATGAAAAAAAATTCAATTTTTAAAGTTAATTACATCAGTCGAGTGAACGGGTTGTATTTTTAATAACGCGTGTTTACTATTAATTTTGCAGCTTAGTAGCCGAGGCAACAAGGCCATAACAAACAACACTTTTTAATGGGTCAGTTCAATTTATCATCCTTAAATATAAAGCGTTGAGTCATTATTTTTTCGTTAAAATCTCATGAACTCCGTCCGGGGCTAATGCATTGTTTGCAGAACATATATTTTTATAGCTGTACACCAAATGGCAATTGATATCACTCACGAAATTTGATTACATTGAAAAACAAATTTTACTCGGGTATTGGCAAATTATTAGAGCGTATATTCATGTAATAATATAGCGTTACTGATCTTCCTCGGGCTCCTTGACTCGAGGGATATAATAATAATTATCCATATAGCCGGCTATTTTGTCGCACGAGAATTCCATAAAAGTTGAACCTGCTATAAGCTAAAAAAATTACTACCGTAACGTTAGCTCTCGGATGCGCGTCAAATTTTTATCACCTGAACGCATCCCTTTTTTCACGAAACGACTTCTCAAACTCTTTTGTCCGAGAAACTGGCTTCGGAATGTTTCAAAAATCAGCCAATGATTATAATTTAATTTCTTTTTTTTTGTTAAAGATCACGTTTAACAACAAAATAGCTATTGTGCTGGCTGCACATATAAGGATACATATGAGTTTTACGCGGGGCATAAAGCCATGGTCCACTCGGCAGTAAAAGGTACGGGCTCGCGCGCGTTAAGGATAAAATATTTCAGCCGGGCAGATAAAGTCTAATCCCAAGTTGTGTGTCGCTTAACATTTGGTGATCGTGGCCGAGGACGAGAAATGCCTTTTCTCGTATACACTTCTCGGCTCGTATAGCCGAGCTGTATCGCAGAAGTATCGCACACACGGCACACGCTGCAAATTCAAGAAACTCGCGCGCTTTCGCCGGGGAGTTAAAATTTTGCGCGCATTAGCTTACGGTCCTTGAAATATGTGGGTTAATGTTGCTCCTTTTGGGTTCACGCTCGCGCGCGACTGTACGAGCTTCAGACAAAGAGCTTTTATCAAAAGCTCGCGTGGATGCTACACGCATGGAGAAACGTGTTACTCATGCAGTAGGAGCACATAATATATCTTGTATAAGAGCGTTGCAACTGCGATTTATGCTCGTAGCTCGCTCGACAAGGGAGTTTGGAAGCATTATTGGCTACTCCATATCTTTATCTAACGTTCCTTTCCTCCCTCTCTTCTCCTCTCGTCTCTTTTTCCTCCCGTATACCCTTTTACTCTTCGCTCATTTTCTCTCTCTCTTTCTCTTTATTCCAGGGGCTCTGGCTACAGGATAGCCACGCCGGTCTCGCTCTGGCGCATGTTTACCTGCAATTGAACTGGCAAGCTATGCATCATGTATAATGAATTCGCCGGGTAACTTGATGCTCGTTTGTTTTAAACCATCCCGCGCGTTTTAAACTCTATTTACGAAGGAAAATAAGCGCGTCCGAGCTTATGTTTCTTCTACCCGACTATACCACTGTGCGCATCGCGGACGATACAACGTAGAAACGCACGCGCGCGGCATCACGATTCGTTAGAGAGATGCTTTAAATCGAAATTCATCTTACGGTCTGCGAAGGTTTCGCAAAAAAAAATGCTCATATAAACTAAAACGGCTTGAAACGCGTGCCTGTATATACCACAATTGGGAGTTGTTGTAGTGAGCGCACATTGCCGAGGTTACGCGTAATCATGCCCCGGATAAATACGAGCTTTCGTTCACAAATATGTACCGCTCGTAAATAGGGTAATTAAAACGGAGCTGGTTTAACGCTATGTGCACGTATATATGTGTACGAGGTTTTCCGCTGAATCTTCCCTCTACAGCTATATACATACACGTAGTAACTGCCGTAGTAGTGCAACGCGTGTATAAGCGCGCGTGTGTGTGCGAATAAGACAAGGCCTTCCGCGCGCGCAGGCAATGCAGTATAAACAATGGAGTCGCAAGCAGACTCGCGCAACTACATTGTGTGTACACGCTCGCCTCATCCACTTTGATGCAAGGCGAGCTGCTGCGCGTGTTATTACGTCGGGGCCCTTATTCCGCGCGCAGCTCGCAGTGTAGTCCGTTGCTGCGTATATATATGCGACGTACATGCGACGCGCAAATATATTATCTACGTCGTTGCGCCGAGTCGGATCGACGTCTTCGCGCGCTCTTGCTCCACTGCACTAGTTGTGTATAAGGCTTCGTGCGCTCGTGTAAGTGCGTACATATTTTACGTGCGTTACTTTTGTCGTCCATCAAACGAGCAGCCTCATCGCGCGGGATGGTTGAAAATGGATGAAGCTCGAGCGCGGGTTCATACATATGAATTTGTTCGAGTATTACGCGCCGATGTGGAACGAATGTTTGAATAAAATTCGTTTTTTTTTTACATTTCCCCTTATATTTGGCAAATAAAATTGGCACAAATCGAATTCGTGCATAACATCGTCTTAATGAGCAGAAATATGAAAAATAACCAACTGTGTTACAAAATTGTAATCATGTTTTTACGGAATACAATTCTAAATTGTAAATTCAATGATTCAATAATCACGCGCGTACCGATCTCAACGAAGAATCAATTCAACGATCCTCAACGCGGCGAACACGTTGTATAAAATTTGATTCTCAATTCGTGCGATTGGGAAGGTGGTTGCGGGAGGGCAATACTAGCATAAATCGAACATTGCCAATGTAAATATAGCACGCGCGCATACGAGCTCGCTCTGTACTCGAGTGTACGCGTACACGCACATATAGAGCCGCTGCACTTGGATAATGCTGCGAGCCTTATACATTATATTCGCTTCGCCGAGGTTTCATCAAGGCAGGGCCAAATATATGCTTTCCGATACACATAGGCGCGCGCACGCTGGCATTACGCGAGTTATGCTCTCTGTGCGTATGCGTGTGTGCGAGTTATAACTGGGTACGTGTAACGTGCGAGAGAGAGAGAGAGAGAGAGAGAGAGCCAAGAGACGCGACAATTGGCACTGGCTGTTGCACCTGCGTGCACACGAGCTCGAACGCTAACGATTTGCTTCCAACGTACACGTACATACATATACGTACGCGCCTACGTTACGTATACACACACGAGGCGTATACGATATTACGGCACCGTTATAGGCCCGCAGAGCCGCAAGCTTCCAGCGGCTAAATCTGAAATGCAAATCGGCCCCAGCGCCCGCTCGCGAGCTTATATGCAGCGCGCCGTTACCCGAGTACTGCATATATACCACCACTGTCATCCGGCGCGCCGAGTAGTAGTAGTACGTGTGCGCCTGGGTATATATCAGGCCGCGCCGAAACGCTTTCACGCCCTTGGGATGCATGCACACACACACGCACGCACATCCAGAGTACCGACGGATAGACACGAGTGGCGAATGGCAAGTATAAGGTTGGCAGACAACTCCGAGCGCGTCATATATCGAGTAGTGCACATTCGCTCGACTGATTGCACGCCCATCGCCTATATCTGGCCTTAATTCGGGCCTGCTCGGTATACGCTTCTCTCTGTGCATACATACGTGCGCGTATGTGTGCACCGCTCTGCGTCCGCGCATAAGACAATTTCGCTGCGCCTCTGTATATTAATGCGTGTACGTGTGTACCCCGATGCATATAAATACATATAGCAGCTATATAGCGTTGCACTCGCGCCCCGGTATTTGCCAATCAACTTCGTCGATGCAACTCGAGAGCGAATTGATAATCGAACGTACACGAGCAAGTCGTGCGGTTCGGAGGGGCCGACTTCTTCGACGTGTTTATGCGCAAGAGTCGAGCTTCGGATTTCGACGATTGATTGAAAATTTGACGAATCAAAGAGTACTGCGTTGCTCTCGCTTGTAGATGTCGCACGCAAACCTAAAGTTAATTTGCTCGCTTCTTCTCGTTCATATAGGTTCGATCAATCGCGCAGATTCAGCTTTCTCGATGCGACAGTGGCGTGGTATAAACCGAAAACGAGCTTGCGATATCAACTCGTACACGTATACGCATGATACAATGATGAGCCAATCGGTGCTAGGCGTATCATGAGAATCCTATATGCGCACACCACCACCGGTACCCAATCTGCGTAGCCCGAAATTGAAATAACTCGGCGGCGGGGCCGATCATCCACGCAGCGCAGCGCAGCGAGAGAAGCTCGATCTGTGCGTCGTTGCAGTGCACGCATTTGCCGCGTTAGGTTATACGAATTTATGCATACCCCGTATACGCGACGGCGAAATTTATACATAAAGTTGCTGCGCTGCAGCCTCGCGCGCGATCACGTTGATGACGATGACGATGAAACTCGGAAAGAGAAAGTGCGCCGCACGGACGTCGATCATTAGCCCGACGCTTAGCCATATAGCGAGGCGACAACGCGCACTTCTATATACTAATACGTGTGCTGCTGCTACCTGCCAAACTATTAAACTAACTCTCCAAGCGCTGCGAGAGCATATAGCACGCACACGCAGAGGCTAAACTGTCCAATGAGCGGCCTCTATACCACCGGCACTCGCTACGAACTCGCGACCCACGCCGTATATAACGAACGCTGTAGAACGGAAATCGACTCACCCAACTCGAGAGCGTCGGAGCTTGCGAGATCATATTTCGGCTATGTTCGCGGCCTTTTAACTCGACCTGTATTCTAGTGCTAAATCTTTGATCTAATATCGAAAAAGTCAAAAGTGCAGCATGAATGTAATGTAACGAAATGAAATTATTACAATGCGAGCGCGATAACGTCGAAATCCTGTATGTAGATCTGGATTACGGATTATGCAGCACATTTATGTTTATGCCTCGCGAGCTCGCAAGCTCGGCCATCGGCTTCTCGCGCTCGGCTAGTGCGGCAGCGGCGAAACAATAGCGCGCGAGCGACAAGGGCGGCTTCTCTCTCTCTCTCTCTCTCTCTCTCTCTCTCTCTCTGTCTCTCTCCCTCTTGGCGCATCTATCAAGCCCACCCTCTTTCCTTCGGGCGATAGACATGCAGTAAATACGGCGAGGCCACTGCTGCGCGGCATTCAGAAGCAACCGGCCGTTATGAAATTGTCTACGGTTGAATCTATATAGCATCGGTTCATCCGATATCCACCCCAAAACTCGAGGCAAGCGCGCGAGCGACGTTAAATCTCGTTGCGACGATATACCTCGGCTGTGTGCGGGGCAAAAATAAAACAACTCCCTCACGAGCCGTGAGCGCGCGAGCGTTGATTCAATTCTCTGCGCGACTCCCGACTACTGTAACCGAGCCGCGCGTCTTCTTCTATTTTTTCTTTTTGTAAAACCGCAATCTCCTTTTTACGGTATAATTTTCCGTGTAACGCGACTACGACGACGAAGCAGCAGTAGCAGCAATAACAACGGCAGCAAAAATACCTACAGCAGCTCTGTTTGTAGCGCGACAAAGTAAATAAGAAAAAAGGTATAGTCTTACATGAACTGCTGCGCCGAGCAGCGTGTAATCAATCGACGAGCCTCGAGTGCCAGAGTAAGCACTATTTGGATTCATTATTTTGCGCGTAAGCTCGCTCGCTCGCACACACATGCGCGCCCAACGAAATTGAAAATACTCCCGCACCGCTATACGGATCGTTATGTGTGCGCGAGAGCTTGCCCGGACTTTTTGCCTCTTTTTCTTTCACCTCCCGTTATCTCTCTCTCTTCTTGCTATACTATGCTCGTTGCAATATTTATTTCCGACCTTTGTGCTCGCGAGCGCCTCGCGCGCACGAGTATTTTTGCTGCAGTGCTAGCTATATGTGCGTGTACATGTGTGTGATTTATGTCAGGCGATTCGCTGATGGCTCGCGCTCTGCCGTGTACACGTGCAGCAAACAGCACCTTGATCACTTTTTTCCGTCAAAACAGAGCCAGCAGCAAAACGAATGGCCTCGAACGAAGATCGCCCCGCGCGTACGAGGATGCGCACCATGCAGGATACACGATGCCGCGGCTGCGTTATTACGAATCGCGTTTTTTTTTCTTGACTCCGTATACGCGGCAACGCGCGAGCTTCTTTTTTACCTCCCTCTTGCAGGAGCTTTATTACATACCATAGCTATACAGTAACGACTCGCTATACAGATTTGTAATTTTGCTATTCGTGCTTCCGCGCGCGTTAAAGAGTAAAAAATGTCTCGTTACCAATTGTATGTACGCGCGCTCTTGATAAGTAGCACACCTCTCCAAGACATCACCTTTTGTATCGGAGCTCGAGTTTATAATCGAACAGCAGTGCGCGCGCGTGTGTCACGAACGCACATATTCGATTGAATGTCGCGCTGCATTGTGGCAGGCAGTTCACGGAGCATCTATTGTGTGTAGTGCTGCAGTTGCGCGCCTCGAACATAATGCGCACGCGAGGAACTGCTGCAGTCGTGTATAGCCATATAAGACGAGATCTGCGCGCTCCGAGTTAAGTTTGTTGCACGCACTTCGCCCTTTCGAGTGTTAATTTATATACAGACGTGCCAAGCGTCTTTTCTCCGCAGCGCGCATCTTCATCTCTCTCTCTCTCTCTCTCTTTCTCTCGAACTGCATTATAAGCGCGAGATAATGAACTTCCTGAACTCGTGCGAGAGCACGTGAATGCATAAGCGCAGTACCGCCAACAGCTGCGCAGCTGGTATATATACGTATACGTACGCGCGAGCTTCAAAAGTGCAAAACTCGACGGCTGAAAAGTTTTTATATTTTACATTTCAATGTAATTGTCAATCAAAGAGGAGCCCGGAGGATTGCTCGAGACTCGAGACCGAGCATTGTTTAATTTGAAATTTTGCAAATGCTCGCCTCGATCATCCATCCCTCGCATCGATGCAAATCCAACGGAATATTCCGACTTGCAAGTTCAAGCATCACCGTTAGAGTAGGCGAGGCTTTTCTTCGAGCGAAATTTCGCCTTGGCAATATTATATTGCAAGTCCAAACTGATGTTTCAACTCTCTCTCCTTCTCTGTGCCTTTCTCTTCCTCGTGCGCGTATTGATGAATGATTAACACACCCGATTATAAACTATATGCAAATAGAATTCCGCCTGCTCGCGCGCAAACTTCGGCGTGTATACAGATCGAGCCGAGCAACTTCAGCTAATTTTCATCCAAGCGTCTAAGCTCTGCCGCTGGTGTGTTTACATTCGATCGAGCCCTGCGCACTGCATCTTTGACCTAGTATTGCTGAAATTGATTGAATATATACTTTTATTATGAATCGATGATGTTATTCCGAACGAGGTCACGAGAACGTCACCAAACTATTGGTAAATACGTATGTATATAGAGAGAGAACACGAAAAGCGAGAGCTGCGGGCCGAGCGCGAAAAAGCGGCTGCAGTCACTCGTGAAGGACCATATGAAAATTTATCATGTATTAATTAACGCTGCGTCGACCGACTCGCTCGTGCGCGCAGCGCAAATAATTCGTCCGAGAAGTCGATAAATGTTGACCCTTTAATAAAGCAAAGGTAATAATTCATACGACTCGAACTATCGTATTACACGCACGTACACGTACATGGAAAGCGCAGGGGAAAGAGAAATTTTATTGGAAGGCAATGTAACTAGTCGTAGGTGACTCTCGTGTGTATATATGTATATTTATACATACACACGGCGTACGAGGTGCACGAAGCACTCGGGCAGGAAGTACACGATTAAGCGCGAACCAAGTACGAGCAATTTACTTGAGGGTTGTCAGCCAGTTTGCATAAAATCTATATATCTGTATGCGCTCGCTCGCGCGCGCGCGTCTCTGTGCTGCCGCGCCGCGCGCAAGTGTCAGTGCTGCGTATGCAACATTAATTGCGCGAGCCATTTATATTCGTTAAAGTAATGAGACTGAAAAGATTAATATATATGCAAAGTATCTGCTACTGCTGCGCGCAACCAGGCCAAGCGTGGCGCGCCTTTGTGTGTGTATTTGTTAACTTAAAATCGATACAAAATTATGGTAATTTAAAATTTATAAAAACAACCCACCTGTCGCACGGCTGACTGGATCGCCTTTTATAGAGGCTAAATAAAAAGAACATCCCAACTCTCTCTCTCTCCCTCCGTCGAAAAGCTGCAAATTGCGAAAAATGGTAGGTACAGCGCAGAAGATGAATGAAATCTTGTAAAATCTATGGTCGTTTTTTATTAATTTCACAAGTATATCGTTTACATTTGCATAATATATGTACTATTTTATACATACAATCTCCATGCGCTCAATTTCACGTGTCACTTCAAAATAAAAAAATGTTTTTCGTCGTAAATTTACATATTTATAATATGTTACATTTTTACAATTACACTATATATCACAAACTCAAAGATACTCATAAATACATATAGCGATAAATTTTTGTCATTTTCTCTCTCTCTCTCTCTCTCTCTCTCTTTATCATTCACGTTATATTATATGCGTAGGAATTTTTAATCGCAGGCGCGTGCACCAATTTCCAGGGCGTTTTTCATCGCAATTCGGAATATTAATATCCCCTCTCGAAACTCGTCGTCGTCGTAAAATTACTTACTTGCAATTAACTCATGAGTCACGTAGAGCGCCACGCATACACATGCACACACACGCACACACGTACGCACATAGTCGGGTGCGCACAGACATTCCCGGGTACATACTACGCTTATACGGGGCTACGCGGGAGATGCACAACTATAGAATTTAATGCGAGCTCGCGAGTCGGGCGCGCACGATAGCGTGGCTTGATTTCATATAATACATTGTAATTGTTTCTCTTGAATCGGCGCCGCGAAATTCAAATTCATACGTCAGCTACACTTGCAGACGCGGAGGTGTGCGTAGTAGTAGTAGTACATTTTAATGCCGTAATTTCGGAAACACGAACGTTTTGCAGCCGCGAGGAGGAGTAGAAGAAGAAGGTGGGTAATGAAGGGAGCAGGGGCAGCAGTATGCAATATAGAGCGCCACGTAGTACTTTTGGACTGAAAATACGTATACATGTGAAAACTTTTGTAGTTCGTTCGCTCCATTGTTTATTTTAGAAGACGTATAAGCAGAGAATAAAGACATGAATAGCGTAATAGATTAAAGTTACAAGTACCGCATCGCGTAGACTTAGATAAATCCCCTCCCTTATTTTTTGGCTCGGGAGTGTGTAAGGAACCTAAGCACCTGGCAAGACATCCCTTTCGTTTTCTTAATCGCTATTATATAATAATTATCCATAAAAACTAAATATATATTCGATAATAATATAACTTTTTCGTCTCCATACTCAACGCAGTTTGATTACATTATTGGACGATGCGACTCTCTCTCGAAATTCTCGTCGCTTTGACACGTTTGATTCTAACACATACCCCGTATTACCGTATAACACGCATATAATAAGCTAGGCATATTTCTTCTTTTTTCTTCTTCTCGTAATTATATAGGAATCATTAACAGCTGAGGAAGATTAAGCCTACGAGGGTGGAGCAGATCAGCAGGCCGGACAAACTCGGGCCTACGGAGCCGAGAGAGTAGCCGTAGCCGTAGCCGTAGCCGGCCGCGACGGTGACGTTGAGCGTGAGGCTGGCCTCGGCGAAGCCCTCCGGCGAGCGCACCAGTAGCAACCACTCGCCCGCGTGTGATCGCTGCCGAACTCGCTCGAAGTGCAGGACGCTCTGGTAGCACGACTTGCTGCCGTCCAGCGCGTTCTTTATTTTTGGAACAACAACGCGATCGATCAGCACGAAAATTCCGCAGCGAAAAAAAAGGAGCAACTGAATTTGTTACGATATATGTATATAGTTACCTCGATGGGCAGTGCGCGTACGTCGTCGCGAATTTCGCCTCCAGGCAGGTAGACGCGCTCCTCCGACAGCCAGAGGACCTTTGTGTAGGGCGGCTCGCTGCAGAACTCCACTCGGACGTCCAGCGACAGGTCCTCGCTCGTCGTCATCGTCTGCGACACCGGATGGACCATCGGCCGTCCTGATGACAAAACACATCTCAAATTATGAATCCTTACAAGTTATACGAATGAGCTTTTCACTTTCTGAAAAATATTACTCCTTGAATTGCGTTATAAATAATGCAGCTTTTACGATAACAAGTTCTCGATGTTTTCCACATGATTTTCAATGCGCGCAGAGAGAGAGAGAGACCCCCTTTGAGTTACAAAGTCATTGTCGTCGTCGCGCGCGCGCAAAGTGGGACAAGCACCTCGGCAAAGTGTTGCTTTTGCCGCAAGTCGCGCGAGGCAGAAAAGGAAAATAATAATCATAATAATAATGACACTCGGTGCTGCAAAATTTTCAGCCCCGGCCGACAAAGTGCTCCGCAGCGCTGCTGCCTTGCCGTATGCTGGCGCAAGCACGCGCACATTTTCAGCTTGCAACATTCATGCGGCGCAGGCATATAGGTAGTGTACGAGCGCGCCCTGTGCTAACACACACACACGCTCGCTTTCAGCGAGCTGCGTTTCTCAGCGAGAAATTTTTCACACCCTCAGCAGCAATATAGCAACAGCCGCAACTACAGCAGCGGCAACGTTTCCACACTTTGGAAATATAAGGAACAAATGAAAAAAAGAGAAAGAAGTAGAAGAAGAAGAAGTAATAACAGTGTATATAATAGCTCGGAGCCAGAAGTAAGCCATAAGTACATACACAGCGGCAGAGAAGGGGTACATCGTTGGAAAATTTAAAGTTCCCAAACGACGAGTGAGGGGATTCGCATTCGCACAGTACACAGCTGAGTAGTATAACAATTATCGTAAAGGTTACTGTTCCGCAAAATTTTGTGGCCATACTCTACCTTTCCCTCTCTTTTCTCTCTCTCTCTCTCTCTCTCTCTCTCTTTCTTTCGAGGCTATGTACGATCTACAGTCATTGCAGTCGTTTCGAGCGCGCGTGCAGCGATGGATAAAAACTCGACTTCACGCGCGCGCACACATACGCACACAAGCCATGTTATATACGACTTCTGGTACAGGTCGGCTTTCTTCAAACAATGAATGGAATATATCGCATGATTTTCCTCCTTCCTTTTTTCCTTTTATCGGCTACCCAACTCTCCCCATACACGAAATGAAAATCTTTTAATCCCACGGCACGCAGCAGGCGTTAATTGCCTTCGGGCCAATTGGCCCGCAGGTGCACACCGATAAAACGAATAATACGCGCGCGCGGCGTCACGTAGCCCGATTGATATACCCATAACGTTACTATATTGAGCGGAGTCGAGGATGGTCGTCGTCGTCGCGCAAGATTTCATCAAACCACAGGATTTCCCCCGTAGATTTCCTTTTATTCCCTTTAGGGGGGCTGCGCAGCCACTCAAGGGCTCGCATTACGTTCATATTCCTCGTGGCCATATCGTGTTTCATTAATTCATTGACGCGATGTCCTGCACACTCTAGCAACCCGCAGCCATCCCATGCAATCAGTCCACGTCAATTTTTAAATCACTTCTATATACCTGGCGGCTTTTTTTCAGCCTATACATCAGCGTACGAACGCATTGACTTCGATCTTTTATGGGAGCATCTTCGCGAGCACAAAAAGGTCGTCGACCACGCGCGCGCGAGGCCAAGAGTTAATCTGGTCCCGAACGCGCAATGGTATATATTTCCCATTCATCCAATGCCTCTTTCAGCACAGAGAACCATCGAATGGAGTTGATGAAAAAAAAAGGAAAAAAAAAAGGAGAAATTGATATTGCGCGCGCGCGCGCAAGCTCGCGAGGCTTTCATAATGAAAAACTTACTCGAGCTCGCTGAATTGTGTACTGTGCCGCTGCGCACACTTTTTTTCGAAATGGATTTTTTTTTGGTTTAGCCATATGCCTCGCGCGTTCAATGGTAGGCCATAAAAAAGAACAGCGCAAAGATATTTATTCGACATCGAGCAGTGGACTGGCAACTATGTATACAAAAAAGCCGTGCGTTGTTGTCGTTAATCAGCGCGTCGTCTGTTTTATTTCCGATTTTTGTATAGTTTTTTTGTCGCTTTGATACTTTTACGTCGACTTTCTTTTTGTAAATGAAATGAAAAAAAAATCGGGAAATTTGTTCAAATTTGATGCACGAATCCAAGATCCAGGAACCTCGATCATTTCTCCTTAGCTCCTGGGTTAATATAAATCTGACCGTTTCACCTTTCCTCTCCATACATACGTGCAAGCTTGCAGAATATGAATACGAAACTCTTGCTCCAGGTACACGAGCGCCCCGGTGACTTTACGAGATTACAGCCTCGTGATACTCTGGCCACGATTCTCGCATTTTTTTTCCTTTTTCCTGTTTCTTATTTCGCCTCGGTTGCGCGTTGCCGCTCGAGCTTACCGTGTAATACGAGCGCACGCATAGACAAAATCTGACGTGACATTTTGCTTATTTCGCTTCGAGCTTTTCGTAAAAAATCGGACTCGATTTGCATCTACGCGACGAAATTACCGATACCGAGTTTACTTGTAAATCGCTGGATTCTCAACCCAATACGAAACGCTCGAGCTGTCGTTGTAACACGCCAATCAACTTTGTAAAAATTATGAAAATATTACACTTCGATATAGAAACGAGCTTTTGCAAAAACTTACTTTATTCTTCCTTTGACCCGCCAGCTACGAAATGGTAAGCAGCCGATATATAACTCGGAGACAGAGGCGCATCTCGAGTCCGCTTGTCATTCATTCGATATACGAACGAAGAAGAAACTGTGCCGCGCGCGTCTTGCGCAAAGCGGAAACAAAAGACCAGATAACTTAATAATCCCGCGTATTCCAAACTTCGCCATACGAACGGGAGAAAAGAGCTCGTGCTTTATTCACCCAAGTTTATTTACACAAAAGTTTAACGGAAAAAAAGTAGAGCTAGGTAAAGCCCGGTAATACGAAATGATGCGAGAAATAATTTTGCTTCCAGAGCGTCTTGAAAAATGGGGGAAAAAAAATTTCTTTTTGTATAAAATTGCTTCAATGACTACATGCTTAAATATAGCCCTCGAGTATATAGCCAGAGGCCAGCTATATCGGGGTCATGTATTACACACATTGACAAAGTGAGAAACGCCTATACGCATATATACATCTAGCTCGGGTTGTCAAACTGTCCCAAAGGAACGTTTTTTTTCCGCCTCGTTCTCGCAGTTCTATCTCGAATTTCCCTCTTTTTTCACTTTTTTTTTATCATACGAAATCTCGAGCTGGTGCTCTATGCTGCTGCTGCTGCTGCTGCTCTCGAGGCTAAAACGAGCGAAATAAGGTGGAAAGTCGAGCCGACTACAAATGATGTACGAGCGTAGACCGATACGAAGCCCGTGAGAGGGAGAGAGGACAAAATGAGAGGCTCGGGCTCGATCGAGTTCTCATTGTCTGTGTACGCCCTTCGCATACAGAAGCCAATTATTATTACTCATCGTAGCAGACTTTGATCTCCGGCCTCAAGCACATTATGTCGGCTTACGCGTATAAATTAGACGCTAGGAGGCTCATTTTTCAAGCTCTACCCTATACGCGTATAAACGTATATACATGTAGATGTTTACCCGTTTGGCGATAAATTATGTAATGCGAAACTCTTCTCTGGCGAGCTTTATTTCGCCCTTTTTTCTCCTCTTTTTTTTATTATTTCTAAATCTGCCAGCTTTTTTATTTGTCGCGCTCAAAGTATCGATATCCTCTGCGCGTCGATAAGAATGGCTATTTGCGCATCACGCGCACCTCAAAGTTGAATAAAATATTCGGATAGCGCGGAAAAATTTACAGTCGAACGATCGCCTGCTGGAGCGGTATGCGCGCTGCTTATATTCTTTTCGTGATCCGTTTAGCTGGACACGCGCGACGTTGAACTTTGTGCGAGTGTATGTATTGAAGCGTGTCCACGACTTCGATACACAAAGAGAGGCGAGAGATACTAACGGAAATGGAAAAATATGACAATTTCGGGCAAATATTTCATGTGGTTGGAGATTTTTCCAAGACGAGAATGGCAGCTGAAGGTATAGAAAAGTTTGCCGAGTGATTTTTCGTAACGCGAGCCAAAAGCAAGGGAGATTGTTAAGAGCGTTGGCAGGAAATTTACAAGTAATAGTGGTAAGAGGATGCCGACTCTGAAGTAAAATTTAGTATTTTTGTTGAGCTTTTTTCTGCTATTCCGGTTGAGCATTATACCAAAAATATATTTTGACGTTGTAAAAACAACAGAAAGAAAATCCCACCGGTGTTTTCCGAGCAAACTGTCGCACTTGAGCTATGACAAGTTTTTAATATCGTAATAATTTAAAAATGCATAAATGTGTCGAAATTGATGAGCTTTTAAAAAGTTTTTTGGAATGAATAGCGACACGCAGATGATAAGCAAAGATATTTTTTGCTCCAGAAAACAGCCATAAACATGTTTACATAATACAAGCGCTTGTATAAACTCTTCGAAACGATGAAAATAATGAGAAAGTTTTAAAAGAAAAACAAATTTATCGGATGAATTCTTTGGAAGATATATATTTCACGCACCGCTCAACTTGCTGAAAATTTTTCTACACGCACGAAAATCTCGCGCTAGAAAAAACTTTGCCATGAAGTTTACTCATCCAAAATACGTATACGAAGCGACTGTGATGCAACGATCGAAAAAATACATATACGATTGAGCATCATGGCGTGTGCTTTTCAAAAAACCGAGCGAATCGAGAATGCAGTGACTAAAAATATTTCTCCCGCGTTTGCGATTAATCGCGGCAAAAAAAAAACATGAAACGAGCCTATGCATAGCAAGACATAGATTTGGCAAAGATAAAATCGAGCGAATCGAGTTTGGAAAAAACTTGTATTGCGGTAATGTGATTTTCTTGATTTTCGGCCAAGCGTCTGCTTCTGACGCAAGCGAAAGTGCTGCGCCGGCCGTGGATTTTCCGTCTGGCGTATTTCAACTCGAAAAAAAAGGAACAACAAAGAATCGGCTGACTGCGCAATTCGTTTGTTGTTTTTTACCATTAGCCGTATAGGTACAGGACCAGGAATGCATTTCGTTGTCAATGTCGTCGGAATAAAAAGTCCATATAGAGCCACTCACCGGTAACTTTAATTTCATAAGGTAGCTGAGCCCTCCAAGCCCCCTGTAAATTACGATCGGGCGCGACGCATCGATACTCGCCGGCGTCTTGATACACGACTTTGCTGAGCGTCAGGCGGCCCGGACCGCCCGCCGGTGTCATGGATGGTCCTCGACCCCAGCAGCCGCCGTCGCAGTCGAGCGTTACGTCACCTCCTATTCGGACCTCGATTTTTCTCGGGTCGCTCGTTATTATTTCGTTGAGCGGCTTCGACTGCGTCTCGGCTTCCGGAACAACTGGAAATGAGAAGAAGAAGAAGAAAAGGATCGGTTATGTATTGCCCGCGTGATTTTCCTTTTCTGCCGTACTAATTAGCGAAGCGTAGTCGAGAAAGTTTTATTACTTTTTTATTGGGCGCAAATATCATTTATTCACTGGTCGAACGCGATTGAATGAAGAAAAAAAAAGCAGGCAATATAAAATCGTCGAGTTAGGCCTAATTACGTATTTTCTTAGCTCTTCCCTTTGGAAAGTCGATAAATAAAGAAAAACTTCTCTAGACTCACAAAAAAGTTGGCGAAGCCAATCGCGATCTGATTACTATGGAGCTTCTTTTTTTTCTCCGCTATCTCTCGTTTTTCCATTTTTAACGATTCTCAGTATTCCTCAAGCCACGTGCACAATAATAATCAAATAATATCCAGAAATTATTTCGCAGGCTTTACATCGTAGCTTACGCGACTGCTCCGCAAGTATAGCTCTATATATAATATACTATATGCGGCCCCTCGTCGAGTGAAGCTCATTATAAATTTATCACGTAAAATCAAGTTCTCCGCGCGTAAGACTTCGCGTTTTCGGCACGCGCGCGTATACCCGCGCGAGGCTGAACTTTCAAAGTTCATCGCAGTTGAAGTGAGTATCAAATGATGTGCTAATAATTTTCAGCTCGCGTATCGCGCACAGCTGCGGTGCAGCGCAGAAATGCGAAGAAACGTACATGCGTGTAGGCTCTCTCTCTCTTTCTTCGTCTCGAGTCGCTTCGCGCTCCTGCATCTATATGCGCGCACCGCTGTAAACGTACGTAACGTACGAGCGAGTCGAGAGAGCATATAATTTATACGTTATCGACGTTACTTACATCACCCTCGATTAATCATGAAAAAGCTTCTGATGTGTAATTCGCGGAAATCTGCGTGCGGGGATCGAGTCGAGTATAGTAGCGATTTAAATAGGCACTTAATAGACGGCTTAGAAATTTATCGATAACTACTGCGGCAACGCCGCTACGAGACGGACTGCTAGTGCTACTCGTGCAAGCTCGAGCGTACATTTACGGAGGAGCTGCGGATAACGATCGTTCCTTCTCTCGAGCTTTAAGCCTATATGTGTGTGTGCTGCTGCTGCTGCTGCTGCTGCTGCTGCTGCGTACGCTAGACGAGTGCTCGAGCACTCACTCGCACATCCAAATACGGCTCGATGCTCAATGATCCTGAGGGAGATCTCATATACTATTTCCCCGCTCGTGCATATATACCTGCCGCCGCGTTGACTCCATATACGGCACACATACTGAACAGGGCTGTAATCTTATCGAGCTCACGCGAGAGCTCTGCGTGCAATTATATCAAATTATAGATAAAGGATATAATGGCATTGAATCTTGCGTGTGTTCTCTGCCGTTATGAAGTGCACGCGCTGCAACGCCAGCGCAGTTGCACCATTGCTGTAAAGTATACGCGTGTAACATATATGTCCGATTGGCTTTAACAGGTAATGGAAATGGAATATCGGCGAATGATTTTTTGAAAGCTCTCGACTACGGATCGATAAAGTAGTGAACTTTTTACTCTTCATCGAGCAAAGTTTTATAATTGTTCAATTCATGGCTTGCGCCACGGCGTAAACACTTACATCGGACGTTGAGATAGTAGCCGATGCTGGTGTAAATGCCGAGCATGTGGCGCGTGTAACACTTGTACCAGCCTTTGTCGGTTCGGCTGATTTTCGTGAAATTCAGCCATCCGTCCTCGCTCTGCTCCACCGGAGGCGCTCCATCGTCTGCGAAAATTCAATTTCACATTTAGCTATGCGCGAGTCATACATAAGTACCGTAAATCCTACGTTTTGACGTTTCAAGCAAAAAATAATAATTTAGCATATAAGAAGATGCAAGCGGCTAATGTCAAATATATATAATATTTGCTAGCTCGACGCCGAGCTGTCCCGCGCACATCGTAGCCAGTGCAGAACTACATGCACACACGCGTACACGTACCTCGTTGCCATATGGGTAAGCTGGGCGGATTACTGTCCACGTCGCACTTCAGGCTGACTGACATGCCCTCAATTATGGGAGTCCCAAAACCAGGTAGCCTTGTTATCGCAAACTCCGGTGTATCTGGAAAGAGAGAAAATAGCAAGAATTTAGTTTTGAAATTACTAGACGCGTATGTTTTTTTCCCCGAAATATAGTGAGGCATAAGTATAATAAAGCTCGGGCAGAAAGTGCACTGGGGGTTCGCGTGGTGGCAGCAACGAAATCACGGCCGCACGCCCCGGCGCCAGCAGTAAAAGTGATGTCGCATCGCGCGCGTTGTATTTATACGTATTTACGCGGCTTTAAACACTTGCGCGCGAGTTCATGGCACTGCAGCAAGAGAAAGACAGAGAAAGGGAATTGGAAAGAGAGACAGCTAAATTTTTTAGATCCCTCATTCGTGGCGCGGGCTATTGTTGAACACGCTGCTACTGCCTCTGCTAGATTTTTTTCGCGCGACAAACGCACGCGCGTTAATGTAACGCGCATTCGGAATCGTCTGCAGCTACGTAGGTACGTATGAATGCTGCGTGGGTTCGGGCGCGAGCAAAAATACTTATGGCTAAGCTCACGGATTACCGGGGGGTTATAATGCTGCGCGCGAGGCACGAAAAGCGAAAGTACTATAGCTGGGCTACGTGCGCGCATACAACGGCCGTTGGCTCAAGCGCCCTCGCTATAATAATACGCGCGTATATATACATTTTGCGCGCAGGCAGCTAGCGAAATCTACTCTCGGGCGAGTGTAAATTATCTCTCGACTTAGGCGCGCGACACCGGAAATCGTAGCGAGTGTTCCAGCTTGCGAATTGGCTCAGGCGCACATATGTAGCTGCAGTAGCCATTTACTCGCCTGAAATTTCTTCTTTTCGACGCGCCCGCATGCGTATATACGTCTTAGATCGCGACGACGTATTTACGGTGTGCTTTTCGCAAGCTCGCATGATATTATGCTCACGCGAGCTTGCGAGAAGAGCCAAAGCTCGGGATGTACATCGGCTCGTGCGTGGGGGCGAACATGCTAACGTAGTTGTACACGCGCGCGCGCGGACACCATAAAGTTCGAGCCGCAACAATTGGCTTTTGTACGTACAAAGGGGGCCTAGATGGGTACAGAGCCTACGCGCGCGCCTCTACCGAAATGGTCGAAATTTGCAATGCAAATCGGCCCGCTGCCTTTGCGGAGCTTACACGCGCCGTCGCGGCCGCCTCTACTTATTCTCGCGACTACTCGAGGTATTTAGACAGCGAGCTTGCGAGGCTCCGAGCGCGCCGCAGCTACCTTTCTCCAAAGTGCAGAATCGTCTCGCCACGCTCGCATATACGCGTGCAAGCATCCCAGTACCGAGCTACGAAATAGATGTTTTCCTCAAAAGGTAAACAAAAGCCTCGGGCGAGATGACTATCTAAAAATAAAGCGTAAAAACGTCTGCAGCTTTTACGTGGACTACATAGAACACGTGCAAGCTCCGTAGGAGGCTGCTCTCGCCGCCACCAGCGCCACCGTCGCCAGCTGGTTATTTCAAGTGGAAATTCCTTTGGCAGGCTTAGAACCATTTACGCGACCAGCCATAAATTCTTGTTATCTACACCCCCGCGCTCGTATACCCTATTCGCGAGGCAAGCTCGTCTCTCTCTCTTTCTCTCTATGTGCGCGCGTGTGTACGGTGTCTTTGCGAAACGACTTTCGCGCAGCGGCACTATTCACGAAGAGTTATTCGAGCTTTAATTCGTCGTTTTCCATGCATCAAGCCTGCTCGCCGTACACTATATACCACGTATAGTGGCAGCGTCGTCGACGTTGCTTTGATTTAGCAGTTTCTTTCGCCCGAGAAAACGAGAAAAAGAATTGCGGCCGGGTATAGTGCGGGTGCCGGTGGTGCGGGATATCACACCCTCGTTCGCTCGCTCGACTTTCGAATCGTATAACCAACGCGAGCAGTCGCTGAAAAACGAACGAACGAACGAGTTTTATACATAGCGATCCATATGCACTCACATTGAACGTCGAGCAGAATGCTGGCGGTCATGGGCACGGTGAGGGTGAGGTGGCGGGCGACGCAGACGATGGTGGCGTTGTGATGGCCCCGCAACACCTTGAGACTGGCCGAGGTGCTGGTGAGCGAAGTGTTGGCGTCGATCGTCAGATTGTCCGGCAACGGCTCGGGATTCTCGAGGGTCGCCTGCGACAGCTGCATGTTCCAGGCGAGGATCGGCGCCGGATTGCCGCCCTCGACGGCGCACTCGAGACGCAGATCCGAGCCCTCCTTCACCGGGATGAACTGGTTGCCCGGGTCGAGCCGACGCCCGTCTATCAGCAGGTACGTACCTCGTGGGGCCTCTGCAAAAACAAAGTAATTACATTTCTTACTTTCTATCTCGTGCCTTGAAATTGTAAAAGCATAAGAATGATAAATTTAAAAACAAATAGCAAAAGATGGTTTTATAAAATTGCGAATCCCCAACAGTTGTCACGAGCTATTTCTAATGAAGGGAAAAAAGATTAAAAATCCTGACGATCGCCGTCATTTTGTGCCAGAGACTCGACGCTCGACGAGATTGAAATTTAAAAAGTCGAGATCGTCCATCGTCGTATTTGATGATTCGACGGACTATGAAATTGTCTCTGGCTCTCAACGACGCGGTACGCGTCCCCCTTAAAGCTCGGGGTAGGTATATACGCGTGGCTCTGGGTCGGACGATCGCCGCAGCCAACGCCACTGCAATGCCGACTGTATCAAGTTCATTGAAACTGATGGATAATATCCACCGAAGTTCGTGCTTGCGGATAGCACGAAGAGCTTTATTGGTTTCACGGTATATACACGACGGCTTGTCTGCTTTATACCATGTATATAAATATATCTATGTATAGACCCTCTCTCGTATACGTATTACATATATGCTGTATATATAACAAGGCAGAAAGAGATTCATTCTATCCTCGGGTAAACACACAAGGTGCTCGTCGATGCAATAGTTCCTCGGAAGAGGGAATGTCTCGTAGGCGCACGGACTTTCCCATTCCCCCCCTCACCCCCCGGCGTGTTATATAGTTGTATAAGCTCGGAATCACTTCTTGCTCCGAAAGTTTGTGCGATACCTATGTGCATATAGATACGTTGCATGCGCCCACACACACACACACACACACTCACTTAACCAGACAGCAAGAAGAGAGAACAAGACAAATTAGACGGAAGCCTCCTGGCGGAGTATATAATATACAAGAGGCAGAAATTCCCCGTGACTCAAAGAGCGTTGGTAACGGGCTGCTGATGCTACTGCTCGGGGAAACCACCATCATACCTGCGCGCCGACGCTGCAATATAAGCGAGAAATGCCACCGTCGTCGTCGTCGTCGTCGTCGTCGTCACCGCCGCTGTGCCTGCCGCCTGCCCTCGACTCCAAAACTGTGATTTTCGTGAAATTGAACTCGCAGACTCCGCAAGAATTTGTCGAGAGAGAGAGAGAAATAGAGATGGAAGAGCCGCAAGACGGCTAGTTATGAATTTGCACGCTCGATGATTGCAAACCTCTATGGCCAGTTCCCTCTCATCCAGTCCCTCTGTTCGCCTATATCGATCCGATCGCGCGCGTTGCGTAATGATCATCTTCGTTTTCTCCTGCCATAATCCGTGTAACCGACTCATATACATATAACCGCACGTTACGTTCGCGACGAAATTAAAAATCGATGATCGGTGCGACAAATTGAGCGATTGCGTAAGAAAATTGCCTAATCGAAGGTTCTGCTACATTTATATTTAAGTTACAAGGAAGATGCAGAATTATAAAAAAAATTCTTTTTCTTTTGTAGTGATGTAGAAATCAAAAAATTTGAAAGTCAATCTATTTTTTGTAAGATGCACTGAGAAAATTATCTGAGAAAAAACTATTACTTTTATAGTGACATCGGCATACTTCAATAATAGATTTTACTCCAGTAAATTTTAAGAAACTACCTTTTTTTACTTTTGGCGCTCGAAATTACAAGAAATGCAATCATATATTCATTATTTTTAATCCAAAAATGAACCAAAAGGATTTAACTTTATTCTTAAAATTAAACATTTGAATTTAATGTGGTCGAAATGTGTAATTTGTATAATGTTTTAATACTGATTTAGTTGTTGAGACAATTTAAGAAAAAATTTATGAATACTCAATCATCCTTAAAGCCAGTCTTCACCGATAGATGGCGAGTACCTTTATCTGTAAATCTAAAAGTGGTAAATCAAAATGCTTGTATAAGACACGATTCATGAAGATTGAATTTATCGCATTTTGGCTAATATACATACATGGTATATACATACATAAGCAAATGTATATAAGCATCGTAGGCACGGACGGCTGCGTCAACTGTCCCTTTAATCACAGACTAAATTCCCCCTTGACATAACTGATCAATAAGTGCGGATAGTTGTGCGGCGGTGATCAGGATATATACCCACTCTATTATTAGCTATAGTCGTACGTTAGAGCTGCGTCCCAGCCACCCCCTGGGCCGGCCACGCATTGGTATAGGTACATAGGTAATAGATGTGTGTATGTGTGTGTGTGTGTGTCTATAGGTACGAGGTCTGCTTGCACGTGCCTAGTGTACTTGGGAGCATCGGTGTAAGTACATCTGATGGATGTGTTGAGCAGTAGCGTCGGCAACGATGCATCGAGGCAACGGCGGCCTGGGCGCAACAACAGCAGCATTCGCAATCAAGGACTTTGTGACAAGCTAATTTGTGCCACCTGCACACACTTGTGCTATGCGAGCCCGAGTTCTACATCTCGTACATACACGCACACACACACACACACAGGCGCGCGTACATACATACATACGTAGACGGAGTACCTGCAATTTATGCGTATACATTCCCCGTAGCAGTGTGCTACGCACAGAGCATGGCTCCCACGTACATACGTATACAAGCGCAGGTTATACATCCACAAGCGTAATGTATACGAGGATCTAATAAAATTTATCGTTTGATTGTCAATTGGCTTCGTCGTGCGATGATCGTTTGTTATTATCGCGATCGGAGCGCGGTCACAATTACACGATGCATCCACGTCAAATTTATCCTTCTTCCTCGAGGCCTTTTTTTCGTATTTCAGTGCCTTCGAAGCACACAAGTCACAAAAATATACACACTCACTCACACACACACACACACCAACACACATGTACGTAATGAAAGATGAAACGAATTCAACGGGGTTTCGCTTAGGGAGTACGCCTGTAAAGCTCGATTCCATTTATGCTCGTACGCAGAGCTTGCGGCAGCGTCCTCCTGTATTATGAACTTGCGGATAATCGCTTGCTTTGACGATCTCGGCTTTGACGAGAGAGGTCGATTGCGCGCGAGGATATCATCAAAAATGAAAACAAAAATCATAGAAGCGCGATACTCGACCGGAGATCGGCTTCGAAATACGTGTTTACCAACTTCTCTCTCGACTCGACGTAGCGGCATATCCATACGCACGAGTTACACGCTGCGGGTACAGTTTATACTATATCGCGCATGCTATATCTGGTATAAGAGGGCGCATTTAGCGACAGCTATTATAGGGGCTGCTGCGCGCAACTATACACACGCGAGCAAAGCTAGCGAGGGAGAGCCACAAAATATATGGGAAAACCACGCTCGGTGGTTTACACTAGGGTAAGCTTCGCGCGTACACACGCAGAGCACGAGCACAGCTATATGTATAGCATATACAGATATAGTAGGTACGTTTTACGTGTTGGCGCGTCTACGCGCGTCTATCTTCCTCCGATCCTCTAATGCGAGCCTGATGAAAAGCCCGAGGATTGCCAATAGCACGGCTTGCTAAACTTGCACAACTCGAACGAGAAACGATGTAGTAATGCGACATCGACCGACTCGCACGAGCAGCGCAGCTCTATAGATACGTATATATATAGATAGAGAGAGCTACATACGATAACGCGCGATCCTTTCGCAAAGCTGATTTTTCTTCAAAGGCAAAATGTTCTCTCTTTACTCTATGTGTATGTGTGTTTGGTGCGCTTACGTGTGACCCGGACTGATGTCACGTCAGCCGAGTAAACGATGTGGAAAATATATGTGTTTTTTGAGAAATGGAGAATTTTACTCTTCGGACGGCATAATCTCTAGTCGAGCTTTTTTGTTCTATACAGTTATATATACCGCAGCCAACTTCTGACGTATAAGCTAACAACATCGACGTGAAGTAATGACGCAGCTTAATTGGATTATACGCGCATATATGTACATCCATTCGAGACGAGAGCTCGTTACTCACCCAGAACGATGAGCTTCACGGGCTTGCCGATGATCAGTCTGCCCCGGTCGTCCTCGATCTGGCACTTCCATACGCCGTCGTCCTCGAGGCGTACGTTGTCTATGTGCAGCGCCGCCGTGGACGAGTCGCCGATGTATCTGTGCCCTGTGCCGCTCATCTCCGTCCTCGTGTCGATCGTTATCATGTCCACAGGCACTCCGCCGTGCAACCAACTGGCCGGTCGGATTCTGTAACTCCTGCGGAACGACATTGCGCGCGCGCGTTCAGTTTTTTTATTTAATTTTTTTTTTCTTTTTTTTTGCAGAATATACAGCTGCCACGATGCTCCGAGTCATCGGTTATCTCTCACCAGAAGCACGGTACATGGCAAAAAATAGAGAGAAGAAAGAGAAGAAACAAAAGAAGAAGAAGCTTACGTGATGGCGAGCATGAGAAGACTCGTGTAATTGCCCTCGAGCTCGCAGGGCAGCACGACCTTACTCCGTGGCTTGACTATAAGTTCAATGGGCGGCTGGCTGTTCTGCAGCAGAGACAGGGATATGCTGTGCTTGGACGGGCTCGACGACGAGGAAAAATTGTCCTCCGAGTCTGCGTTCCACAAGATATCGTCGTCGTCGCCGACGAACAATGCTGCCGCCGTCGGCTGACTCTGCCGCTCCTGTTTCTCGGCATTTTCCTCTGGTAATTTAGCTGCTGGACTAGTCGATATCGTCCAAGCTGCTGTGGGATAGAGCTGCTGCCTTTTCGACGTTAACGTCGTCGTCGTCGTCGTCGTCGTCGCTGTCGTCTCGTTCGACGAGTCTGTAACAGCAGAGAGAGAAAAAAAGTACATTAGTTGTATGTGCTTCTCCACGCGAACACGCCGTAATTGTTTTTCTCGCAATTATTTTAAAATTGTTTTGCAATTTCGCAAAATCGAATTTCGCGCAAAATCGATAAAACAGCATGGACGGCACGATGAAAATTATTAGACCGACCCTATCGAGTTATAATGAGTAATGACTGCGTCATCAACGTCATTATTATCGTCATCGCTGCTCCTCTCAACGATGCCACTATACAGCATTGGGCCATGCTCGTAGAGACTAACGCATGCATATATGTACGAGCTTGCAAACATGGCAGAAAAGAGGAAATAATTGTGAGTCAGGTGGGATGAGTTGTGTGTGTGTGTGTGTGTGTGTGCGTGTGTACGCTGCATCCCAGCGAGTTCGCAAGCGCAGCCTGTGTGCCATTAGGGGGAGAGCTGGCAGGCCGGAGTTTGCCGCACGACCACAACAGCCATATACAGGCGAGCGCGAAAGCTCGGTAGCGGCGTACTACTACGGTCGAGCTTCCATTAGCGAGACTCCATTTAGTCAATAGATCCTTGTGCCTCGCCCTATACCTCTACCTACCCACTACTACAGCCTCGCGCTGTACTATGGCTAACTCGTGCGAAGCTCGATGTATTTCCTTCGCTTTCCAATCTAACCGCTGTATGCATGCGGGGGTCCGTGTAACGCGTCGCGCGAGCCGAGTCTGAGCCGTGCACTATAACGTGGGTATGTTTATAGTGCTTGATTGATTTTCCATATGAACGCGCGCGGTTCCGAGTATCATACGACGCAGCGGCCCAAGTCCAAACAGAGATCGATCTCTCGCCCGACGACGTCGACGAGCGGGAGGAGTGTGAGAAGGAGGTAAATTTAAACCCGCAGAGCTGGCCTACCTTTACTTCAGTGGAGTAGCGCAAGTTTGACGTGCGAAAGATCAAAGTATGACGTACGACGCTGAATTGATATTCCAACTTTGGCCAGCTTCTTAGGCTAATATGCCAAGAGCTCGCAGGCGGAGAAAAAAAACCACCGAATCGACCGAGTTTGCCCGACACAAATACTAGCGCTTGTTTGCCTCAGTCTGAGCATAAAATCACACATACACGAATGACGGTGTATATTGACTCGAGCGAGCCACGCGCGCGCGTACAGTACAGAGGCCAACGCGGCCAAACAGTCGACGAGTAATTTACGAAGCCACTGCTGCTGCTGCGCGCGGCCGTCCTCCATTTCGTGTTTCAGCTCGTCAAAATTTAGTTAGTGCACAGCCCGCGCGCGCGCGCGCGCCCGGCCCCGAGATCGAAATCTAATAGTGGCCGACTTGCGGCCGCGGCAAAAGTTGCCGCGCCATGAATACGAAACGACGCTTTGCAGCTCCTTTCGCTCGCTTACCTCTATCTTCGAACCGTATGCGCGTACATCTCGCTATACATGCGCAACCATTGGCAATGCAATCGTGGCCACTTTTTAATTATTTTTCCTCGGCGTGACTCGCTCCGGGCGAATCAAATCACGCGCACGTGGTAGCGTCCCGTGCAGCCGAATATTGTCCCGCAACCAAGAAATTCGACTCTTCAATTTCCATTAGTCATTTGTGCGCGTTGCTTCCATCTCAAAATTGCTGACGAATTTCCGAAAAATACGTTGCGCTGCGCGAAAGCTCAAAAAGCTTAACGTGACGTAGCTAGGTCAACGCGAGCAACTCTATATACGCACGCACACGCGCGCACAAAGTACAAAAGTTATTTTCCGTAAGCGCGAGCGCCGAGTTGTTTTTCGCGTTCCACTTTTAAACATTTTCATGTATGTAATGAGGAGAATGGAAAACAAGAAAATTCCGTTTCATTAAAAACGACTGAATATCAGCTTACTTGGCTTAATGAGCTAACTGGCGGAGTGCGTACAGCGCACACAGGCTCGTGTAGCTATGTAACAGAAAGAGAGAAAACAAGAGAGAACATTGGAGGGTAAATTAAATCGAAAATTTTCGAAAACTCGACAAAATAAAGTGATTATCTCTTGTGTTAAATTTTATTCGTGCCCCTCCAACTGCTGCTACGTTCGAGCTCGTTACACATTATATCCTGTATACACGAGTAAGATTATCTGCTCCGAGGAATGAAATGTAAGCTTCGGGCTTGATGCATGCGTGTCGAGCTATTGCTTCCGCATTGCGAAAATGTACTCCAAACGTCATTTGGAACTTTCAGCGCCCTGCGCCGAAGGTTAGTAGCGTGCGAGCCCGAGCAACAAGTATTATTGACAAGCTTACAAGTTTGCTATGCGCGAAGAATGGAGCCCGAGAAGATAAGTTTGTAAACTTTCAATAAGGAAGGCGAAAGTGCAATAATTTAAATAAACTTTAATGCGCGCGCGTGTGTACCTGTTTGCAGTGTCAACTGCCTGCGCACTCCGTCTCTCTCCCTCCCTCTCGAGCAGTCTCGCGGTGACAAACAAGCTTGTTCATACTCATTTCCTGAAAAACTAGAAAGTAGCTCAACGCGACACGAGTAACGTTATAATAAACCATTCATTTCTCGGCATTTTCATCAATGCTACAAATGCTCTAATAAAAAAAAAGAATACGAGAAAAGGGAGAGAGAAAGGAGAGAATTTACTCTCGCAGTTTATTCATTCTACACCTTTATATAGCTTTTAATTGATGAAAATGAGCTTTTTTCCAACTGCCGTAGAAATAAGGAAACTTCTCGACGAGCTATGCAGTTGATACATAGCCCAAATAAAACACTGGCGCGCGCGCGTGGACTTGTTGAAAGAGATCCAGAGCCGAGAGAGAAAGAGAGAGAGAGAAGAAGAGGCAGCAGAAGAGTGCAGGAAAGTTAATTAAAAGACGAGAAGGAGAAAAAGGAGGATACTTTCGCTCAAAGCTAAATAATTAAATAAGCAGTTCTGTTCTCTATAGCTTAATGCTTATTTTCTCAAATTGAGAAGGGATTATTAATCAAGGATATCTGTCTGAGTATTCCATACCTTTTCCCCTCGAATTATTGAATTCTCACTTCGAGCTTGCCTAGGCCAACTTACATTTTATTCGGCATCGCTTTGAAAGCTCGAAAAATTGATATTAAATTTCTTTTTAATATTGAAAAATTGAATTTGGCATTTATTCACGATTGTTTCGCGATGAAATACAAAACATTATAAAAGCAATAAAAAATCTGTAAGTAGTATTTTTTATTGATTATGTATCGCGACCATATTTTGGAGACTATAACAATTCAAGCTCAATTATGTGTCTCGTTAGTTGAACTTAAAAAATAACCAATATCAGATGAATGTATTAAACGGGTAATTGACATTTTATTCATAGTGCAGTCCTTAACGTTCGTGTTATTGGCATTCTTGTTCTGTTCCATATTTTTTAATAAAGCGAATAAGGTGAAAGTCAACGAAGTGAATACGCAGTAATATCATTGAATAATTTTTTTCCTTATATTTATTCGAATAAGAAAAATATAATTTTTTCATAGAATTTTTGATTTTATCGAATATTATTTTCTTCGACGAATAAGAGCTATTTGAATATTAAACTTTATTAAGATTGTTACATTTCTAGGAAAATATCTACCTAGAACATTCATATTGACTTTCAAGAGTCTCAAATTTGCAGCAAAACGCTCGTTTTCATTACATCATAATTAAACCAAGATTTTAAAGCAGAATTGTTGAACCAAGGCAAAGATTACTTAATAACTGAGTTACTCATTTGAAGGACAGGAACTTTAAAAAAGCTCGAGAGGACTCATACTTTTAGGGAAGGAAAATTGTGTCCAATAAAAAAATAAGTTTTGTAATATGATGTCGGTAATATAAGGTAATACTCTTGATTTTGCAAGTGATTTCATCAAGTTTGATAATGAGGTCAAGTATTTGAAGTTTACAATTAAGATGTAGCTACATTTAATATCTACCAAAGTTAGAGGAAAGATTTTGGTGCCTATAAAACTTTGTACGATAAACGTATGAGAATATTAATCCGAGATAACAACTTATTTTTATTAAAAACAATAATTTCTCAAACTTGTGATGATGCATATTTTAGAAATCTATTTCATTATCTCATGAAACAAAATATGAATCTAAAAATATGCAATACTGTGCAGAAATATGCTATATGAAGCATAATGAGTTACTGTGAGCCTCTTTTATGCAATGTAATGTTTTTCAATGAATTATTAGCTTTTATAATGGCCCTTTTGTTCAAAAATTTCATGTTATAAATTTAGTATTTTTAAGGAATTTTTTAATTTAAAATTTTAAACAGTGAACGTCGCTCGCGAAATTTTTGTGAGGATCGAAGAAATTATACGAATAATTTTTAATTTAGGTATACACATATGATTTGTAAAAGTAATTAAGAAAATTATTTGCAAATTTTTGAAAGTGAAGTAATTTATTAAACTTTTTTGGATGGAAAGAAGCCTCCACTAAGAGCATGTTGCTCGAAAAATGCACGAAAAAGCTAATTGTAACAAATGCAAGATGAAAAGCCCGCAGAAAAATTTTTTCACATTAGAGTTTGTAAATATGTAAGAGAAACTTTTTAATTCAATTTAAATTCTTTTTGGTTTCAAGTTTTCTCTTCAATAAAAATTTAAGTCCCACATAAATAAGTATGAAAATTCTTTTAACCCATTTATAAAATTTCTTGATGAAAAATCCTTAACTATAATTGAGCATTACGAAAAATTCGAATTGTTAAAAACAAACCAATTGATTAAAATGAGACAAAATTATCGCTATTCCAAAAATATGAAAACTTATTGTTATAATTTATTTAAAAAATGTTTATAAAATTAATAGCTCAATTCATGAACAGAAATATTGATAAAATTCTCATAATTAGACGTTTTGTAAGAGTATACATTAGTTGCATCAATCCTGTGTTACTCAAGTTTTATTAAATTTCAAACTTTCACGCGAGGCTATTGAATAAATTTAAACAATGTACATCATTATATTCAGTCAGTAACAAATCCATCAGCGGTTAAATTGTTATGAATTTCCGAACGGCGAGTTAGCTTCAGTCATGCGAGGCATATTGAATAGGGCTAGTTTTTGTCAAATAAAAGAAAAATAAATAATGCTCACAAAATTTTCATCTTGTGGCTGACATAATTTGAAACAAAAATATAATGTTGCAACAAGAAATTCGATTTTCATTCGCGAGTAAAGAAAAAAAACACGGTTTCGTAATTCATTTTTGAAAGAGAGCAGCCACATTGAATATTTTTTTCTCACTTCGATCGATGAAACATAGAGTCACCACTGCGCGCAAAGGAAGTAATGTTATTTCAAACCTCTTTTTTTTCGTTCACAACCATACATATTTCAATATTAAAGTTCACGCATCATTGGAGACCGTAGCGCATAATAGCGTAATGCAGAAAATTTACGGCGCGTCCGACATAAAACCCTAGTCCCGAACTGCACTATATTCATTTTTCTGATCTCACGAATAAGCTATACGCTTTTTCGAGCAAGTGCGCGCGCTCGAAAATGTGTAACCGTTTAAGCTGGCGGCACAGCTGCAAAAACATGCTAAATCACAGCTGTGCGGTTGAAAAAAACACCGTACTTTTTTTCGCATGTTGACCGATCGCACGTAAGCAAGGAATACGCGATATTATGGAGCTCGAATATAAGCGCAATGAGCACATAAAACGATTTGTAAAAGAATCGAGCAGAAATTTCAAGCGCGTATCGTTCGATTCAGAAAGCTATTTTCGAGTAATTAACAAAACAAGTGAACGCACGCACTTGTACAGACAAGTATGCGGTACATTTCGAGTATAATTCCCAACGATTCTCCCGCTCTTATAATTCAAAGAAATTTGCGCTCGAAACGCGTTGCAACTCTACGTACATGCATTCGCACAATGATTCGTTCATTCACGAGCGTATTCAAATTCGTTTTTAATCTTCTAGACGGCGTTGTGCACGAAATGCTCGCGTGTATAAATACGCTGTCACAGGAGAGAACCGGGGAAAAAAACTACGAAAAAAAAAACGAAAAGAGCATGGACATTTCGACACCGACGAACTCGCAATATAAAGCGCACTCTGGGAATCAAATTGTCGCGTTATTCATTTCGCTGCCTCGTGCATATGAACAGGCAGCATCTGCGAAATCCCTCGTCAAACTCGACTCCAACGTACCTATATGCCGTAGTGGAGCTTGTCGACGCACACCCACGACGAGGCTCTGTACACTATAGAGCGTCGCCACGGCCGGACGCATATCTCCATATACGCGCGATACTTTTGGGGCTATAATAATGCGATTTGTATTCATACAACTTAATCTGGTCACTGTACGCGTGGCGTATCCTATGCAAGATATTTCTCATTTTACACCGCCGCCGCACGAGAGAGAGAGAGCACTTGTAACGCCGTACACTAATTGCGATTAGCACTCTCGGCAATCCTGAAAAGCAATCGATTTTTTCCAGCTCCTTCTTTTTTTCGTTGTTTGCGTCGTCGCGCGTACAAGTTCGCAGCACAAAGCTTATAACTCGAAATCCGATTACGATTATAATACGTACCTGCCTCGGAGGCGTACATTTCCTCGAAGGAATAATTTAAACTTTTCTCATATCTGACCTCATGTGTGTGTGTGTGTGTGTGTGTATGTGAGTATGTGCAAGCCAGAAATTCCATGGAGCTCGCGCGAGGCAGGCTTTGGTCTTGCTGTTCCGCAGCAGCAGCAGCAGCAAAGAGAAGAGTAGAGAAAGAGGAGCACGAGGAGGAGCACAAGGAGAGGAGGGGGGTCGTGTGGGGTGCGCACGCCCGTAATTGGAATTGAGATCCAACTTCTGTCGCACGCAAGTTAGCAATTTTGCCAACGACACTCTCGAGTGTAATAACCGACGAGTCGTGTGTTGCTCCTCTTTCTCTTTCTCTCTGTCTGGCGTTCTTGGTGGTGGTGGTGGTGGCGGCGTCAGGAACGTCATCTCCATGCACAAAGTTCGGGCGTCGATCAGCGGCCGCGTCGGCATCTTGTGGACGCTCTATAGTGCGGCGCTGGTCGAATCACGTGCAGCCAACTGCACACGTATACGCATTTAAAGCCCCCCCCCTCCCCCTCCCCCAGACTCAGACAGACGCAACGGTCTATCTATAGACGTATAATACGCCGATTATACTATAAATTCGAGCGGCAGCTAGCTCGGAGAGGTGAAGGGTCGTTTGTAAGCTAACTCTCACCCCCCCTCCAAAGCTGTCCTCCTCCTCCTACTCTCCTCTCGCTCATCAGATCCTAATCTCTCGCGCAGGCCAAGATAATCCTATCAGACTCGATAATCTGCTAACGCGGGCGCTATAAACGCGGAGCGCCGCGCGGCTGCTGCTCCGTCATGCGTACCACTCGGCTATGTGTATCAGACGCGTTCGCCCATGGATATATTCCAAAGGCGGAACTAAAAAAAAAGAAAAAAAAGGAAAAAAAAGGGGAAAAAATTACCCGATGATCGAGGATTATAATCGCTAGCTCGTCCCTTTGTTCGTCTGTTAATCTACAGCGAAGCTTCGGCTGCACACGCGCGCATCGCCCCGCTCGACCCCTCTATATAGTTTAATCTTTCATTACGAAGCTCGCGAGACACATATTGTATACGTACTTCGATCGTTTCGAGCTTTTTCATACGTATCCGCAAATTTTATCATAGTACGTACGTATAAATGTATAAAGATTATTTATAACTCGATATTGCGAAAGACGTTTCCAATAAACATATTAATACAGACCTCGCGCGTCGACTGCGAGTCCCGGAGGGTTATAACGTGTACAGATAGAAGCACATGCACCTCGCGTATGAATTTTTGGCAAGCAAACAAAGAGGCCATCGCGTGAATTCTGATTTAACTGCAGCGAGCGTATATATAACATATAATGCGCGGCGCGGTGCACTTGGACACGCGCGAGCGAGAAAGGCACATCGCTCGCGTCACTATAGTCCACATAAAATCAGCTTAGCGCCGCGTATAATATCGAACTTCGCTCTCGCGCCTCCCTGTATGACAGGTATATGCGGCGCACGCGTGTGTGTATGTGTACCGATGCTGCTTGGCTGCTGCTGCTGCGCTGACCATAACGCCGATGGGGTGCAGAGTGCAGCATATATATATAACACTGCCGTGCGACGAAAATGAACGAGTGGAGACAGATTTATGGAATATGGCCCGGGCTAACGGACGAAATTTGCGATTTTGCAGCATTTTCGAGTTGGCGCGCAGGGAGAGCGAGGGCAGGAGGGAGTTTTGTCGCGCGTGGTCTCCTCCAAATGCACCACGATGCATGCTGGCAGCTCTGCAGGAGCCGAGCGAGGCCGAGCGCGCCGCGAACCTGCGCTGCGGCTTTTCCGAGCGCCCGACAATTTTCCCGCGCCACAGTCACGGCAGTTTTGAAGCGGCGGCACCGCTAACCTCGGACCAAATTGTGATGCATGAGTGGTTTTAAAAAGCTCGAGCTTGCTCCGACTGTAACGTACGCACGCACACACGAATATACGTTTCGGCAGCGGCTACTTGTGGACCGCGTTGCACCAGACGCCTGTGCGCTGCAGCTTGTTAGTACGCGCGCCTGGATTTATGCACACGGTGTACGCAGGTACAAGTATTGCTTCCGCTTTTCTCGCCGTGGTACAATTTTTCGAGATATTCGTCACTGCCAGGCGGGCGCCGCAGGTATTGTAATGCTGTCGCTGCTGCAGCGTATCGGAATATGTGTATCGCGCGACTCCGCCGTTACGATGCTTGGATTATGATCGATCGTCGTGCCATTACTCAATTTAACTTGTCGCTTCTCGTTTCGTCGTTACACCTTCGTCCTTGTTTCTCTTTCTTCGTCAACTTGGACCTTATGACATACAAATTGGTACATTTACCTTGTGATTGTCGCTGCAAATATAATCAACGCGCGTCGAGCTGAATATGCAAGTTATTCGCTTCGTTGAGAACGCAAATCGAACAAGTATCATTTGCAAGCGTCGAGAATTCGATCGATACAAAAGTTAGCGAAAGAAATGAACTTTGAAGTATATACACGATACAAATTGGAAATTAAAAACTTGAGCCAACAAAGCAAAAGAAGACGTCAAAGCTCCCAACGAACGAGTAAAATTACTGGCTTTTCTCGCAGCGCACGCGATTTCATGCTGCGTACGCGTTTCTTTGCGAAAAGCGCCAATTGAGCGTATTTTAATTAAACACTTGTCACTCCGAATCTCTTTGCGCTTGGAAAAAGCTACGCACGGGACAGCAACAACAAAAAAAAGAGGAGGAGAAAAAAGAAGAAAATAATAGTCATTCTTCGCTTGGCATTTTTAACCGAGCGTGCGGACGCACACACACGGAATAACGTTACCTTTTTTTCTTTTTTTTTTTTTTATTTGCAGCCCCACGACGTTAAGCAAGAGCCAAGGTGTGAGTTTGATAGATCAAGCGAAAAAAAAATTACTTGGCATTTTTCGCTGCTGCCGCTGCTGCCGTCGTCATCATCGTATGAAAATACACATTTAAACGAGATTAGGTACAAATTTTTGTAACGTCGCGAAAAAAAAGGGAGAAGTTTATATTTCTCTCTCGCTCGCTCGCTCGCTCTCATCTCGCTGGCGTATATGAGCTAGCGCATATGTTTTGTTATATTATGCTCGGCGCGGCTCTCGCTCCTTCTCTATCTTTTATAGCGTCGGTACGTACAGCCCAGGCACACGAGCGCGGAGAATGATAACAAATCCAGGCCACGTTCCACATGCATGGCAAAAGCTCACGAAAGAGAGAGAGAGAGAGAGACTCGACTCGACTCGACTCGTCTCTCTGCTCTTCTCTGCTCTACGTGTGTGACCGTCCGGTATATATACCTATATACACATGGGCTTGCTGCAAGGGCGAGACGAAAGAGAGCAACCCGTGCCCAAGTCACGTAGCTAACAGTACCAGTACGCATAGTAGTGGTTGTACCAGTAGCAGCAAGAGAAGGAGACTAAAATGGAGCAGTCTTCTTCCTTTTTCGTGTGCGCGCGTGTGTGTGTGTCTCTCTCTCTCTCTCTCTCTCTGGGCTGCAGGGAACATCACGTGCTTCGGTGGAATACGACTTTTCGGATGTACGGTGCACAAGCCTCGAGCCGCTCGGACCACATCACATACGAGCTTTACCGTAAAGAAAGAAGATGAAATCGTTATGCCTGCGTTACGAGTGTGAAATATTACAGCCGTGGCTTAAATAATTTACCTTTTGCAATTTACCGAGACAAATCGCAGCCGTGACTTACCAAGTAATCTAATTTTTATCGACGTAAAATCGCGCTAATGAAAAGTCCTCGACGTTTTCGTATATAAAAATCAAAGCGAACGAGAAAAGATTTTGCGATGAAATAAATATGAGGAAAAATACGTCGATATATTATGTAGCTTACAGAGCTTTGAAGCTTAAGAATAGAGAAGGTTTCCCCGGCCAATGCATTAGCAAGATCAGCGATAGATTACTATGCTGTAAGATCAGCATCGCAGGCTGCAAAGATTGTCAGGAGCTTTGTTGTGAAATTTTCTACATCATATTTTACCAAACCGACCCGTTATTAACAGATTTTTAATTCATCGTATCCCGATAACTCGCTGAGAACTGGTGTCGAAAATTTCAATGTTACATGTGCAGCTGCGTGCGTTGGTTACATGCTCTTGGGTATTGTTTCCGATTCTGTCATTACATTGCGGCACATACATGCGATACGCGGCGATCTGTTCGTGTCGAGATCAATTAAGAATGTATTAATTATGCGGCCCAACGCGTTGAAGCATACCGTAATATATCGTTGTGATGGATCTGCTCGATCGATTCATTAAATATCAGGGCGAACGTAAGCTCGCTGACAACGGTACAATGTCATTGTAATCATTGTTCCCGTCGCAAAACAACGGCAACGTCCGAAACAACAAATTTTAAATCCTAAGTACGAGAGCACACAGCAGTGTAATAAACGCGGTGGTGGAGCTGGTTACGATCCGCATAGTTCGCAGAGCACGAGAGAAAGAGATATTAAAGTCGAGTTTATTAAGGAATTCACTGTGGCGGAAGACGATACGACGAGCTTATGCTCCAGCAGCGATATAAATCGCAAAAAATATGAGCATGAAAATGTCGCAGCGGATGCGCTCTTTGCATTGTGCCTTTGGACTCTCGACGGCTCGAATTTTATTAAGTATAATAAATATATACTCGAACGAAATTTCGGTTAAGCTCTAAATTACGAGCATTACGAGTCATTTGATTTAACTGCAACGCGCAGCGGGGCTGCTGCATATATATTATATGCGTCGTTCGTTTATACCGAATGACTTTGCTCGTTTTTAATTACTTTCGAGAAATTTCACCCCCACTGCCCGGCCCGACTCTGCGGCTTTTTGCGTGCTTGCGGGCAAAACTCGATTAACATAAAGTCGAATTTCCTGCTGCACCGATGAAAAAAAAAACCCCGAAACGAAAAGTTGACCTTTCATTCGGGGCGCGCGTTCTTTTATTTCCCGCCAACTTGTCCGCTTGTAACTTTTTTTATGGAAATCAATGGTTTTTACTGTAAATACGAGAAACAAAAAAAGGTCGAACAAAAAAAAAAGAACAGATACATTCGTTGACCTTTGAGTAGTCGTTGCGCTGTAGTTTGTGTTATAGTCCGAAAAACCAAGTTAGCAGTAAAAAAAAAGTTTCGTCGCAAATGTACTTTCCGAATTGACAATACCCGATTCGTTTGGAAGCATAAAAATGATATAATTTAAACTAACCACGCGTCGCATCGGGCGTCAATTTTGGATTCCGTGTAAAACAACCCATAAAACAGCCGTAAAAGCGACAGGATTGCAACGATCCGCCCATCCCAAAGTTTTCATCATGCCCTGAACAGTTTCGAGGTTCGCGTGGAATCAGTTATTTTATTCCAAACTCAACTTGAACATACAGAAATTTAATCGCGAACGTTTGCTATTTGCACAAGATCAACAACAACAACAATAGCTACATGGCCGTGAAAAAAAAGAACAGAATCCGAACAATACCAGAATTCAATAATACACAGGATACCACTCGTTGGACAATTTTTGTACTATTAATGGCGAAAGCGATTTCAAACAACTCATTGACTTTTATTTCCATAAAAAGCGAAATACGCGCACGAATAAAAATCAAAAGATGTAAAGCAAAATGAAAATCACTATGTACGTAGAGGTGCAGACCAATTATAATGTTGAAAGCTGCTGAATTGCAATTGATCGTCATGGCTTTCATCGTAAAAAAAAATATTACGAGCCTGTAATAATATATCTATATGCCGACGTAAAAGAGAAAAGAAGCTGACGCGACAAATCCCCTTAACGTCCCCGTCGCGCTTCGCGAGTACAAGATGCAAATCAGTATTATGCCGAGCACATCCTGCAAAACGTATATAACGCGATGCTCGCACGGTTGCCGATATGGATAAAAAGTTTTCGACGGATCGGCTCTATACTTTCAATGCAAATATGATCTCGATTAATTAAACAGTCGGTGCAGGTTAATAAAAGGAAGGGGAGAGAAAAATATTATTGATTTTTCAGCGTAGTCTACGGTGCGAGCAATCGATTCTCAATCGTATCATCGTTGGCTCGTTGCGGTCGAAAGGAAAAATTACTTCGCAATTCGCCACTTGTAGTTTGCGCTCGATCGCGATTGAAATCATATTTCTATATACCATAGACAAAATTGTAAGAAATAAAATTATTTTTATAAGTTTGCACTGAAAAAAATCTTATCGGTAGATCCAGCAAAAGTGGACAGCTCTATCAGAACAAGATATTTTGCTACCACAGTAAAATAATTAGGCAGAATAATTAGGCAGCTAAATATAGCCCAATAATTTTACTGTATCAGCCAAAAAAATTTTTTCTAATCATACTATCCTTTTTTGCTGGAACTACCACAAATTATTATAATGATTCAATCGATAGTGATTTTTTGAATATAGATTCGGGGACCAATGGTGGGGAAAAATAGATAAAGGTATACACCTTAACCCCAAAGACTATCATTTGTTCAAGTGCCATTAAGACTTATGTTGATCTAGATATGACGTATGTTGTTTTTCTGCTATAAAAAACTATGTCATCATTTCAATTTCAAGCAAATTACACGATAAAAGATGTTTTGACATCAATTTGGAGCAAAAAAATATAAACCCGAATGTTGTTGAAAAGTAAATTCCGATAATTCTTCGCATCGATCTGATGCGAAACTAAAAAATCAAAATCATAAAAATCAAAATCAATTGAATGAAAAAAGGGTGATAGTTTTAATAAAAAAGGATTCAATTAACATAATGTCTACTAGTTTCAAGACAAGTTCCGATAGAAACTTGGAGTTTTCAAACTAATTTTATAACAAATAAAAAGAGAATTTTTCTTTGATATAGTGGTTCATAAAACAAACTTAGAAAGAGTACATTTTTTCTCAAGTTTTAAAAGTTAATCCTCGAAATAATGAATGCAGAGAAGTAAATGTCTCTTACTTTGCATTCGCTTCAAGTATTTTAAAATACTTATCCAAGTCTCATTGTCGTGGGAATAACCTCAACAATTATGTATATTATATGCTTGAGATGAAAATATTCTAAACTGCCGAGCTGAGCTGAATGTGTAAAAAATTCGAGTCGAACGAATTGATAATTAAGCGCAAAAAGTAAGTTTTACGAACTCGGTTAGATCGCAAGAGACAATGGAAGTTAAACAGAGAAGAAAAAGTGGTTCTCCCGAAGCAAAATCTAGATTTTTCGAGTGAATGAGCACTGATTTGATAATTTTCACGAGGCCAGAAATTTATATGAGGAAAAAAGAAGAAGAAGAAGACGGCGACGACGAAGGGAGGCAATTTGCTAATTTCACTGAGAATATATCCAGTGCAGTCAGCGGTATATATTGCCGCGCGTCGAGAGATATCATAATGAGTTACATTATTCTCAGTCGAAGAAGGAAGATTTACTTATGAATGGGATTTTTCTCTCCTCTTGCGCGACTGATCTGCACTCTGCTGCTGCTTTCTCATCTCCATTGAATAAAGAAGGTGTAAATGTATGTACGTGAAAAAGCGCATCTCGTTAGTCAAACCCCGATACGACGACATTTGCTTCTTGATCATCCGCGCGAGTATTTGTTATGCACCGACTGTTCCATTTTTACTACTTCTTCTTTTTCTTCTCGTCAACATCTCGTACCTATTTTGCTGTGTTTTTTTCATTTTTTTTCTTTCTTTGTCATACGGCCTAATCGCCCAAGCAAAGAGTTGGTGCGGAACTACCCCCTTTTCCGCTGGCATTGTCACCTAGGATGAAATTAATATTTCCTCTCGTTTCTAAGAAAAGTACGGAATAAGGAAAGCCTTCTAGAGTATATATATATTATACGGGGCGCGCGAGAGAGTGGAACAGCCCGAGAGAAAGATAGACAGAGGTGAAAAGTTCGTGAAAATTGTCCAAGCAGAATAAAATTCCTCTTCCTGAAAATTACTGCATAATTTTCCGTCCTGTTTGCATTCAGCTGTGTTTTATAGGCTTTTTCGGAGCGAGCGACGCCTTGCTCGGACCGTATGAAGTAGTACATTTACCAGCCGTCATTCAACGCCGACCGACCGACCGACTGACTTCGGAAACGCTCCAATAAATGTTAAGCGGTCATTTTACCTTATCTAAAAAAAATCGTACTTCATCTCGATCGGAATTATATGCTCTCTTGTACTACGAACATTTTTAGCTTTCATAAGGATTTGAAAATCAAATAAAAATTTATTTGCTTTATAACCCGATCGTTTGACTTCGTTTTATTGCCGACATCATTTTTTTTTCTTTTGAAACGTGTTGATTGAGATTCTTAGTAAAAAAAAACTTGCCAGGAGATTGAGAGAGAGATAGAGAGAGAGAAAGAGAGAAAGAGGAAAAGGAATTTTAATGAAATGTAAAAATTTTTATCTTACCACGGAAGTTTACGAGAATCATTTTTCTGAGCAATACTTCGAATCTATTATTGAATCTTCGATCTTTCATATAAATTTTTTTACATTCAAATGTTTTGGAAACACAAATGAAGCTATTTATAAAATTCATAAGTTTTCATTAATCTTATTGTTCTCAGATTAAATTGAGTAATTAGTAACTGAATTTATTATTTCAAGCTGTTTTTCAGGGGGTGCTAAAAGCGGCATCTGAAATATGAGTGTTTCTGACTAACTTTTAAAATTGCACGTACTGATTTTTTTAGGCGTTATTTTAAAAGTTAGTCAGAATCACTCATATACGTAAGCGTTTTTTTTTCGAAATATCCAAATTTCAAATATATAAATCTTGAGCTTAACTGATATTATAAATAGACTTTTTTCTGCTATATAATCCGCTTGAATGATGAAAAATATTTACATCCAGCAAAAACCGTTGATGCACTGGTGAAAAGTTATCAGAGCACGAGTTTCATATGTACGGAAAAAATGTTGTAATTTTTTAAAAATAAAATCTGTTAAATATCTGAAACACAAAATATTCCCATTGGTATATTCACTGATAAAAAGTTCTCCGGTTAATGTAAACACGCATGAAAAGATTTATAATCTAAATAGCAATTTGTTCGTTTAGTATTTTATAATATAACATTCATACGCATCTGCTTATTAAAAATTCGTTCGAGTGAAAAATTGCACGGGGCCAAAGCTCACCGAAATTATTACGATGTAATTTTTATAATGACGATAAAGAGTCCTCTCGAGAATAACAGACAAGAACGTTGAAGGGAATAAAAATCAGTGGGAAAGCGTATATATTTGAGAAAAAAGAAGCTGCTCCTCCGCAGTTGCCCAGTTGGTAAGGAGCTCCAAGCACGGGGGAGAGTTTATGCTCCAATTACCCCGTTCGCAAAACCCATTCATAAATATACCGAGTTGTAATATTTATGGCTGTGCGCGTTGTGTTCTAGCAAACAGAGAGAGGGTAGATGCATTATGAACTCGCGCAACTGGAAAAGACCATTTCTATTATGTGTTTATTTATAAACGAGCCGCTTCCATTGTCCACATTAGAGATTGCTCCTATTCGTTCGTTTAAAAAATTGAATTAAGCATCAAAATTTGAATTCCGGAAAAAAAGAGGAGTCACGTCTTGAAAAGTGTGCCTTTCAACTTTTTTTCTGGGCCACCCACATTCATAGAATTTCACGCTGGACTCTGGGGGCTTAGAAAATGTGTCGAAAAATGTCTTATACTTTCTCTGGCATAGTTAAAAAAGACCAAAAAGTAGTTGGAAAATATTTTTGGAGCCACACAACATGCCAGAGTGTAAGTAGCATATACGATTCCCTCAGGTATATGGAAAAACAAGAAGTTTCTTGTGTGCGTCAAAAGAAAAAAGAAGAAGAAAAATAAATGAAAACCAAAAGTTTCGTACTTTTTCACTACATAAGCATAAATATTTGGACTTGAAGTTCGTACGATCGACATCCTGCGACGTTGTTACGCGCCTTTTATTTTCCCACCAAGAGTATCAGATTTTATATAATGAATGAATCGCAATCGCGTCGGGATCGAAAAGCCTTTGATCAACTTTAAAAGCCACTAATTCACCTCCTTCTCGTAATCCGCTCTTCGCATACGTACACGCGGTACACAGATGAAACGGAAGCTTTGCCAAAGCAATCGAGAAATAATAATAAAAAAAAAAAAAAAAATTAAAAAGAGAAACCAGAACTGTTAGGAGAGGTTCTCTATACGCTCCGCGCGTACGTAAGTATGCACTTGATGCACGTAATACAAATTACATTCATGTGCGTTTACCTATGTATGAGCCCCCGAGACAAGAGTACTAAATGAACTTTCGAGTGCACTGCATGTACCTATACGTAAGTTGCAGACTCATATACATACGTACAAACACACGTACGTACGTAAGAGTCGGATATTCTCTTTCTCTGTCCCTTACCCTCCTTCGTACGTACGTAGGGGTGCATAGACCAGCTGCTGCGCGTGTTCGCGTTTATAAATACTTGCATCGCCGCTCGATGCGTTTAATACACATCTAATACAGAGCTCGCACGCGGGGAGCTCGTTTATAATAAGCGTTTCGAAAATCTAACGTCGTTCGTTTTTCGAAAGCACACACACATGCGTGTGCTTGAACGGCACGAGCTCCTCGTTGTTATTGTTCACTCGAGCACCGAATTTAATAGTGTATACACACTCAAACTTCATAATACAATGACAATAGAAACGCGGTTACGAAATCATTTACACGAACTCACGGATTTGACAATATTTTAATTGTGTTCTTTAAATATTATGTAGCATTAAAATTCAGGGAAGTTTGAGATAATAGTGTGCTCGATTATAGAATATAGAAACTAAAGACTCTTTCGTCATTTGTACGGCTCTCTCTCTCTCTCTCTCTTGGTTTTCATTAAAATGGCAATATATATTACGCACCGGTTCGTGTAAATAAACACGGAAATTTCGTATAATGATGTTTAATGATAATATTGTGCCAATTGACTTGGGTACACACGGTTATAACGCACACATAGCTTGATTTATATTGATCAACGAGTATACGCGATACACACTTGTATCCGATAAATGATTGTATATATATAGCAAATAACCCAAGCCGAAGTAATCCTTATCAATGTTATAACACGTATCTTATACGGCTGCTTATTACAGCATAGCGAGACTCTCGTCGTTTAATGACGCGAATTCTCGTAAAAATATTTTTCATGTTATTAAAAAATCACGGATTCATTGATGTGGAAAAGATATCGTAATAAAATAAAACAGATTTGTCAACTTTTCGAACTAAAAATTTATTCGTACAAACTTAATAAGTAAATAATAAATAACCATTATCTAAGTATAAATTGGGTCATCGTCGCTTACAGCAACGAATCGGGGATAATTTATAATATAAATTATTATACTATGCAACAATTTGCGTTTCAGTCTTCGATCATATTCTTCTTAATCCAAGGAACGTAATAAGAAACTTTCATGAGTAAACTTGGATACTTGTCCTCGCCGCAGAAGTATGAACCTTTGACGATTCCAATCAGACGATTGTTCTGTACACTGATGGCTGGCCCACCCGAATCGCCCTAGGATACAAAAGCGATCGTAATATACAAAATTGGAATCTCACCCAAAAGTCGTGTAAACGATGTGTAAAAAAAATTTATGTATACATACATTGCAGGAGCTTTCCTTTTTAGGACCTCGGTAGCAAAACATGCCCTCGTCGATTCGCGTCACTCTATCCCATGTAGCTACGCAATCCTTAAAGTTGTGGACATTGGCCATGGCCATTAACATATCATTCGGTAAACCAGTGATGTTGCTCTAACGATATACAAAATAAAAGGGACGAGAGATAATTAGCCGTCGTTGAAAAACTTTTATAAAAGTTCGTATTTTATAGGTTTTCTTTTTCTTTTCTTACCCCTCTTCTTCCCCAGCCGGTGATGATGAGTTTATTGCCTTCGTTGTAATAGTTATCTGTCGTCGCTAATTCGATTGGCTTGACTTTGTCTTTGAACTCGATATCCTGGGTAAGGCGAATCAGGGCAATATCGTTGTGCTGCAGCGTCTTGTTTTTTTTCTACGACGATCGGATTTTGAGACGATGAGATCAAAAAATTTCGCCAGACAATTTTCGTAATTCATGAGAGAAATAAACGTCGACTTACCACGTCTAATAACTTTGGTGTATACTTTTCATGCAGTATAAGCGCTTCCGCGTTGTAGACTGTTGCATCTCCATCTCTCAATTGATTTGTTCCTACTGTGACCTTTATCGCCTGTGTATCATTTGTGAAACTAAAAATAATCGAATGAAGAATTGCTTCTTGGCAGCCGCGATGAATTACTAAAGATGATTATAATTATACGTACTCATAGAGACAATGAGCTGCGGTGAGAATGTAGCGCTTGTGTATGATTGAGCCTCCGCAAAGGAAACGTTGGTTATGCCGCAACTGAACATTATGAGGAAACTGACCATCGCGAGCTTTAACTCCTTGAGTTACTCTTGAAACGACATCGTCGTCTTCTTCGACTGGCAGTACCGAAGCGTCTGCGGGTGTGGCACGCCCAAGTTTTATTTAGCACTTTGAAAAGATTTAAAAAAAAAAAAAAAAAGAAGAGAGAAAAGAAAACACAAGTGTGAACTTACCGGCAATGGAGGCCGTCAAAATTGTCGATAAAACGAGTATAAAGTACAACAACATCGCGACGTTTTATTTCCACTTTTTTTTCACCGTCAAACAAACTGTGCATCCGAATTTATACTGCTGAATCGTTGTCGACCACGGCACATCGCGATAAGAAATTCGGGCATTGAAATTAGTCTAATCGAGTGCAATAAGCTAAATTCGATCTCTTACTGAACTGTAAAATTAATGTATTAGCGATTTCTGCGCGCACGGACGTGGGAGCGGCGAAGCGATTATAAGCTTAATGAACGTGAAGGCCGGAGCGAGTGCGCGCAAACTTTTTGACAAATTTTATTGATATAGTATACCGCGAGAGATGCAGGAAAAACGTCGCTGAAATTGGCGAATTTCGTTTATCTACGGTTCAAAGGGTGCATAACGAGCCACTAGAGAGGGACGGCGTATAATAAACGCACGGTGTGGTTTTATAAATGTATAATCATAAAATTAGCATCGAATCCTGAACAATCGCGAATTCGATCGGGCGTGCGATAGGCTCGCAGCCGTTTATAGCGTCGAGCACATACGCCCCAACAAAAAGGTGCTAGGACATATCGCGCTTATAATATTTTTTGTGTAAATGCAACCGATGACCATCGAGAGCGGCAGCAAGAATCAAACGGAGCGGGACAAGATTTACTTGTCATATATGCGACTCGTCGATCGCAAGCTCGTTCGCATATCGTAAAAGCTCACGTCTATGGATCAATTTTTGTGCAGCGTAGGCAGTCTTTTTTTAACCCTCCGAAATCCAACTTGGAGACTCGACGTCTGTGTATGTATGTACGTATAGAAGGTCGTCATTGCGAGCATACGTTGCAACAGCAGCAGCCGCACCATGTAGGCATGCGTATTTTTGGTATTTTTTCCTCGTTCGGCAAATTTTCGTCCGAGCCGGGCCTGGAGAATGCCCGAGGGACGAGGCACTTCTCTCTCGTTTCCCCAAAAAACGAATCATCGACAAAGCGAAACGCAGCTCGCGACCGTATACATAGGTATGTGTACGCTCTACGGCGCAGTTTTAGCTCGTGCTCGAATATTACTCGCCACCGTCGCTGTTGCTGCTACCGTATAAACTACTACTGTATACATGACTATGATAGTCGATTGCCAAAAGAGATTCAGCTTGTAGGTACTCAAACGAACTAACCGGCTCGACGCGTGTATCTCTGCCTATACATACACGCATATACACATTGGCCATGGCGCAGCGAGGGTTCATTTCCATGGCTTTTTCCCTCTTCCCGTCTCTCTCTTATATCGGAGTGTATAACGCAGGCTGCCGACCGAGAGAGAGAGAGAGAGAGAGAAAATATGCCCTCGAGCCGAATGACAAACGAAACAGCCTCGTGTCCGGGATATATTCGCCGCAGAGGCTCGTCGTTTTTGTAACATGGTCCCGTGCACGTCCGATGCGTCTAATTGACACCAGAGCGTCTAGCTCAATTTACACGAGAGACTCGTATTAAAGTAATTTTTTTGTTCCTCCTCTCTTTCTGTTTCTCTCCGGTCCGCATTCGCGTTCAAAGCTCTACACCGTACCGAGCTCGTCAAATCTCTATACATAGTCCGGCTTCGCGTCGTGCGTGCGCGCACTGCACAGGGGTTAGTAGCTTACGGCGCGGAAGGGCATTTATTTCCTTCTCTCTCTCTCCTTCTCTCTAGGAAATACACTGTTTGCACATTTTGCGTGAAGTAGGAAACGAGCAAAATTGTTGTTGCGCCCGCATAGCCTAGATGTAGCCTACTGATGCTGCTGCTGCTGCGTAAAAAGAGGAGAAAAAACGATGAACCGGTGACGAATGTTTGTCCCGTGCCAACGTTTGTGCGGCATATATACGTGAAAACGTGATACGCGCGTCGCGTACCTGCAGCTGCAGCTCTGCTCGCTCGCGAAAACTAGGCGCACTGAATTTTCGTGATAAAACTTTGACAATGAGAGGCACGGCCAAGCGTCAGTAGTAGCGAGCCTCGCGGACTCGGCTGGTGTGTGTGTGTGTCTGTGTGTGCAAAAGTTTTTCATCGAGTGAGATTTTTCAAACTAGCGATGCTATCGTTGGTAGCGAGCGCGCGCTAGCTTTCCGCGCCGGGTCCGAGTCATACACCCACACACACACACGTTTGCGTATATATATTTGCAGTGGAAAAAAAGCTCCACTACGTGATAATGTGTGACCTGCCGCCACTGTTTATATACACACTCGGTGTAGGCGATGGTACACAAACGAATAAAAATAAAGAGAGAGAGAGACTGACGGACTGACAGATGTGAAAAAATGGCACGATTTTTAACTTTTAACGCTTGCGTGCGCCTACTACCCTACGCACTAGATATATATGATTTTTTATTAAAATTTATTCTCCCATTCGATCGATAAAAAGATGAACTCTCGAAATAAAAGAGAGAAAATTTATTTGAATCGTTCTCGTTTTCTTTCGACTGCGTTATTTTGCCATTACGATCATGAATAGATTTATACGTAAGCAAAAAGAAACGAGTCTGGTAGACGCAGGCAATTTTACCAACAACACACAATGTATCTGGTTTTAGGGAAACCTCAGTTTCCTCGAAGAAACCCTTACAGCGATCGTCTGGCTCTTGTCTGCGCAAGGAAACTCGCTCGCACGGTACATTATAATGGCACGTGTGCGTCTCAGGTATATATACCTGTACCCCTTACGCGTGTATGTATATAAAATAATGCGAGCACTCGGTGATATTTTCCACCGTGACGTAAATCCACCCAATTCGAGCGACTCTCGCGTGCGCACATAACGCGTATATATACGTTTATACACAATGTACGCGAAACCGTCGTGTGTACTTACGTAACGCAACGAGGAGCTTTGATGTAACCGAGAGCGCATGTTATAGCTACCTATAACATTGCTTGCTGTGCGCAGCGCAGTTGGCAGCTTGCAAGCTCCAAAGCAGCCGATTTTTTAATGCGTCTGGTCCAGCGCACAAAGGACGTACAATGCGACGACGATAATAATAATAATAATAATAATGATTATGCGTTTGGCACGAGGCGTCGTCACGACATGCAGCTGTTATATTATCTCAACTACAGGATCGTGAGCGACAAAAGTGAGTTGGGTATACTTTATTGATATTAACTTTTTAGCTTTCAACGTGGCCAGCTGTGTAATTACTTGGGCAAAAGTCTGGAAAAATCAGCGCTGTCCGGGTCAATTATACGCCGCGCGTTTACCGCGCTTCATTGCGCTGACGAGTCACGCGGCTAATAGGCTCGACCTTTTGAAACAATCAACGTCGCTGTCCCGCCGAAATTTGCCATATCCTTTCTCATTACGATGCAATATAGCCGAGCGCAGCGCACCTGTAACCGTAACTGTTGCATCCGCGTACGTACTCGTGAGGTAAATCGAGCGCAGGTGACAAAATACGCGTGTTTTTTCCTTTTGAAATCCGCGTAGCGCACTGTCAGCTGAATCTCCAAGCCGTATGTACATGAAATTCAAAATATATACGTATCCATATCGAATGCATAATTCACCGAGCTCGCTGCAGCTCCCGTATTATATATTACAACGGGTGCATCCAAAAGGTCACTCCCTTCCGCGCGCTCGTCCGAATCCACTCGGGCACACACACTCACACACACATGTGCGGCCGTACGTCTGTTTTTAAAACTTTCCCTTGCTGCAACGCGAATGGTACGCATCCGCGTATATATACAATGCACTCTTTTGAAAAGCATTCGAAAGCTCGCATAAATGCAAAGCTCGTCGATCGAGATGCTCTATGAAGTAATGCGTATCAGTCGGAAAGGGAAATGAGTTTTCATTTTCTCGCTCGACTGCAAAGTTTAATCACTAACAAAGTTGAAGTCTTAAAAACGATCGTAAATAGACTTTTTGAAGCGAGCGCCCAATAATTATTAGCATCCTCCCTTCACCCTTTCGATTCGATCGCGCCCTCCTCATCTTCTTCTCGTTGCATTTAGCAACAACACCACCAACGATAATAACACGATACACGATATGTCGATTTAGCTTACATTTGATCCGTGCGGAGCGTAATTTTACGCTCGCGTACAATAGCCGATGCATACTACGCTCATGTATACATTGACAACGAAGGGGGGGGGGATATGTCCGTTGTCCGGACAGAAAAGCTTTCACCCCTTTAGTTGGCCTCGACGTGCTTTCTCATTAGCACTACTGCCATACATTACTCTTTTCGAATTTACTCGAGGCGCGTAATAATAAAATGGCCTCGACGAGCTGGACTCTATATTGTTCTGCAACTTTTGCACTCCCATTGACGAGAGTTGCACTTCGATTCCTGCGCAGGAATCATTTCCTGAAATCTTTTACGATAACGAAGCAAAATAAAAAGAATAGATTCGCATCGATACGCTGGAGTGCTTCCAAGTCTCGGCAAAGTATTAAAATCTTCGAACAACGAATAAAGTAAAAATACGTATAATAATTGTACTCACGAGGAGTGGCGGCGACGAGGAGGGTCGAGGATCGTTGTTGCGCGAAGCCCAGCAGCAGCAGTAGAGCAGCGGCGCCGAGAACGAAGCCAGCTCCTAGATTCTTCCTCATATCCGAAGAATGTGTGCCAGGGGTGTAGGCTCGCGGTCCGATCACATGATACGCGGTCTCTCGTCGACGATCAAGCCATAATTACCGCAACTCGTATTGTCGTTGTCCCGCCGATAATGACGCACCGCTGCCTCGAGTACTCCAACAACAACGAGCTCCAGTGATCTCGTCGATTTTCTCCAGGCGTCGTCTCGTTCATCGTAGCGTCGTGACTTTTCCGCTCATGCCCTCGTGGCGGCGGCGACGGCGGCGTCGGCGACCGTCTCTGAAAGCAATATAAAAGCGAGTGTTTATCAGCAGCTCGTTTATAGGTATATATAGCGACGTATACAGCAGCGCCGAGGCTATATATCGAGCTTTTGTCGGGTTGCGCTTGCGACGAGAGACCGAGCGAGCGTCGCAGACTACTCGTGCGTGCGCTACATTAAACGCTTCGAAAGTCTCATGCATTTATTCATGATCTCGACTCGTTTATCTATATATATGTATATAGGCGGGGGAGAGGACGCGCGAGCGTGAAAACTTGGCCCGCAACTCCTCGACATCCTCAGAATTTCCGTAACAAATTCACCCACCCCCCCCCCCTGCTATCCTCTCCATATAGCCTCTGCCGGGTCTCCCGATGTAATCTGAAAAATTGAGAAAAACTCATCTTTGAGGGTGAACGCGAGCGCTCGAAGCAAAACAACAACGTTAAAAAGTAAAAATTACAATAAATTTAAAAAAAACAAGCGCACGCGCCTGTCCACCATCTCTCGGATAGACGTAGAAATCTTTCCGGCAGCATCGCAGCCGTGCACGAACGCGTCGGTGGCGGCGGCAACTGCAACGAGCAGCAGCAGCAGTATATATATAACTAGTCGGCGGTGCAGTTATAAACGAATCAAAAGCTCGAGCTGCGCACACACACACACACACACATCCCTATGTAGCTGCGCGCCTGGCCGGTGTATGGTAATCCATCGCACGTGCCCGTAAATCATCCTCGTGCCAGCGAGCTTTCGAATTGATTGCGTTCGCGGCCTGCATCGCGAGCTCGTCTTTGTGCGCAGCTCTGCGCGCTATACGTATATACGTCTGTGTAGGGATCTCTGTGCGTGTGTGTAGGTCCGGCGTGTTGACGCATACAAGCGCCCGCGCGCGCGATTTAATGACTCCAAAGGGCCGACTGTACGCCTGACGTTAACTCGGGAAACGGATGCGTGTATACGCGCGCAGCCGACAATCGCTAGGCTTAAAAATTATCGTCCGCATGCGCCACCCTATACCCATCCTCACCCTCTCTCACCACACACACACACACACACGTATACAATCTCGAATAATCGACTATTCACTTATTTTATTTCACACGATCGCTCGTAGATATATAATGTACGCGTGCCTGTGTATCGAGTGTGAAAAATTCCTCGGCGCGTTGTTTAAAATATTTACTGCGCTGTACGCGCGAGCATTACGCCTACCCGCAAAAATATCTCTCGCGGCTATACTCGACAAATTACTCGGCCGATGAAAAATGAAGCACAGTTTTAAATATAAGCGTATCCGTTCGCAAAAACATAATAAATCTGCCTTTACAATGATCGAATTTGTATCGTGCATAGATTTGAAAAAAAGATGGGGAAGCAATTAATAAAAACGAACGACTCGCAATGTCATAAGGGAATACGGTTTTCGGCGTTCACCGGCTACCACGACCATCGATCAAATCGATTAAAAACCTGCGAAGCTCGCGTATTTGGCCGCATATTAATGCTATATGATACGCGCGCCACGCACACGTGAGCTATGTGTGTATTGGCTCGATCCTTCTTGCGAAAAAAAAGATCGCACTCGTCGTCGTCGTCGGTGGGCTCGGCAAATATTTGCCAATCGAAAAAGTCAACGCGAAGCCTGCTTTTTTTTCGTCGTGATACTTTTCGGGCGAGTATAGTACGGATCGCAGTCGCGAGTCGAAATTCACATTCAAACTGCGATCCTGACAAACAGGCGACACCTACTATACAGGCACCTCGTATAGCGCATATAGCTCAAATATATATATACCGATAGGCAGATAGTCGGCATAGACATCCCTTCTGTGTCGGCTCGACGTTGCTACCCTCGAGTCGAGAAGAGAGAGAGAGAGATAAATATGCGCGATAAGAAATAGCTCTGTGTGTGTGTGTGTGCAGCTTACCGGGCGAAGCGTCCTGATGGTGTATTATATATATATATCGCAGAGCTAGCGAGAGAACCGAGGCAGATAGGGGCCAGCACTCGACGGTCGACGGGCGAAATCCTATAAGAAAACACGCTGCGAAATCTACTGCTGCTCCGTATCCGCACTGCGGCCCGTGGTATAATATATATTCTGCACCCACAATCGAGATCGACGCACGAGACACCCACCACACGCGTTGGCTGCGATCGTTTTTACCTCTTTTACCTATACGATAATTATGTCATGGTCGTCGTCGCAGTCGCGCGCACAGCACATTTGTGTATTAAAAAAAAAAAAGAAAGAAAGAAATCAAGGAAAGCAGCACAGTTACGTATGCAGAAGCACACAGAGGGGATGCAAAAATCGTCACGGATGCGCTCCGCAGCGCGAATCTCTTCGGATACTACTGGCTGGCCGATGCTGCGCGCGAATCGAGCGCTTATCTCGCTCGCTCTGCTCCAGGCCAGGAGCGTAAGGGGGATGCTGCGCTTCTAATGGCTATACCACCACCACCGACGCGTTGCCGCCGACGTCGCCGCCACCGCTGCCACCGGTTCCATCATCATAATGGTTCAACAGAGTGTGTGTGTGTGTGTTTATGTATGCGAGGGGCTCGCGATGGTAGCGCCGCTGTATCCGTTGAGCTGTAGCTACCCCCCTGAACGAGCTCGAGCGCAGGGAACCAATGTACCAACGCAGCTATAGTATGGCACACTCAACCCCTATCTATAAATGTATATAGGTATATACCTGCGCGCAAAAGATATATTGCATCGGATGCTGCTTAGGGATTCTGCGCGCTAACAGCGACTACACTCGACCTTATCTCGGGAGCAACGACTCGACCGCCACCAATAACGATATTAATTATTGTCGCATTGCTCCTTTATCGAATCTTATGTCGTTACTAGCTCTTTCTCCGTGCGCTTTGCGAACCGTGCAATCACCTTTTTTTCATTTCTAAATGTTCTGCGATAAGATATCATTTAAAAAAAATTATTATTATTATTATTCGTTGTACAGGTGAATAATGTGAATCTTCTATAATACGAAATGATTTAAAACTTATATTGCTAATATTGCTTTGGCTGATCAATTTTCTTAACATCATTTGTGAATATTATTGAATTCAAGTTATTTAGCTTGAAGTGTAACATTATTACAGAGAAATTATACGTTAACAAGATTCTAAGAAAGGCACATTGAACCGTTCTAACAAGTAATTTTCATTTTTATAAGCATAACATTAATATGACACATTGTTATTAACTTTATTATAATTATTTTAGAATGAAAGGGGAACTTAAACACCAATCACGCGTTCAAAATAATTGTAAAATAATTGACAAAACACCTGATTTTAAAACTCTTCGATTTTTCGAAGTTCTACAAATTATTCAATAGGAATTAAACTCTGTAGGCTTCTGATATCGTCAATATTTTCAACAAAAATTGCATTAAAAATTCAAGAATATAACGTAAATAATTAAATTGAACTTAATGGAAACATGAAAATTGAATTCGAATATGATAACGCAAAGCTCGACATTAGACACCAAAATCCGTCACAACTATTCAGAGAAATGATGATTTATTAATTGTAAACTTATTATACGTTGATCTCCTTAAATCTATGTCAGTATTATATTACTAGCCACTTTCCAGCATGCTTAATATTTTTCAAGTTTTGCTTATATACTTACTCACGCTTTCTAACAAAATTTAATCAAGATGAAAATAGTTTTGAAACAATCAGATCTCTACAACAAAATAGCTTAAGTTATTTGATTTAATTACTTTTTAATGTGAAAATTATGTGAACATATTTTTATCTTGATATTATTATTACTATACAGTCGAAATATCTTCGCAATCTCTTTTGTTATATTCGACGTTCTCGATGTAAAACAATAAAATGTATACGAGTTACTCTCAAAACCCATTTAAAATCGATAAAAAAGTTTTCAAATGCAAAGTCGCAAACAATTCCTTTATTAAAGTTCCTGAAAACTCTCAAGTTTGGTACAGAAGAATTAAAACCCTATTTGCTACGTCAGTTTAATTCGCTTAATTTTATTTTAAATGTGATTTACTGAAAATCAAGCGCCCACAATAATATGACCAATAGATATTTTCCCAGCGTAATCACATGGTTAGTAGATTTTTTTTAAAAAATATAACTCAAAAGAAAAATGTGTGAAATAGTGAACAGTTTAATACAGATCAAAGATATAAATATTAAAAACACGTTGCCATTAAAAAAGTTCAAATACTCAACAAAAAACGCGCGTGCTCGAAAAAATGTTAAGTAATTCCCAAAATCCTCGAGTGTCCGATTCGAACTCGAGTCCAGTGAAATTCGAAAAATCGGATACTCGTACATTCCTAGTTTAGAGTCGAGCTCTGTATTATGTATAACAACATCGATAGCCCTCTATAAGCATCCATCCAAGGCTAGTCCAGTGTAGATTTATAGAAGAGTTTTTTACCACGATAACTACCAATAATCTCCCAAACACTCACACTCAATTATCTGCATAATTCAATGTGTTATAAACCCTTCATATCCTACAGTCCACGTATCGACCCGCTCCAGCAAGTGTTTCTTATAAATGAATAAATATAAGTAAGGTGATTAATTCGAATCAAGTCAAAATGACGCTCGAAGCCGCGTACATATCCGTGAAGTGCAGGCAGACAGAAAACTCAAGTTCATTTTTGACGCATTTTTAATTTGATCCTGATGATCGTGAAATTTCTTTCGGAAAAATTTTCAACGCACACCGCAGAAATCAAAATTTTCAGGAAATTTCTGGTTTTCTTATTTCATTAACAATTCCAAAGCACATTTCCAATTTATAGTAGTGCACGTCGATCTGTTTAATTATCCTCAGTGATAAAGCCTGTAGTACGTTGAATGTGGGATCGAATACATAACATTAAATTCAATGAAGCTGCTTTTGTGACGTATATTTGACGCAATTTATTTCTCACCGGTAAATTACTGCGTAACGAATTTTGACATTTGAAACCGCCGTGGTTACGTATTGTTCAGCTTTATCTCGTGACACTATCATTCACGCAGAATTTTAGCTTCGATATCCGAGATTTTTCAAGTACATCCATTGATCAACAACAAGTATCATACATCTGCTTTTCATCCAAAGAATGACTGAATTGATAAAGACTATTCTTACTAAAATTATTTGAGAAGAGAACTTTTGCAACTCTTTCGATTTTTTTTTTTAGTCATCGACCAAGCCAATTTGAATTTGAAACAAACCTACCACGATACGAGATGTGCCAAATGAGAGAGCCAAATACGAGGGTGGGGGCGCGCACTACTGCCCATTGACATAGATTTAGAAATGGATTAAGTTAATGAAATTTATCATTTGTCACTGACCTCAACGAAACAAGGTAGTTTGAAAATAATCGAAAAAATCCCATGTATGCGCGGCTCGCGTTGGCAGTCGATTTTAGTCAGGAGTGAAAGCCTACGTACAAAGGCCATTTTACAAAGCTTTAAATTTTGACATTTCGTTCAATTATAATTTACAATGCTCCCATTGTTGATGGACTAATTGAAAATTTTAGCTATTACGCTTTGTTCTATATTTCGATAGAGCTAAATAAATTGCTAAACCCAACCAGTGAACTGTCGAAAGGAAAAAAAATCAAAGTTTGAAGAAGTAAATGATGTTGGAAATTTGACCTAAATAAGTAAAAATATTTTGTATAATTCAATTCGTTTATTCAATGTTTTAATACTTCTTTCAACTTTACTGTTAACAAAAATCGTGACAAAACCATAAAACTATCTCTCGCACGTGCACACAATACTCAAACGTTATTCAGACGTATTTCTAAAGTCTACATGAACTTTTATTCTTTCTCGAGATTCTTGATGGCTTTGCGGAATTGGTTGGCCAAGATATCTTTAATTTCAGTTCTAAATGAATTGAGGAAATGTTCTTTCAACAGTACGGTATCAGAACGGTTTTTCCTCAACGAAATTTCAGGATCAGCGATTTTCACATTGATATCATGAATGTGCACCGTACCAGGCATTCTGTTGTAATCGATATCAACAACAAAATCAATTTTAATGAAGTCGATGTTGATGGTCAAATCGTCCATGCGAGCTCGGAAATATTGCGATTGCGCCTGAAAAAAATAATAACCATAAATTGCAATGTATGGTGCATGTCGATGTGGCTAAATCTAACTATTTTTATAAAATGATATTTATTTACCCTGAAATGATCATAATGGATTTCAGGCTTTTTGATTCCCATGCTTAATTTGACGGAGAATTTCAAACCATCGGCATCAATTACAACATCTTTGGTTCTCCTTAAATTGAGATTTCTGAAATTCGTTACATAATTTTTTAATATTTTATCAAACAAACTAAAACTCAAAAATAGTAAATATTACATCAAAATTTACAGTACTCATTATTTATTTGTGAATAATTTACCTCAGTGTTCCATGATCTACATTGAATTGACCATTTTTGTCCCCCACGACGTAGTGTAGAGACAAACGACCATTTGCATCGTCAAGGGGCATTACTCCCAGCTCTTTTCCCATTAATGTTTTTGAGAGTCCGTCCAGAATGCCATCGAAGATCTGATTCTTCATAGACTTAAAGAAAAATAAAAAATTTAGCAAATCGATGTATTTTAAAAATTTTTATGAAGCTGCTTGATTTATTGTACTGCTACAATTGCTTGTCGATATGCTGTACCTGAAGGTAGGAGACATTCTCTGCCGTAACATTAGTTATCGCGCAGTGAAAGACGCAAAGTGCACAGAGAGCAGCGATGATGTTTCGAGCCATCTTTGTTGAAATCTACTCTTATTTTGTAAAAAATCTGCTCGGAGCTTCATTTTATATACTCTTTTTTTCTGATTAAATTACGATGTAATCATAGATTTTTCCACCGAATTACACGTGTGACAACTCCCCGGTCGTTATCAAGCAATTACAAGCGTCTAGTTCAACCACGCGTTTTCATTGAAATATTATGTAATTGGTTTTATATGTTTGAATGATCTAAATCAAATTGCTTGCTGATTTAAATGTATTAAATACAGAAAGTCATATTAATCGGACATTAAATTCTAGTTGTAAATTATTTTAAGTTGATGATAGTTTCATAATCGTTTGCAAAGCAATCAATATCTGTTTAATTTAGAACTGTGTTATGTTATTAAACTATATAGTGAGTATTTCACTCATTTAAAATTTTATTTTTTAACAATTTTAGTCATTACAAAAGTGATTCGATGCTCATGGATTCTCCAATTTGGCAAAAGCAGCCTTGAAGTCATCCTCGATTATTTTTGGCAGTCGTTCAACCAATCTAGATTTTATTATCTTCCCTAAACAGATATCGGGCAAGGAGCTGATCGTCACCACGGTTTTGGGCGAAAAACGGCAATGCATCTCGCGTAGCGATGTGCTACCCATGCCTTTGTGATTCGAATCTATGACCATGTGCAAAACAAAGTGCTGCACTTCGAGTTGAATATCCTTTCCAATGAACTCGAATATGGGAGTCGTTACCTGTACAGAGGCGCGTCATTATCAAGGAAAGTATCTCGTTACGCGGCTGTGTCTTACCCTGATTTTTTCGTAGTTTATTTTGGCGTGAGGAATCGCTACCGTGAATTCCAGACTAAATTTTACCGTCGTCAGGGAGAATGCTGTCAGGGGTTGCTCCGAGACACATTTCACATTTTTCACACGACGTAAATTATTCAGATCACTATTTAACAAAACGGAAATAATAGTTTCTGATTTTACATTGTTTCATATCAGTATTCTTTGATATACCTAAATTTTCCATTGATCAACTCAAAGTCCCCTCCAAGAACTTCTATATCCAGTGGTCCGGTTACATTCTGAAGTGGTAGCACACCAGGCTCTTTGTCCGACAATGCTAGAGCTATTTTTTCCAACAACGAGTCCACGAATCCGTTGTCGTTGCACAGTACCTGCATTTTACAGGCAAGTATGTTTGGTTAAAATTCAAAAACAAAAAAAATAGCATTCACTAAAAGAATGAATTAAAAAAGTTCACCTGGGCGGCTTGCACTTCGATTACGAATTCAAAGTGTAAAAGAGCACATATTGCGAAAACAAAATTGCGATGCGCGACATATTTTTCTATGCGAATCATTTCAACTACTTGTTGATTAATTTTTTTCGTAGTAGTGAATATTTTTTAATAATTTTAGTGCAGTTTCAACGAAAAAGAAAATAATAGTAAAAAATTTATGAGTGTTCGAATGTGCGAAGCGTGCTGCAATCCATCAGATAAGGTTCGAACTACTGCAAATAATTATTACTTTTTTTTCTGGACAAATTAAAAATTTCAAAAAAACTAGACAATTGAAAAACAAATATATAGAAAAATCAAAAATATTTATTCAATTTTTTACATAATATATATTTACACTGAATAAATATTACATTGTCTTCTTAATTGGTATAATCAAACTTCAGTCTTTAGTGGCTCATGATAATCGAATTTTGGTTAATTTATTAACCTTCAACGCGTTACTAAGCATTAACATTTTCTTTTATTCGATTGTAGTGTCACATGTGGTAGTAAAATTAAAAAAACAACTAGTATTACTTTGAACAGTAACTCGGATTTTGCAATGTAATTGTTTTCTCGATAAAACATTTTACATTGTTAGCATTATAACAGAGCCTAGAGACTTGCTTAATTTGAATTTATGTACAAAATCTAGATATTGGAAACAATAAGTAATACGCTAAGCAGTATTTTGTTTATACACAAAACAGGAAAAAAAAACATTGTTTCAATCTAGATAGTAAATGATTCACTAAACTAAAATTAACTCTTTAAAATTGTAGTTTCTTCATCGTTCGCACAATCTCCTATTATACATCCGTATATCACTTGACTGTCATTATATTTTAATACAGCCTTTGTATAAGTTATTTATCTATATTAATTAAAATACGTGAAATCACGTGTAATTGCCGGCGCATAATAAAGAAAAAAAGGTATGAATATACAAATTATTTGTAACATAATACTTGGATTCATTATGATCTATCAAAATTTTTAACTCACTCAAAATTCGCGCTTAATAAAGGCACTCGCAGACGCACATAAATACATAAATACCTTTTGCACGATTGTACAACATACTCCAAGGCCAATACAAAAAAGAATTAGGAAACAAACTTAGATCAAGAATTTCACAACTTCTGCAAACGCAAAATTGTTTAATTTAATATATCTCTTAAGATCAATGTTGGATTTATATTGATTTGAAAGGCTTTAGCGAATTGTGAACAATCAATACTCATTTTCATTCCAGCAACAGCCATAGTTGTACGAATATTAGTTAAATCAATAGGAGAAGGGGGTGTACCGTAAAAAGACCAACCTACACAAGGTTCTTGACATTCTCTTTGATCGGCGTGTGGGAAATTATGGGTGGAAGGATTAGTTGATTTTCTCGCCGTTGCTTTAATTGTATTCATAAACAGAGATGCAGACTGTTTGCTAGTTGATTTTTTTGCTAGTCTTGGACTCATCATGGTCGGTGATGCTGGAGCTATTGTATGAGGTTTTAGTTCAATTTCCTCATGGATAGCACTTTCGTGACAAATGTTTTTGATTTCTGACGATTTTTCGTAATCAGTCAAGTCACGAGTTTCAGGATCAGATGTCGGATGAAGTAGCTTGAAATGATTTTTTATCGCATCAAAGTCTTGAAAGATTGTATGGCAATATTTACATTTCGAGATACTCCTGTGTTTATCAGCATGTTTAGTCATGGCTGCCAAATTGGATGCGTAGAAATAGCAATATTTACATTTAAAATGACGACGAACAATTTTATAATCTAAATCTAGATGGGAATGATACTCAGCATGATGTTTATCAAGTTCGTCTTTGTCAGCCAAAAATTCATTATCAGGGCACCTGCAAATGATAATAATTGTTATTAGAGAGCTAAAAACTAAATAAATTTTAAACATAAAATATTTAATAATAATTCTTACCATTTACACATCCATCCTTCATCGTCTCTTTCAACTAGCAAAATCGGTTTGTTTTGACCATGTACTTCTAAAATGTGTGTAATAAGGGCTCCTCTAGAGTCAGAAGTAGCGCAGTAAGCACATTTAACTTTTAACTCCGATTTTTCTTTATATCTAAAGATAGACGTATCAGCCGAATTTTTGTGACACAATTTCCAATGCTTGCGCAATTTTTCCAAGTTCTCAGAACTAACGTCACAATAGTCACAGTAATATATTATTATTCTTGCTTTACGTTCTTCATCTACAACTTTTGCCTTTTTACGTCCAGATGTTTGAACTCGATCTGATATTATAGCTTCTTCAACCTATTTAAAAGTGATAGTTTTTTTAGAATTATTCTAGCACAATTTCATTTTTGTATAATTAAAATCAAACCTGTATCGGACGATTTGGGTGATTAATCTCCCAGTGTTGCCTCATCTCAGATTCATAAAGAGTGTGATAAGAACATAATGTACACATTTGTTTCGTTTTAGTTTCATGAACTTTTGAATGATTGCTTAAATCTGTTAAGCTGACAGCTGTATAATTACAATCTGGACAAAGATATGCTTCGTCAAGATTTTTTTCCATTTCTTTACGTTTACGTTTTTTGCTGCGACCTTTGGGTACGAAAAGTCCGTACTCTGTTTCCCAAAATTCATCGTTCAATGGTTGAAGACGAGCATTTGTATTTTCTTCCACTTTTTCTGGCATGTCTGAGTGGGTAGAGCGAACATGTTTCAAAATAGCGTAATCAGAATTGGAGCTTCTCTCACAATAAGGGCAAAGATAACGCAAGCATCGCAAATGTTTTACTTGCACGTGTCGTTTGAAACCTCGCCATTTGGTAAAAGATTGATTGCAGTGTTTACAATTAATAGCCGTCGCTAGACTTTCTCCATTATCTATAAATAAAATATTAATGTTAAGAATAATTCAAATAAAATAAAAAAGGTAATGTAAGAATAATATTTAATCTACCTTTTTCATCCTCAGAAAGTTCATTAATTCCATCAATAGTTTCATCATCCTCTTTGGTATCCGCAATAGATTCATCTTCTTCACTTTCTACATCGTCTACTTCGGTAGAACACTCAATATCAGTAGCACTAACATCAGTTGCTGATGCACATAGAGATGCATTTTTGTTAGCTCTCATTTTTTCCGTCTGATAATCACATAATTGTTTAACCTGTTAAAGTAATGAAAATTAATAAGTAATTCAAAGCAATTGTATTTTATTATAGTGGAGAGCTTACCCATGATTCAATATTATCGTGTACTACTAACGTAAGAATCTCTATTTCTTGGCCTGGATGTTTATTATTTTTATGTTTATTAACGTTAGTACGACTAACAGCCGAGTAATCGCACAGGTTGCATCCAAATTTGTAATATCTGAGTTCTCGGAATAAATGCTCACGAAAGTCCGATTTATTTCTTGCAGTGAAACGGTCACAAAGGGGACAAACATAAAACGATCCATCTGGTTCGCCGTATGGCCCAAAACCGCCCTCCGGTAGCTCTTGTATGGTGACTTTCGAGCGTTTATCCGGCGACTCACACTTCAATTTGCTACTTTTAGGTGTTTTAGTTGGTGACTCTACGGATTCGATCTTCCGTTTTGAGGTTGATTTTGGTTCTTCTTCATCTTCTTCGAATAAAATTCCACGAATATGGCGTATTCGAGGAGCATTTCGTTGCCATAAAGGTGTTGTATCAAATGGTTCGGCAGTGGTGTTATTCATACTAGTATCCGCATTTTCAGATTTTTTTGTATGTCCTACAATAATAGAAAGTGTTTAATCATTTTCGTTCTTAGTAAAGTGAGTTATTGAAATCTGATTTGTGCAAAATAACATTTTACCTTTAATTTTTTGGAAAACTTGGACAACTTCAAAATGAGCATCATACATGTGAAAAGCGAGTTTATGCTGGTCGAATGTAACTTTATTAAGGAAACTTTGACCGCACTTGCATTTAAATTGACCCTTCTCTTCGTGGTCGTTCATTACATGCTGCTGCACTGCTGCTTTATACATAGTTCTAAAATCGCAAATGTTACATTTCCAGGAGTTTCCATCAGCAGTTGTACCATCCGCATCTTGCGTTATCGATTGTTGGGAAGAATCTAAATTACGAGCATCAGCATCAACATTGAAGTCACGAATAACTTTGATGAATCCGAGTTTATCCGAATGTTTATCGGTCAAGTGCCGCTCAACCACGTGCCTGCAGGTCAACATATGATTGGTCCATTAAAAAATTAATCAAGTCAATTTTTTATTAATCAGCGTTCGTTATACAACTTAGAAATGAAATCAGTGCGAACGAACCTTTGATAGTGATGATAATTGCAGTGAGAGCACTTGTACAGACGGGAATCGTGCATTTTCAAGTGAATCGACATCTTTTCGAAAGGAATATTTTGACTCGGTTCCTGGGGAAGTGGGCAGTGCATGCAACGGAAATATGGTTCCTCTGAGTGCAATGCTTTTAAATGGTGACGAAGCATTCCCTCTTCAACCGATAAATAATTGCAGCCCACCACACCGCAGACATATCTATGTAATTCATGTTTAATTAATATTTTAATTTTAATTTATTCACGAAATTTATTCAGTTTAGATATATATTGAATACAAACTTATGACTTTACTTAAAGTCCATTTTAAGTACTTAAGGAAGTGGAAAGCAAAATAAAAAATATACTTTTTATCTTTTTATTAAAACGTACCTCTTATGCTCAGGAACAAATTTCGGCAACCAATTTTCATCTTCGCTCATGGCCTTTTGGGCGTTTTTGTAACCTCCATCACCCATCCTTCCATTTTCATGGCTACTACTAGCTAAATTAATCATTTTATTAAACATGAGTTCCTTTTTGTCAAGACAAGGCACCGGATTTACAGGGCTAGAGTCTGGGACAGTTACATCAGATAGATGAGCTTGCAAGTGTCTAAGCATGTTAGAACGTACTTTGTTGCTGTAAGCACATTCAGCGCATTTCACCGTTCGATTGTAAATTGCTTGAAGTGGAAGTTTATCAATTTCAGAAGGTGCAAAAACACATTTTTCTGTTTCAACGAGCGGTTGGGAAGTTGGATTTTTTCCAAGTTTTTTTGCTTTTGTTTTATCTAATGATTTTATCGGATAAACTATGAACAAAGCATCCGGCGAAGGATTTTTCGGATCAGCAGGCATTACTCTATTATTCGTTTGTTTATGTCTACTTCTCATATGAGTAATTGCTTGAGCTGAGCAAGCGAATCTACTGCTGCATAACGAACACTTGAATCGTTTCAATCCATGAAATTTAAGGTGTTCTAGGTATCCACTAGGTTTCAAGAATCGTTTACTAGTAGATCCGCAATGTTCACAGAAAATGTCAGCCATTTCACTAGAAGTTTGACAAGAGGCCATATGCAATTTCAACTCTTCGTTAGAATCAAAAGCTTGTTTACAATTTACATAGCCGCACATGTATAAATCTTTGCCAACTAAACCAGTATCTCGAATGTCTTCCAGAGTTATAGGTTCTTTATTCGGAAGATCTGTTACTTTTGTTTCTTCTTGATCAACTGATTCACTTTCAACTTCTTCATTATTTTTCGAGTCCAATTCAGAACTTTGCAGCGGATCTTTATTCGTAAAATCTTCAATTATTTCAATATCACTATCATAATCAAGTGATTGTTGCGTTTCCGGTGGACTATCTTGTTTGATAGGCACATTAGAAATAAGTTCCTTGCTGAGAGTTGACTCATTCGGTTTGAGTAAAATATTCTGACACATGCTCATCAAACCTGGAGGTGCAGCAATTGGACCTGCTGCTTTCAAACTTCTTGCATCGACTATTTTAATGTTAGAAAGACTTACATTGCCGATGTTACCCACATTTGAAGCAATGCTCGATATTGGCAAGAAAGTATTAGCTGCACTGGGAAGAATGTTAGCAGCAATAGGATTTTGGGTAACTGCAGTTTTGAGTGGACTTTTAGGCTTTAACTGAGCTAAATCTTTTTTGCGCAGGCGATAGCACATTTCAACATCTCGTTCTTTTAGCTGATCAATGGCACTGACAGATTTTGAGATCTAGAAACACAAATAATGTAAATTATTTCTAAAAACTATCAAGTTTAAAACTTTTAAGTAACGAAAATAAATAACCTCGCGAGGGAAGCATCTTTCTAAAATATGCGGAAGCTCTTGATAATGATAGACAGTTAAATGACAATGTAATTCTTTCACTGTCGATCCACCCATTGTACAATACATGCAGTGGTACTTATAATATCCATGTATTTTGTAATGCTAAAAAATAACAATCAGTATATTATTCACTTAAATGATGTATTGTATTGTAAATAACATTAAAAATGACGTAAGTTCAGTTCATATCTACACTGGCACATTTCAAAACCATTTTAATTTTACCAATATTGTTCTAAATAAAAAAGATTTTTCAGAAAATTAATAAGTTAATTAGTTACCTCGAATAATGCTTCTATTCCTTCAATAACTTCTTTACAGTGATAGCATACATTATGCTTATGATTTGTATGGTTTAAATTCAAATGTAGCTTGAAGGCTTCGGGAATAAAGAAGTATTTATTGCACCCTGAAGTGAAACATTGAGAGTAAATTTTAATATTTCAACAAGATTGACAAATATTTAAGTAATGCGCAGTTACCTGGTTGTGTACAAACGTAGGCCTTCACTATCAACTTTCGATCCATTTTATTTGTACTGGTAGGTGGTGGATATGCTGGATCTTCTGGAGCCAGCAATATTTTTATCGGGTTACCGGGATGATTTAGATTTTCATGAATTTCAACGTGTGAACTAACACGTGCTCTGTAGAAGCAGTACTTGCAACAATATCTACAGTATGCATGCTTTTCACAAATATGATCGAGTAGAGCTTGGTAGTTTGGATAATCCACGTAGCAATAACAACATTTCAAGTAATCTTTAATAACGTTGTTACCACCGACATCTTCTTCGTGCATTCGAATATGCTTATTAAATGCTTGCTCGTTGTTGCAAGTAAAATAGCAACTACGTCCCATGCATTTAAAAATATGAACAAGTTTTTCATCTAGAAGCATTTTTTCGTAGATATTTGCAGATTTTAACTTGACAGCCAAAACGTCTCTCGTTGGTACCGAGTTCGATTGAAGTTTGATTATTTTTACGGGTTTTTGACTGGTTGAATTGACTAAGGTTGAAATATTTTGTCCAGGTCTCATTGCCAAAGGAATATTTTTCCCACCTTCATTGACAAGTGTAATCTGTTGACCAGCAGAAAAAGAAAGAGATGATATAGCGCTTTCTGATTTCATGGTAACTGGTACAAATTTCACATCTCCAGTTGGATTGAGACGTTGAATAACAATATTCGAAGAATTTTTCAATAAAGATATCCCAGCAGGTGTCTCTTTATTACTAACGAAAGTTCGAAATTCAGGATGATTATCGTCTTGATTAGGAGCAAGACTAACAACGCTAGCTATCTTCAAGCCCGCTATTCCATCTTCTTCTGGTTTCAAATCGTTTACTGATTTTTCTATTGAAAAAAATTGGTTATTATTTCAATAAGCTAAAGAATCGATATCAAATAAAATTTTTACCATTTTTGTATGGGGAAGTTTCTCCTTCAACTTTGGATAATAAATCGCCGCTTATTCTGCGTATTCGCAAGAACTTGGGAGGTGAAGATTGTTGTGATTTTAGTGGGGTGTTGTTTTTATTTTCTTCCTCTTTTACGTTATCATCCATCTTTTTATCTTCATTTTCATCTTCTTCTTCTTCTTCTTCTTCTTCTTCTTCCTCCTCCTCTTCTTCTTCGTCTTCTTCCTAAAATATAAAAAAAAGTGCCCATGATAAAATAAATATGTGTAATGAAAATTTCAAATAATTGACCAGTTAAAAAGAAAACCCACCTCTGTTTCATCTTTTCCGTCTTTCGAAAGTTCACTGAAGTTTTCCATGGTATACATATTTTCTTCAGATGATATTATCGGCACTGAGGTCGCAGACTTGGAATTTTGCAATTGTGCAGCTAACCTTTGGATAGTTGTCATCATACCAGATTTTGATGGTGAAACCTGTTGTGTTTCTTTCAGTATTCTGGAAACATCTACATCAGCAGTTTCATCCACTGGGCCCGAGTCTGTACAATCGCTTACAGGGGATGATACAAACGGCGCATTGTTTGGAACATCGTTATCTGCCCTTTAAAAGCAATAAATATAAATGTAAGTAAAATTAAATAATACAATTACATAGTGATTGCATAACTCTGAAATACATACTCTGGAGATGGTTCATCGAGAAGAGCTAATGGATCTCGAAATTCGGGTACAAATTTATCCGATTTCTCTTCTTCTTCCTCTTCGTCTTGATTTTCTTTAACCCTTACTACTTCAGCTTCAACCGTCATATCTGCTTCTTCCGATTTCGAAGATTGATTTTCGACGAATTCTTGCATGTTTGTATTCTCAACTTTTGGCTCAGTTATTAATAAAGGATCTTCAATTGGATCTGTAACTTCATCCTCTTTAGATGAATTTAATGTATCCATTGAAGTCTGCAATTTATCTTGAAGCTGATCGATAATAGAACCTCGCTGTTGAATTTGACTTTTGCTAACTTTGATACCAATATTTTGGACAATTTCTTTCATTTTTTTTATACGTTCGTTTTTTATCAAAATGTCTGTGTCACCAAGTTCTGTTGCAGAAACAAAGGCGCTGAGATCCTTTTTTTTGTCCATTTGTTCTGACTTTGGTTCGTTAATTTCAATCACAGTACTTATCTCAGGTTCCGATGTTGGTTTATTGTCAGTGGCGTCAGGTGAAACATCCACAGAATCAGCTGTAAATTCTTGTTTCAGTTGCATTTCTTCAACTGACATAAATTTCTCATCTTTTAATTCTGATTTAGTGGTCACGTCTAGGGGCACAGATATAACAGAATCGTGTAATTCTTCCCCTTTAACCCTCAAACTCATATCAATTTTCATAATTTTAGCATCTTCTTTTGACCCTTTACAATGCCATAATTTCATATGTTTTTCAACGTTAATTTTATTCAACTGTACAAAATTACACTTTGTACAAATGTATCCATAAACTCTGTTTCCAGGTGGTACAGGATGTTCGATTAAAGCCTCATTTATGGTAATATTACTATTTTTACGACATATATTGTAAAAGTGAGTACGTACAGAGTTTTTTGATTGAGCTTCGTAACCACATGGTCGACATGAATATCTGTATTCTCCAGTATGATTAACACAATGATCGTAAAAAGATTCGCGAGCACATTGGCTTAAGCCTTTGGTCACAAAATCACAAAAACGACAATTAAACTGACTTGAAAGAATCTCATTTTGATTCGAATCGTCCGTAAAATTATCTAAATTGAGTGACTGTGACTCTTCAATAGCCAAATTTGCTTCAGGTACTGCTAGACGCGATATAAGCACTTCTTTACGCGGATGCTGCGTCTTATAATGATTAACGATATTTTTGCGATAAAAAGGACAAAGTAGGCATTGATATTTGTCTTGCAATCCCGCTATAGTATAGACTATAAGGGCATCAACATCAACCCGAGAAGTCACATCTTCATTATTTTTTTGAGATTCTGTAATTATAGCATTATAATCTTCTTGAGTCATATTTTCTTCAGAGTAAATGGTATTTCTAGAAGAGTTTGATTCACTATCTTTTTCTATACTTCCCGAAGATACGGTAGTTGAAGTTGATGCAGATATGGTATCTATTCTACTAGCAGGATTCTTTTTCTTCTTTTTCGGCACAATTCCTATTTATAACAAATGTTGAATATTAACATAGTAATAAAAATATTTTCCAAATTAGTAATTAAACTAAATAATGGTTTACTTAAATCAAGAATTACAATGTTCTTATAATGAATTTAAAATTGTCTCGTTATTAACGGTTTTTTTAATTAATAGTTTGACCTAATTTATTTATTAAAACTATTTCAATAGATTATTATTATTTTTAGTGATCATATAACTCGATTAAGACTAAACCAACTTTACCATAATTCAACGAATTTTGAATATGTGTATTTGCATTAGTAGATTGCAGAGAAAGAGAGAGATGATTGAATAAGGAATTAAAAATCTGAACAATTATGTTAAATGAAATCTCTCTATGCTCTCTCCGTGAGGGGGCAAATTAAAATGAACAAGCGTACCCAGTTGCCAGTGATTCCTCTTTTTCTTAGTTTTCTTTTTCGCGACTACCGGTTTAGATGTCAAATTGGCCGTAATATCTCCGATCAGTTCTTCATTGTCACTATGTTGCTGAAGTATTGATGTTGATGACGACGAAGGTGGAGACGAAGAGCCGTGGGGTAAAATGAGGGTTTCGTTCCGGTGAAAAAGATCTCCAACTAAATTTATTTGTATATACGTGTTGATATTATCGAACCCAAATTATTTCGAAAAAATCTCAATTTTGAAAAACTTTGTGAGACATATTGTTCATGTTTATGTTATTCGTAAAAGTTCAATGAACTCTCATATCGACCGTTATTTACTAAACTACTGCACATAGATTAAATCAGTCAACCATCATTCATATTAAATTTTACCGTTTTAAGGACAACACTATTCTAACGAGCCCTGATAACAACTGGCGAGGTATAAAATTAATAAATACACAGGATACGATATTCATTTCATTGCTCTCTCTTATACAGTAAAGACACATTAACTCACCTGAGGCTTGCCCCGATTTTCTCTTGCCGCCTCTCTTTGATTTATCCGAAATTTCGCTAGTCAATGAGCTATCCGATGGTTCTTCATATGACACATCATCTAGATTGAAATCATCGATGGAGGATTCATCAAATAATGGTGCAAGTGGAATGTTCTTTCTAGCTTTCGATTTTCGAGTTGTTTTTGTTGAGATATCCGAAGTTGCTGAAGCTGCTGAAACATCGTCAGTTTCGCCATCAGTAATACGAGTTTGAGATTCGAATGCAGCAGTTGGTGATTTTTTAGCCTTTGTTGCTGACTTTGGTTTTGGCCCTGGAGTTCTTCTTGTTCTAGGTGCTGAAAAAATGAATTATTAAGATTTTAATTAGAGAATTTGATTCATATAAAAATTGAAATATTCATTGTGAAATTTACCAGGTGTACTTTCTTCTTCAACTTGCTGCTGCTCCGAAATATTTTGTTGTTGACGGCTACTGCATATTCGACTTCCAATAGCTTTCATAGCCCCATCGCAAATCCAACTTGTTTTAAGATCTTCTTGTAAAGCATCTAATTCACGGCGACGTTTAGGTTTAGCTTTGGGTGGTGTAACTTTATCTTTCAATGAGTCCTCTACTTCTTTCGTAGCAGGCACATTTACATGCGTTTCAATCGATGTTTCCTCATTAACTGTTGTTTCACTTGTCTCAGTTAATTCTGTACCAATAACGTTCGATTCGGTCGTTTCTGTTGAAACTGGAACATCATTTTGTTTCTCTTTTTTCTTATCCTTTTTCTTTTTACGCTTTTTTTCTTTAGAATCTTTAGACTCATTTTTGGATGGTTTTTTATTGGATATAGAAGACTTTTTTGAAGCTACTTCAGATTCTTCATCAGAAGAAGAGGCTAAAACCTTTTTTTTCTTGTTAGAAAGCGTTGTAGAGACCTTATTGTTATCACTATCGTCGCTTTCTTCCTCTGACGAATATATGACATTTTGTTTTTTACTTTTTTTACTAGATTGTAAAAAATTTTGAAGTAAAACAGCAAGTTCGTCTTTTGACAAATTTTCAGGGATATTTTGCAAAAATTTTTTAATATCTTTTGGTTTTTTCTTATCTTTGTTTTTTCCACTTATCTGTTCTTTATCTTTTTCACAGACATCATTTTTATTTCCTTTCGATACAGTATTTGCATCATCTTCTTCATTAGTTGAATCTGGTGTATTTGACTGTATATCGTTTTCTACTGGAGGTGATGGTCTCTTACCCTCAACATCAGTGTTTTGTATTACCTAGAACATTAACAAAATTTCAATGAAATTAAATTATTAATAATTAATCTTTATTCATTTTTTTACTAAACGTCAATAATTTAAAAATTACCTCTTGCTCTTTGGCTGACTCAGAGGGAGAATCTATCAAAGGTTTCTTTTTAGGAATTTTAAATTTCTGTAGTCCTGGTTTTTGTGTATCAATAGCTCCATAGAACTCTGCTACAGATTTAGATTCTTTAGATTTTGATTTTACTATTTCTCTTCTTTTATTTGTTTCGTGATCCTTATCTTTTGATTTTACACCATCTCGACTTTTTGATTTATGAACATCACGATCTTTAGATTTATAAAGATCATTCTTAGAATGATCTTTATATTTTTTGACTGAAGCTAAAAAATTAATAATAATTTAAATTTAATTTTGATAAAAATTTTAAATACATTAGATGATTATTAACTGTATACATACGACTAGGTTCAGGATTCTCTTTGGCATGTTTATTTGGTTGAACTTCTTTTTCTTTCTCTCTCTGCTTATCTTTTTCTTTATCTCTCTGTTTATCTTTTTCTTTTTCTCTATGTTTATCTTTATCTTTTTCCTTCTCTTTATCGACTATTTTTTCTTTTTCTTTATCGGCTGTCGATTCATTTGATTTCCTAATCGGTGGAGTTGGAGGTCGTGGTTCTCCTCTGCTTCGAGGATCTCTTGGATCTCTGGACCTACAGACTTGTAATACATCTTGATTTCGTGATGTTTGCATATCTTTCTCCCTAACTGGTCGACTAGTAGCATAATGACTACTAGATACATTTGTCAAGTTAGGTCTATGAGTCGAAAATCGCGGACCATTAGTAGGATTCCAAGATTGTCTTCCAGAATTCAATTGAGTAGGAGTCTCATAAACCGATCGCGAATCTGAATAATTTGCATAGTTGTTAGTTACTGTGTAATTATTGCTAGATTGTTGATTCATCATTGGCCTTTGATTCTGGTGAGTCGATACCTAAAAGTAAAATATTACAAATGAAATTTTATTATATAAATATACTACTTGAAATATAATAATAATTCTTGGAATCAAACCATTTGAGTCTGCATCTGATTGCTATATCCACTAGGAGGCATTCGAGAATCACCATTGATCATTGTAGACCTCTCTGAATACATTGACGGATTTTGCCAGCTATTTAGTTGACCTGGTCCCTTAGACGGTTGACTTGCATTCACAGATGGATAGTTTGACATTTGAGACATGTGCATTCCAGGTTGCATATGTGACATACTACCCCATTGTGTTTGCTGTGATGATGGTATAGAATTGTGATGTGGCATATTACCCCAATGTGATTGTGGTGTTTGTGAAGTTGATTGTGCATTTGATGTTATGGGAGTTTGTACTTGTCGATAATCATATCCTCCAGACATTTGATTATGCTGATTCATAGAGTATCCACCCAGTGCTGGAGCAAAAATATCAAATGAAAATATTTCTTGGAAATAGAGTGAATTTTTTAACTAATAATTTAAATAATACATAAAAATTTTAATAAAATCTCAAATTTGTATGTATGAAAAGTTTTAAACTTGGAAAAGATAAATTTTTCAAATCATAACTTCAATTTTACTCTACCAAAGTATTTAAATTATAATTTTACCAGGAATTTGTGGTGCCGTATTGTTGGACGATTGAACTTCGGATCTAAACTGATGAGTTCTATAATCAATGTGACTTGAAGGAAGAGAAGGATGTTCCAAATGTTGAAGTGGACGTTTATGCCTTTCATAATTGTCTGCAAAACGGGTAACTGAAGCTCCAATATTACGTGGATCTGTATTCGGTCGTATTCTTGGGTCGTTAGATATTCTGTTTAAAATAAATAATTGGTTAAATTGGTGTTACCTTTATAATTTTTAAGGAATAATTTTCAAAATGACACTATCAATTACCACCATCAATAAAAATGAAATAAATATGTTCAGAAAAGAGCTTTATAGCAAATGTATTTAATCATTGAGCATTCAACAGGTAAATTTTTGAGAATTAATTTTTTTTTGTTAAAAACAATTAATATATAAATTCTCAAGTTTCGAAAAAGATTCACCTGAAAAATGATGAAATTCTAAAAATCGATCATGTCGTTAAAGAATAAACGGCAGAATCGTGAATTCAATTAAAAAGTATTTACTATTATCAAAGTAAAATTTAGTATGAAAAATTTATAACACTCTTTACGGAATTCATTCTAGATATTTAAAATAAAATAAAAAAACATTTTAATGCTTTTAACCTTGACTCTGGTATCTCTCTAAAAAAATGTTGTTAAACTTTACCTTGGATCTCTGTGATCATATGCAGAAGATGGAATGGAACTCGACTCTGCAATGTTGTTTGCACTATTTGTCGCGGAATTACTTGACAATCTCGATGGAAACGAAGAATTCACTCGACTGGATCTGTTCTCTAATTCCTGAGCTCGTGATGCAGAATCAGCAGGCAAATATTCGCTCAACTCCTCAAAGGAAATCGGTAATCCTGAGCTGGGAAGAGGAGCATTAAAAAGCGTAGATGGCGTCGATGGTGCGGCTACAGATGGTGGTCTCAACGGGGAAGTTGGTAGCGTTCGTACACGCATATCAGAATCTGATTTTGGTGATTGCATGTTGTGCAGAATTCGCGTCAATTCAACGTTCGAGTTCAAGATTCTGGTCTTTTCAAGTACAGAACTCAACCTACGTGAACCCCCCAATCCGTTTACTTGCACTGTTGGAATGTTTTCAGATGGGTGACTCGGCGGAGGCGAGAGTTTTTCGTGTCTTTTCGATGAATAATCTGTAATAGTAATCAATTTTATTATTTGTCATTTTTTTCTTTCAATTTAAAGATCATAGTTTTATTCATCCAAAATAATTGAAAGTATGTACAAAAACTCACCATCTCTATATTCTTCTATGGATACCATACTGCTTATTGGTTTTTTTGCTCCTGGCACAATTATTTGAGATTCTTGATTTTTTTCTTCGGTATCACTATCCCATGCTTGAGGGCTAGATTGTCTCAAGTCTCTACTCGCGACGGGTAAAAATCTCGAAGCATATCCAGGCGGGCTGCGAGACTCTCTACGTCTTTGATCATTGAGGGGTGATGCACTCGAATGTATCGTATCAGGTCTTCCATAGTGAGCACTTCGTTCAGTAGGAATAATTATGGGTTCCGACGGTTTAGAAGGTGCTTCCGACTCTGGAGGACTGGATGGCGGAGGTGGCGAATCAGGCGTCTCATTTTTCAATTTTTTTTTATCCGGATCATAAAAAGGATTTCGTCTGAAAATGGAACATACTAATTCATTACAACAAACTATCGATTTAATAACAATAAAATCGTCAGATTTGTCTGTTCAACTCACTCTAAATTTGGCTTTGAATTCTGTTCTTTACGTTCAGCTTCAGCGTCTTTAGCCTGTATCTTTTCTATCACAACTTGAAATTTTTCCAGAGTTTCCATCGATACTCTTCTGTATAAAAACGAATACATTGATATATTTCATCATATTAAACCGACCGAACTTACGAATAATTGATTTAATTACTTTTGTTTATTATCAGCTCTACCCTGTGTAGTGAGAACCTGAAACATCTTTTGATACGTTGCAAGTCGATGATTCAACTCTGTATCTGGGGCACCACTCTTACTATTTTTTATTTTCTTAAGTGCAATTATTTTATCACTTAAGAAATCGATATGCGGTTGCATATTTTTAATTTTTTCCAAGTATGCGTCCATTTTTTGGTTTTTTTGTTAATTCTGAAAAAAAATACCATTGAATGAAAATATGAAACAACTTTTCGTTTCATATCGTTGCCCCAGCGCAAACCCCGCTTTAATAAACTCGAGAGGCAAAAACGCGGCTTAGTCCTACGTTAATAGGATAAGACAATTTGCATAAATAAGCCCAGAAAATAATTACTGTTCTAGGTAGCTAAAAATATGTAAGTCCCAAAGCACGATAAAGTATCATCTGAGACTAATGAAGACTTGCCGATTAATATTTTTTAATCAAAGCAGGTATTTTTCTATTGAAAATCCATATTAGCACGAGTTACAATTATACTTTTCCACGAAAGTCTAAACATGCGATGAAGTAGCGTATCTTATAAAGTGGGTAAAATATCATTTCCATCCCACTCCAGTCAAAACTAAGTTTTTCGGTCTGGCGGCCATAACGAATAAATTAATTTCTGCTGAGGGATTCATGAAAAATAGCATACACACTTATGCAAGAAAACGAGAAATCTTCAAAGCATGTAATAATTACACCTGCTCTGAAGCTTTCCAGTTTTTCGAACCTTTGCCAAGTTGTGTATTACAATATTGAATACCACAATTTCGATAAATTTTGTTAATAAGTTCATAACAACAATTTATTGCTAAATTTAATATCGCCATTTAGCTAAATACATATAATACTTCTGTTATTCATTATAAGCTTCAGTTGAAGACAACTACAGAATAACTGATTATTCTCAGTAAAATAGTGTACTAGGATCTGAATAAATTAAGCGTAAAATGCTCAATTTTTCGTTAGGTCTGAGTATCGAAGATCATCGCACAAGCATATATAACGAATCGATCTGAATATTCTTTCTACAGAATGGCTACGTGGATTACTAAAACAAAAGTAAGTTTTAGCGATATGCAGACATCCGCGTTTTTTATCATGAAAAATAAATATGCAGTAAAGTATCTTTAAAAACGTACTGTCAAGTTTTCATTTTTATCTCAGTATACTTCCTGTTGCTCATAATAAATGTCCATGCCGATTTTCAGTTACTTGGATTAAAAATCGAGTAGGCAATTTTAAAATGAATAATTATAATAAATTGCTTAATTTAAACTCAGGTTATTAGTAAGAACTTCTACATTTTTTCGAAAACATTACATGCAAAACAGTAATTCCACGTAGATCCTGAGTTGATCAATATACAAATGAAAGTTTCCATACATACACTAGCATTTAATGGTACTTTACGATACAAGGGCTATAAGTAACATTTAATGGCACAGGATGGTTTAAGATCTGATTACAGCTCGCTGAATTCACATTTACGACCTCTTTTCTGGAATATGAGTCATACTTTCTGACGCGGTGGAAAGTGATGGAAACGACGCACTGTCGTCAAGTGCAACTATGCCGCAAAAATCAGGCAATAAATGTGAACTTGAGACACGCAGGATTATAAATTGAAACACTATTTTACTTTCTTCAGTGGGTAGTTCTGAATATTATTTTATTAAAAGTATACACATTAGAGTTTCAGTTAAAGGATCTAATACTCCATACGTGAATGCGCAGTCGATTAACGGAAGTCGGTGAAGAAAACTAGGTTACATTTTCTCAGGTTCGTATGAACTGGAATTCTTCAATATTCCGCAAGTATAGACATGATAGTTTTTCACTTCACTGATCTAATTGATTAAAAAAAAAAACTGAACTAACAGAATCAACTGCACTACTCACCAAATCACAATTATGTGGACGTTACATATAACATTGCTTAATCAGTAGATTAATGGGTTGAAGTTATTATAAAAAATATTCACTCCACATAGAACTGCTGTATATTGTCAAGGGATTGTTAATATGCTTTTTCGGCTAGATGTTAGATAAATGTATGTCTTCTTTGTCCACAAAAAATACAACGTGTGTCACTTATACGAATACCGCCACGTCAATGAGCTCGATAAATTTCTCGGGGTATGGAAACTAACAGCAATGAACAGATGAAAGTCATAATGCGCGCGCGTCTTTTTTTGACTTGGAATACACGTCACATCACACCACTGACCTCGAAATATGTCATCCGACATCCACCAGGTGGCTATTAAGAGCTGTGCACGAATCACTAAGCGACGATATATTTTGTTCAAGAGAAATATAGAATGGAACTTTCATCTGTGACGAATCTATATCAGTTCTATAATTTCGGTCAAGATTCAAAAACGTACAATCTTGCTTTACCTTACTACTACTACTATAGTAGTTTTTTATAAGCGTGCACGCTTTTTTCTGTACTTTCATTCATCAGAAATGATGCATGTCTATAAACAATTATTTTTTGGTGCTTACATTAGCAACCAGAAACAAACAAAATTACTATCGACTTTTGAACTTTTGCTACAATTTTTTAAATAATTTGAGAAATACTAAAATTACACGTATACTTTAGAACTTATTTGTTTAATAAAGTCGGCCATATTGGATACGCTGCTGCCCCCTGTAGGCGCTTATGTCCGAATGAGTGAGCCCGATCGTGAAAGAAACCAGATGGCACTTGAGACTGTTTGTATCCATATTTATAAATAAACTATATACACAATCGCTACGAGTATTTCACAGTGTATAGCGCCATAATGTTTTCTTCCACGATTGGGCTCACACTGATCCGAATGGATGCGTTGAGGATGAACGTTCCATTCCATATTCCAGTTCACAAAGTATAACTTAGCATAATGATATCAGCCTTTCCTAAGCTTTTCTCGACAGACCGAAATCTCAAAATCACCAGTTAAGATTCTATTTCATAATTAATTCCGATGTGTTTCGATGAGTTTCTTTCAGTTCCACGAATAGTTTTTTCGATGTCTTCAAAAACCAAGTTTTACGATACTGAATGATGAATTTTAGCTAATATTGAAGGGTCGGGAGAGATAGATTGTCACGAGCGTTTGCACTCTACAGTGCTTAAAATTGACTGAAGAATCAAAAGAGTATCGAAACTTTCTCGACGAGACAATTCATTTAAATATTCAAATGAAACAAGAATCTGTCTTTGAAAATAATAAATTGTATATGTATGAAAGTCGGTTAACTTGTCAATGGATAGAAGATCGTGAAAGCGAATGTGTATCATTCTAAACTTCTCTGACTATAATTTCCGGTGCTACGTACACCAACCAGATTAATGCATCGTAAAGTGGAATACGTTTAGTTGATACAATTTTGCCACCAAAAGCCATCAACATGAATAAAAATCAAATAATTTGCTATTTGGAATTTCTACTTGAATCAAATATTCCAAAATTCAAATTTTTTTTGGTTTAGATGAAAGAAGTACTGATACACACTAGTGTACTTGCATATATACAGCTCAGGCGAATCAAGACCACTCGTTTTTCTCAAACTTTACGAAAAATAGTATATAATGAGAGTCTAGATTGATAAATATTACTCATAGCAATGATAAACTAAGAAATTAAATTGTTACCTTGTTCAATTGTAAGAAAATACGCCCTTCCTACCAATGAATGAGTGAAGTGTGGACTTTGGGTTGCGGCTCTCTATTAATCATTATTTCTTGCCTCGTGTCACTTTTCACGGTGGATTACATCCAGAGCTAAAATTAAAAAAAAAAAAAAGCATTACAGAAATGCAATCGAACGTAAATACGCTAACTATAGCCTTTTAAAGTATAAAATGGACGAATGGATATATACACTATCGAAAGCAAATACAACTCAAAAACGAACAAGTTCCAAAGCACCTCGAGAGCCAACCGAATTATGAACCAATTCGTCGTGATTTAGCGTAGGCGTACGCTTGCATTTTGACAATTAAAACGATTGTCGCGAACTGCAAAATACTTCTAGGACTCGTTAAATGTGGGTTAGCTCTTTATCCCGCTTTGTGCGTGGGTGTGTGTATGGGTACGGAGAGCTCTTGAACGAGAGCATGACAGTAACATATAATAAGTATGGCCGGCGTCTCGCAGTTAGCACGAGTGTATTTTAGCACCTATATACGTGCAGCTGCAGCAGCAGCAGTCTGCCCATGTACGCCTCTGCGTCACTCGCACCGTCCGTATGACTGTGCACACGTCTGTTTTTCTTTTGCTCATCGCGTTGCGCGCGTACATTTATTATTATTTATACTGTTGTAGGTGGCCAATCCGTATGCACACGCGTACGTAAATATAGAAAAGCAAGAAGGCATCAGTAGCTGCGGTGCAACTTGTGATGCAAAGCAAATGGCAAAGAAAAAACCGACGAGCGCGTTAGCAGTGCTCGGTCTCGGTGGTGGTTGGCATAGAGATAAGCCAACTTTTTTTTTCTAATTTTATTCCCATTTGTTTTTATCGGTTCGTCAAAACGAGCCGTTGATCGAGTCTTCATGTATACGATGGAAACGCAAAGCTCGAGAACTCGACGTACGTGACAGAAGTCCGTACTTATCGATTGTTCCAATGCGCGTGTGTTAATACGTGTATGGATTGTACAGCGTGATATACGTGCATAATTTTTCCACGTACTCAGAATTATATTACAAGAGCTATTTTTTTACGCCATTAAAACAATGAATTTTTGATTGTTCTCGATACGAGAAGTTTGAGTACGTACTGTACGAAGATAATCGTTGACAACAATAATACGAACGACTCGAGTGCATTGGAAAGCGCCCGTTACGTTATCACATTGTTCACCACAAGAGAATACACCGTACACCACTGATGCATATGATATTTTCGATTCCGATGGCCTTTGCGCGTGTGTGTGATCGTATCGCTCGTCAAGAGAGATGCACACAATGCCTCGAAACGCGGCGGCTCTTTCTATGCACTGCACGAGCCTATTTTGTACATTCGATGCGTTATATACTGTTCGCTCGAGCACTTTTAATTAAACTGATGTGAAACGATTCGGACACTTTGAAGCTTCTGCGTATCGTATACTGTGCATTATGCGGACTATCTTACGAAGTTTCGTTGGTCATACGCCTGCCATGGAACTTGTAGCATTCGCTGTATAACGAGAGAGCTACTGCTGCTACCGCCCGCAGACTCGAGGAACATGAATAAGACATGACACGAGCCAGAGCGGCTGCTGCTCGTTACCCACGAGAGGAACTGCTGCTGCGGATCGCTCGCGATTCGGAAAAATGCCCGTGCCACGAGGAACACGTGCAATTCGGATCAGCTCTCATCGCCAAGTGCTTATCAGTTCGTTCCTCTCTCCGGGGCCAGTTTTCTCTCTCTTATTTGCGCACACCCGACCCTTGGACAAATCACTCGTGAGTGGCGGTTCGATTTGCCTCTCAGGTGGGCTTCTCGGACTCCGGAAAAAGTTTCACTTGGGTGTAAACGATCTATACATATATCTACAGCGCCAAGCAACTACGATGCAAGTACTCTGCGCGAGAAATAACACAAAATAATGTAAAATCAATCGGAAACTCACTCTTATTGCATAGCACTTCCGTTTACGTCCATGCTAATAAAATAGCTTTTAATCCCTCGTTTCTTTCTCTCTCTTCTATCTTTCTCTCTCTCTTTCTATTTCCAGGCCTAATTTCTTTCTTTCTCTCCCTTAGTCTCGGTTGTCGTCTGTCTCAAGGTACTCGCCGATGTACACCCAAAGTAGGTACGGGTACTACGTGCCTCGTGCACCGCGCCAACGGCCAGTCCGGGTTATAATATGCTAGACTTCTTTTTTGGTTGCGCAATATGGCCTTTTACTCTCAATACGTCGTGTGTCCGCCTATAACGTCTCTCTGTCTCACTTGCCAGTCGGTTGTGCTCGGTGCGAGTGTATGTAAGCCGTGTGTGCACGCAGCAAGGCGAGAGAGATAGAAAAGAGAGAGAAAGAGAGAGAGCCACAACGTATATGTGTGTAGCGCCGAGAGAATCCCGAGGATCGCTTATGCTTATTGTACGTAATGCGTATATGTATGTGACTTTGGAAGGTCTCCGTGTGCTAGAGAAGACTCGTCTGCGTCTGGCTGCTCCCTGGTCGAAAATGCTATGATCGACACGCTCGCTCTGCTGCCTGGCTCTGGTGGGCTTGTGTCTGGGCTGCGGCAGCAGCAGCAGGATCCACGAACGACGACGACGACGGCGGCGGCAGTGGCGGCTGCGGCAACAGCGTCCTTTCCCTCGTCTAACGAATATATAAAACAAGATGACAATAACGTCGCTGCTGCTGTTGTTTCTGCTGCTACTGCTGCCTGCTGCTGGGTTTTTGAGAATACCAGGCAAACTCTATGTAAGCGCCATCCTCTAAATGTATACTTATTGGCGCGCGCACGCGATTTCCCTTGAAAACGCTGCGTTGTACAAAATTTCACTCTCTCGCTAGATTCGTCTTAATCTGTTCACCGCTCTTGGGCAGCTTTGATCATTTCCAAATGTAAAAATTCTACTGAGGTCGGCGACTATGACGAGAAGACGTACAGCACACTCGTTCGGGTTTCGACTCTCGTTGCTGCTGCCGAGTTTTTTTATACGTATTATAGGCCGTGCCCGTGCAACTGTGCTCGATGCTGCGAATTTTCCTCCGTTGCTCGAAAAAAAGCGAGAAACTATGGTTTCTCGCCGATACACAGACAGTATTTCTCGTTGTACAGCTGCTTCTGCACAAGCCGACGTTATTGTTCTTCGACGTGTACAAGTATGAGTTGCACTCGAACTGGGCAGCCACAATTTACAACTCGATTTCGTGCTTATTATACTTACCGAGAGACAAAGGCGAGTCGCGAATGCAGCTACATAGACGGCAGCCAGTCAACAATAACGACGACGACGACAACGACAACGACGACGACGTAGCCTTCCGAAGAGTTCCCCACAAGAGCCTTACGAACTACGCAGCGACTATAATAATAAGCGCAGTGTAGGACGAGCAAAGGCGATCGAGTAGTTTATTCGCTAGCCGCGCCAGTCCGATGGCGAATCCGCTACGAATACTCCAAACTGATGTAGGGATCAGCTGTATACCTATTATGTATATGTGTATATCTATTGAATATACAATAAAACATCATGGTGGACGTCGTGGCGCTGCGACGACGACGACGACTTCCCTGAAACTGCTGAGGCACACATACACGCACGCACGTAAAATTGCCTTTTCAGCGGTGGTTTCTCTCATCGGGAAGCACGAGAATTCACGTTCAGCTGTGCGTTGCTGCTCGACGTTCGAAAACAACACCTACGAGGCGCATTCGCGAGGCATCGACGCAAAACTTGCCACTTGGCTCTTTGTACACTACGTGGATTTACTTTGCCGATGGCTCGATTGCGACATGCGATTAGAAGTGTAGCTTAAAATTCTAACAATAAACGAAACGAAAACTCGAAAGTTTACTTGGAATCAAGGCTCCCGTTAAAAAATAGCCTTAGCGCATAAGATATATTTTGGAGTCATCGCTCCTGTACACTTACGTTTCCGAGCCTATTACAGATAGTTTATATGTTGTGGTATCGATTGCACTGGGATTGGCATAGTAGATTCGAAAAAAGTTGACGCATGCAGCTGATTTATTGGTTTATTATGTCATGTAAAAGAATAACATGTAACTAGATATTGGATGGCGAATCTGAGGAATAGTGGTTGAGCGACGAACGAAGCACAAGTTGGGCACGATACGAGAGCTGGCCATGAGTCTCTCAGCGTCGACACGCGAGATGCATTCTCCACGCCAGTTCTTGAACGAATGACGCGAGGCTGCGGAAAGAGCTAAAATGGATCGGAAATGTAGCGAGTCGGCGCGTCCTCTGGCGCTGACTATCGGAGACCAGCACGCGCAAGCGGCGCGAAATGAATGATACACAACACAACGTCTGATTGATTTTTTGTCGTCGCTTTATTTTTTCTTTCTTTTCGATAACATTATCGTCGACATGACAATTGCGTTGCATTCTTTTATTTTGTTCTTTCTTTCAATTCATTAGTTTCTCGTTTAGCAACTTTTATTTACAAAAATTCTTCGACTTAAATTTATATAAGAACTAATGAATTTCATAGTTTTTATTTTTATCTTCCCTCGAATCTCATCGGTTTTTCGTTCTGTTTTCAATAGTCATTATTTACAAAAATTAACTTTTTTCAAGAAAACAGTAATATTCGAGAAAAAAAGTAGCTTAAGCTTATCAGGTTTGTCGTCATTTTCAACTTACTCCTCCGTTAAATTAATTTCTCCCGCTCATTGTTTCAACCCTTCATTTTTACAGTCGAGCAAGAAATGTCGCTCTCAGCGAGGCTTTCAAATCATCAATGTTAATTATCAAAAAAAAAATGCGTGCTCTATTTGAAAAAATCATTGTCACTCAACGATTAAAATTTGTTTTTCATTCGCAATCATTACGAATAGTACAACGCAACAAATTTTCTTATATCGTTCACAAATTTTCCTCTTTCATTCACATCATCATTTGTAAGAACGTAAACGTTCATACAGTTTTAATCAGTGGAAAAACAATAATCAAGCACGTTGAGTTCCACTTTTTCGGTGATAAACCGTTGTTTTTTGTAATTTACGCGTAGTAGTAATTTTGATCAACGAATTTCAATGGGGGTACTCATAAATTTTCGATCGTCATGTTTGCTTCTTTTATCTTTTTCGATAAGTTATGATAATTGCTTTTCATACGCGATAATACTTATTTATGAAACATGAAGATTTTTAATTACATCCCAAATACATTTTAATTACAAGCACATACTCAATTACTAAAACGAATTTTTTCTATTCAAAAGATTTATCATCTTTTGTTATAAAATGTAAGCTTTTCTATTAGAAAGTCCATTAAAAAGATGTAAATCTATCAAAAAAAGTTGAAAAAGTATGGCAATGAAGGTGATTTTATTATACGTTTATAACTAATTTGAGGCAGTATGTTTCTCAGTTTGCTGTAATATTAACTAGCACTGATTCTCGAGAAAAACGTACTACATAAACTTCAACTTCAGTAGATGACCGAGTCGCAAGTAAATTGAATCGTATTTTTAAGTAAAGAATAACTTCCGAATATGTTTATAAGCATACGCACACCTTCTGCGATAACCTTTGAAAATTATATAAAACCATTTTTAAATTCATTGCGTATTAATTACCCTTCAACTAGCTCTATCGTTTAGGACTCATATTTTTTTTTGAAATTAGTATTTGAGCCTATAGTAATAATATACATGCCATGTAAATATTTTTACGCGCCAGTTATAGAGTATATCAAAATTTACCAATGGTTCATAAACCGTGGAATAAAAAAATGATACTCAGATAAAATCAAGTTAAAAAAAAAATAATATAACTTGATTTTATTCTCAAGGAACTAATAAGTTTTCTTGAATCAACTCAAGTTTCAATTTTCATATTTCAAAAGCTTAATGAAATACGCGTTCAATTTTGTACTAGAGTATAGTGTATGCATTAACGATATAATTCAGAAAATGTCAATCAGTTCAGTCTTACTATTTTCCGTAATATTCATGAATACTCAAAGAATTATTGCAAGATCGTCTAACAATTTTTTCTTGCTTGAATTTTATGTTTGTACCTTAGAGTCCCTTTTAAATTTTTCAATGAAATATTTTACGAGTTGATAAACTCTTCATATTATGATAAATACAAATTTTAGCCAACTGCATAAGTATGCGATTGAAAGCGAGATATTGTACTCAAGTGTATTCGATAGTATAACATTTTTTTCGTGAGTTATAAATTAAAAGAGAGACGTTTTTATAAAAATGTTCAACTTATATTAAAACTCTCTGGCAAAAATATTATCATTACAAAAGCAAGTATTTAAAATGGTTTGTTTATCCAACATAGCGTTGCTATAACAATCTAAATTTTTTTTCGCACAAATTAACTACAACAATATGATACATCTGCAAAAGTCAGGAATGTGTTGTCGGTGGAGGACATTTTTAAGTCCAATTTTTCCAATTTTTCAATGTAGATATAAATTGAATAATCAAAAACAGAATTATTTTACTCTTCAACAACACTGGAACTTCACGATCGATTCGTTTTCAACATTATTTATAACCTCTCATCCAATTCAACTTAATACAATAAACGTTTTACAGAATATCTCGCTACCAGTCACATAGAACTATTTGCAAAAAAACTACTAAAATAGAACATTGTTTCAATTGTGTACTGTTGTTGATGCATGTTGCAATCGTTCGAGTTCCTCAAGAGATAACACGTTGGAAGGTTGAAGCTCGGGCAATTTTCCAGCCCGAGCTTGAGCGAGTAGTTCTGGACTGAACCAACGAGCTAATTGATTTGAGGTAGGTGACAAGTCTCCACCATTTCCATTTCCACTGCCACCCAAGAAATTCGACAGAGCTGAATTCTGATTTCGATTGATTGAAATATTCAATTGTTGCGGGCGCATTGGTCTATTATCTGTAAATATAATAAATGTAATATTAATTTAAATTATTGATCGAAACAATTTTTTTCAAAGTATATTGATGCATGCATTTCAATTGTATCAAGTTTATATTGTTAAATTAAACAAATTGAAGAAGAACTTAAAAGCTTTTCATAGATATTATTATAGGAGAGCATAGTTGGAATAGAAATAGAAAATAAAAAAATAGGTGAATTCAAGATACCTAAACTAATATAAAAATACAATTTTCAAGCATACTCTATGAGATTTGCACCGAATATTTTTTTAACAAAGAACTTATACATCTTTACTTTAGTTTTAGATAGTCAGTAATGTCGCCTTGTTAAAAAATATACGGATAGATCTCAGAAAATAAGTATGAAAACTGTCACATCTACATTAGCTCTGGTATTTAGTTAAAAATTAAATAATTCCAATTTTACTCTTAAAAATGGCAAAATTAAATAAAATTGTTTACTTAAATAAGCGAAGTGTAGGAATAGTTAAGTGAACAGGTAAGAGGATCTTGTTATTTAGACGTGTTGCGTGCTAAAGAATTCATTTGCATTATTATTCCTGTAAAGCGCAAAATTAAACATTAATAAAAAATAAAGCATAAGTACAATAAAAAAAGTTTTAATTTTTTATTCAATGCAATGAAACAAACTCAAGCAAAGGCATAGTATTGCTTCTTACCTTGTCTCGAATGAAATTCTTGTCTCACATTTTGCTGACTATTAATTCTCATCTGTTGCTGCTGTTGTTGTTGAATAACTAGTTCCTCTTGCATTTGCATACTTATACGCTGCATCTGTTTAATTGAATCAACTTGCGCTGGTTGTTGCTGTGGCGCTCGTTGATGATTCGATTGCTGAGGTGGGAACTGTGGTTGTTGGGGTGGCAAGGTGTGTTTTGATCGCACGTTGCTACCAAATATGCCTTGAGGGTTACGCTGTTGCTGTTGTTGTTGTTGCTGTTGCTGTTGCTGTTGTTGTTGTTGTTGTTGTTGTTGTTGTTGTTGCTGCTGCTGTTGTGAGAATTCATACGGAAATTGCGAGGGCATTGACTGCTGTTGCTGTTGTTGAGGTCCTTGTGCTTGCGACATCTGTGACGATGTACTTCCTTTGACGATCGGTCGACCTGCGAAATGTAAATTTTTCAAAGTAAATAAACCGCTAGATGCAAGAAGTAACCCAATTCATTTGATTTTTAAATTAAGCTTATATTATGTATCTACTAACAAGTTTCTTTTTCACCAAATAGATAATGGGTTAATCATAATAATAAAAACCATTCATAAACGAAATAAAATAGAGATAGAGTATATAAAATATGTATGAAAATTCTCCGCTGTGGTACAATAACAGTTTTACTTGCAAACTTTTAAAATATATACAAAAATAGAACTTTCATTTTAATATATAGTTTAAAAAGTTCTTGAATTCGAGTTTCAAAACGAACTGTAGGCGATTATCAACAATAACGTTTCTGTGGAAATAGTGCGAATTATAAGCTCGAGATGGAAGCAAAGATTAAATTAGTGAGAGATGACTAATATTTACATCAAAATAAAACAACAGGGAGTTAAAATAGTTAAAGCTTGGTAGGTGAAACAGATGTGTTGACAAACTGAAATAAGTTCACACAAATGTCTTAAATAATCGTGGGGGGTTACCAGGATGTTGCTTGATTTGAGAATTAGGACCAACAGCCCAGTTGGATAGCTGTTGCTGTGGTTGTGGTGGTTGTTGTTTTGGCGGTTGTTGTGGCTGTGATGGTGGTGGCAAAGGCGGTTGCTGACCAGAAGGCGTACCAGCTGGCCGCTGTTGCATTGGATGCTGCCGTGCTAACTGAGCGAGCATTTGCTGTTGATGCTGTGGGGTCGGCAGTTTAATAACATCTTGCAACCCACATCCAACTGCTGATACTGTTGACCAGACACACAGGCTCATTCACTTGTCTTATGATACAATGGGGATTTTCACGAGAAGCCAAAATAAGTAGGAGGATACGGAAAAAGAACTTATAAACCAAGCAGCGATTTTCAATCGCATTTGTGGATAGTGGCATTAACACGCACCTAATCAAGTCGCGCTTAATTTGTCTTTTATCTTTTCAAAAACTTACCTAAAATATTGCAAAATAGTCCTTACTAAAGTTAGAGCTACAATGCACAGCCCAAAAGAGTTGTATCTGTGATTCAAACTTTCATCCATAATCGAGCAAAGAAACATCAGTACGTTTAATAAGCATAGAGTTAAAGCAGACAGAACACACAAAGTAGCATACATAAAATACAGTAATAAAGCAAGAGAAGGGAAAATTGCGTAGGAAAGGTGTTATTTACAAGCAAAAGTAGTTTATTGTAAAATCTATCAAAGATTAAAGAACCACAAGTGCACGCTAAGCAATGTCTGTTGAACGCCCACAGAGCGTTATCTTGACTCAAATTAACTTGAAAATTGAATTCGGTCGTAACCGATCCTTTTTTTTCTTTTCATTAAAAATTTTTTTTAAAAAGATATCGTTATCGGTGTTTTGCGACAATCGTATTTTGAGTACGTTTTTTCTCTTGTGTTTCAAATACTACCAGAGCAAAGAAGTATATAAACAATTGCGCAATCCTACTGGCTAGCAAACTACACTACTTTTCAACATTTTACAAGAAAAATAAATACCATTTTTTGAGTACTAAATGCAATAGAATAGAGCAAAGGCTTAATTATATCTAAGTAGAAAGTATTTATAATTCTTGGCATTTGAAATCGAAGCATATGCAATCGTAATTGAATCTTTTTCAATGGAAGTGTAACAGTTCTGTACCATTAACAAAGAATGATTTTTTGTTCAATGATAATAATGCTAAAGAAAGTGAAGTAAAGAAGTCGCTAAATTAGTGAAAGTTTAAGTTAAATAAACCAAGTAAGTTTTCTCATGACAATCAACGTTTCGAACAAAATTCAAACCATGTTTGAAAATTATTGTCCTCCAATATAAAAAAAATTTAATCAATATCCGCGATAGAAATTTGATATACGTTGTTATTAGGCTCATTTTCACTTCTTCTGATAATTTGAGTGTTATTATTGTTTTCATCCGCGACTGTTTTGTCAAGTTCAACGACTGTCACTTTATTGGAAAACCATACGTGATGCTCATTCGAAGGAGCGGTAGAACTATCAACAGTTTTATCGACAGTATCATCCGACTTTTCGGGCGCGTTATTGCTTTTATGCTTCGATTTCAATGCAGGCTCTTTATCAAGTTCAGTCGCCACAGGATGCACATTTTTCGTGTTATCATTTGTTTCCGAGGGAAGCTCGGTTTTATCGGCTGTGTCAACTGTACTTGATGGAGCTGTTTCAAGTTGATCGCAGGTGAGCATCTGACCCTCTGGTTCCTTGTCAGCAGTCATTTTCCTTAACACCGAAGTTGGTGTGAATGCTAACGGCGTTGGACTGATTGATGGCTTAGCTGGAATATTTACTGGAGTAGCAGATCTTTGTGGATTGGCCGAAGGATTTGGCCCTGACGGGTGTAGGTCTTGACGTTTACGATAGTTTTGTTCTTCCAACTTTTTCTTCATCAAAGCATTTTGTAGTATATTCTGAGAGTGGGCTACTAATTCTCGCGGCGATGGTACACGAGCACCCATCACTATAAAAAATAATATAATTATCAATTTGATAGCACTCAGAGAGATAAAATATGATGCAAAGAAATGAGATATCCAAAGTAATTGAATTTAACATACTGTTATTCAATGGTGACGTCATCCTCTGCTGTTGTTGATAAATCATTTGTTGCAACATTGGATCTTGAGGCATAGGAGCATTTGAATGAGGACTAGTAGTACGTGGTGTCATACCACCATGGATTTTTAGAATACTAGCCAAAACTTCTCTGTGACGGTGCTGCATAGCAGGATTTTGCTGAAAATTAAAATATTTTATTTGATATCGAAATTATCATTTTCATTTAGATAAGGAAACAAATTTACTTGTAGTTGCTGAACAAGATGTTGCCTAGTTATTTCACCTCGATGCATACCAGTGATAATAGCTTCAGCTTCAGGTCTAGCCAACAGTTCTCTTGTTACTGAAGCATTATTAACTAACATTTGTATATCAGGTGGTAAGGGACTAGCGCCAATCATTCTCTGGTGATGTTGTTGCTGCTGCTGCTGTGCTGCATTTTGCATCATCATTGACAACATTTCATTATGCTGTCGTTGTTTTTGTTGATGTTGATGTTGATGTTGATGTTGATGTTGCTGTTGTTGCTGTTGTTGAATATGCAGTACTTTCATCAGATTTTCATGCTGCATTTGAGATTGATGATGATTTTGTACCGGTCCCAAGGGACCTACATGGTTGAATGATTGTGGTACTGGCATAGGAGGCTCGGACGGTGAGCGGGCTACTTGCTGAGGTGTCATTACTGGTGGTTGAGGATTTTTCATTTGAGAATTCAAAAGCTGAAATATGATAAAATTGTTATTATATAAAGTTTTGAACAACGTGAGCTATGTCGTGATCAAGAATTTTATTTTCATTTTATAACGTCATTAAAATGCCTCACTTCCATTATATATTCGCTAGTTACGATATAGTTTAATTTCAGAATTACTGCAAGTAGTTGCACAAAGCTATTGTATTATAATTTTAAATTTCACTTGGAAATATTTATAATTTTTAATAAATAAGAAAAACAAAATGAATATTATTATATTTTCATTTTTCATTTTTTTCTATCAGAATCTTCTTAATAGTGTACAAGCAGGTATGATCAACTAATCATTCTTCAAAGAACGTAGAAAATTTTTCTATGAAATATTAATGTTATAGCTAATCCGTTTTCTGCGGCAATATATGAGAAACCAACACATCCAAATCCACGATGCAATACACCCCCTAGTGACCTCCGCACCGGTCGACATCAGAATTTTCGAGAGGACAACGATGAACACACATTTTATAAATACTTGCAAGATGAAAATAAATGCGAGGACTTCTTATCACAAGAGATGCCAGAAACGTATGGATTCAACACGTATATTGAATGTAGACTTAATTGCATGTCATATATTGGAAGTGAGTAAATATTAATTTGTGAATATTTTTCGATGGAAAAATTAAATTATTTAATTTTTTTTCAGTTATCGATAACGAAATACATGATGCATAAAATGGTGGTCTCTTACCTGCATCAAAGTCATGGGTTGAATATTTTGAGGAGGCATCTGATGTTTTTGCTGAGGACCTGGGCCATTAGTTGCAGGTACTGCTTGTCCACCACTTACTTGAGCAAGCTATTAGCATAAATAATCAATGATAAAGGAATTTTTAATTATAATTGAAAATAAAAATACTATTTAAGCAACTTAGTGGCGTAGCATACCAATTTTTTGAAAGCAGTCATATCTTCTTTGGATTTATTTGGTTTCGGTGGCTCAGACTGTTGTGAAGGCATACCGCCTCGCATTCGAGCTTCTAATTCCTCAAGACTAACAATCTTCTTAGCTCCACCACCTACAAAAAAAGAATAACAATCATTGCGTGAATAGTATTTTACCATTTCATATAAACATTTTATATAAACATACCCATTTCTTTGGGTGGATTCTTATTAAGCATGGACATAAGATTGTTTCCTGCTGCATCACCTTGACCATTTTGACTAGGCTTATTATTTCTTTGCAACATTTCAAGCAATTTAAATCCTGTACCATCTGATGGTTGTTGAGAATGACGATGCTGAGACATGGCAGGAGTATTGGCAGCTGGTGCGATTGGAGCAAAGAAAGCACTAGATTCAGTCACCGATGGTATTTTCTCAGATGAATCGTTGAGCAAATTATTCAGAAGTTCTTCTTGAATAGAGGACCGCATAGGGTCCATTTGTTGGTTTTGTTGATTTGACAGCGGCGGACTTTCTCGCTGGAACCACTGACTGAAACGCGAACCCGACTTTTCACCTGCTCCAGCCCCGTTCTGAAATGGATAATCCAAAAAGGAGATTACATAAAGACATGGTATACAAAATTAATTTTTGAAATATTATAATTACAGAAAGAAGGTCCACAGTATCAGCTTGGAGGAACTCTTCGAGATTGAAGTTGTTATCTTTGAAGTCTTTTTTATCAGAATCAGCTGAAGCTGCTTCGGAAGAAGCATTAGACACTTTGCTTGAATCATTCGACTTTTCTTTCTGGCTGTTAGAATCGTCTTGCTTCGAAACAGGTGAGTGTGCCGCAGCAGTTGAAGACGAGTTATCCAAAGATGTTGGTGTATTACGACCTTTGATACCACCAGTACCGCCATCGTGTTTGTTATTGGCTGTCCCTTGAGACGGAGCAGTGGAGGCGGCAGCAGCGGCCGCAGCTGCAGCCGCAGCCGCAGCAGCAGCTTTTTCCTCTTTTTCATAAGTTATCTTTTTGTTGCGCTTTTTCTGGGCAGGCGATTGTTTTTTGTTCTTAGCAGAAGACGAGATAGACTTTTCCTCTGGTATGTCGTCAAAACCACGCAATTCAATGGTGTCGTGTTGAGAAGTCGGTCCTGAACTGAACCACTCAGGCTCTTCATCACGGTTATCACTGAAAGTACGGCGACGATCACGATCACGGTCACGATCGCGATCGCCGTAGCTGTCGAGACAGGAAAGTCGCATGAACATCGCGCGTTGCTGCAAGTTAGATAAATCTGAATGCGTAAACTTACCTTCGACGTTCTCGCCGATCCTTGTCCCTGTCGTTACGGTCGAGACGATCACGATCTCCTGCACGATCTCCGGCACGGTCGTAATCGCGACCAAAGGAACGCCTTTCAAAGCGATCATCGCGATCTCGATCACGATCGCGATCACGCAATCCACCACCGATGTTTCGGTCGCGATCACGATCGCTCGATCTGTAGCCGTAATCCGATTCATGCTTTTCAGCGTCACTCCGGAAGTCCCACATGTCACGAGAGAGGTCTCGAGTGAGAATACGCCCGCTCCCGATGCGCCTGGTAGCGTCACGATGGCTCAGCTGTGAAAAGAAAGTTGTCGTGAAAAAATTTGAGAAAATTTTACAATCTAGTCATTGTCTATGAAGATAACTAATACCTCTGCAGACAGTCTGACGTCAGCTTTGCCGATGGGGCTAACTGAACGCTTGACGGTGACGGTTGTCGCGCTAGCCTCCGTGACGTTAACAAAGCAGCCAGAATTAAAGCTCCGACGTTGGGGACTTAGGACGATGCCGTCCTGTTCTTTGCGAATCCTCTCGCGAGGGTCACCACTGCGTCGCGGCTTTGTGCTGTCATCGCTGTTCGTGCCGATTCCGGACGTGTTCGAGGACACCATCGAGCTGGTGACGGATCGCTCGTTTCGTCCACGCGACTCGTGCCAGCGTTCCGGGTCCCAAACCCCACGGGCGCTGTTGATTTTGAATTAGAATTTCGTTATTATTAGATCATTGAAAGAAACGTCAACAACATTTGCGTGTGATGTTGATATCGATGTAAATGTGTATGTGTCAGTATGTACAACATGCGTATTGTTACTCACTTGAAATAGCTGGAATCAAGGCAGTCGGGTTTGCGATTGGACCTGGGTAGCAACTTGATTTTCATGAGCTCCTCTCGGCTGTACTGGTATTGAGGTCTCGAGCGGCCAACCTCGACGATCGAGGCGTCGGTTACTTCACCGCCGATCGACATAGAGATAATCGCGTCGTCTCCTGTATTGAAACCAATGGTAAAGTATGTAATACAAAATTTGACGAATCGTCGTAAACATTGTATTATACAGTACGTCGCGTAATTTTCATACATAAACATAGTCACAGGCATACTGAAACTTAACTGAATCGAGCAACTTATGTGGATACCTACAAGACATGATACTTTAGCTATTGATCGAGTAGCGATGGTTAAAATTTCTATAAACATTAACTTGTAAATCTATTCGTACATAAACACACACACATACACACGTGTAAACGGACACTGGCGCTCGATTGACTCGTCGCTTGGCCGCGGGAGCTTTTGCACGCGCTCGAATCGTGCGAGCTCAGAGGCGCGTCAGATAGGACTTACGAAAAGCGAGCCAGCTAATGGGTCGGGGTTGATCCTTAGCCGCACGCTTAATCCTATGATAAGGTTTGGTTTGCTGAGCTAGGGTCAAATCGAGCTTCGGTGCACCCCTTGGACCGACCCGTGATCGACGTCGTTGTCGGCGGTGTCGCTGTTGCTTTTTCTGCTGCTGCTTCTTCTGCTGCGGCTGTTCTTGCTGCGGTTGCTGCGGCTGCTGCTGCTGCTGCTGCTGCTGCTGCTGCTGACCAGACGTCCGCGCACGTCGTTTCCCCTGACGTTTGCGCTTCCGACGGTTTACCTGCTGTTGCTGATTTTCTTGCTGTTGATACTGAAGCTGCTGTTGCTGTTTTTCTTGCTGCTGATGCTGAAGCTGCGGTCGCTGATGGATGAGGCTCAATAATCTGAGTGTGTTTGCTACGGCGTTTGACGTTTGCTTCAGACTCATTTTGACGCGCACGCTCTTGCGACGCTCGTTTGACGACTTTTTCACAGCCACTTTATTAGATTTACTTTTTCGTCCGAATCTTTGATGGGCAGACAAAACAATCGACATTGCTCGTTCAGAGATCTTTTATCTTTTCTTTGTTTGTACAATTATTCAGTGAAATACACACCTGATGGATGATTTTTAAGGATCACGAGATTAGGTTTTAAGCTTCCTCGCTCTGGAAGAGTCTTTCGGTTTTGTTGGTAACAGCACACAAAAGTGAAAACGAAACAACCGAAAGAAAGAGAGAGAGAAATTGAATTTATCGAATCGATTCCTGAACAATAATTATTAACTTAGAACGTCGATGGCTCCTGTGTACAATCTGTATATCTCATATACGTGATAGATCTCGAAATTTGCCGAATTTCGATTTTATAATACGAAATTGTCAGTTTATTATATGTATGATAAATACATATAATACGCGAGTGATTTTAATTGTATTATAATAGCGGCGTGCCGAGAGCGTTATAATATTTTTATTCCAATGTATTATACTGTATACAACGTGGACAGAGATAGGACTGTCTCTCGCGTTGTTTATGTTCAAATATCTTTGAAGAGCAGACTAAGGACACTCTGCTTATACTATAATATCGCATCGGCTCTCTCTCCGTCTTACGGATCGCTAATATGCTCTGACGCCTGCTGCTCTATGCTGATGCTAAATAAAATGTTGCTCCTTATAAATGCCGTTGAAGAAGCTGCGCGACGGATCTCGCAGTCTCTGTCGATTTTCCTTTCGGTTTATAAGAAAACGTCTTCGCGGTTGTCATAGAAGGGAAGATGATCCGAGTGAATTAATTTTCTCACGTTTTTTTTTTTTAAATTGTAACACAGAGAAATAAATACCTTTATGTCGTGAACGAAGGGTAGCGAGATTCGCAACTAACACGGCTCCGTTGGGTATGCGCTTATAAAGATAAACGTCGTAAAATAGCGTTAAGTAGCAATCGAATAAATAGCCTTTCAATAAGCGCGGCGTGCTTGAACTTGCTCAAAATACAGTCAAAATTCGATTGATACGACAGAGAGCGTGAATCGGCACGCCGGACGGCAAACGTTGCCTACCGTCAAAACTATTGGCTTATTAGTTATTAAGAGGGAGAACGAGTAGTGGTCGGGAAAGTTGGGTCGCGCGTGCGTGTGTGCGTGTGCTCGTATACGAGTACGAGAGTCCGCACAGCCGCGACAATTAGCAAGAAAAATCCGAGGAAAATGCGTGTATACACACACAGGCGCGCGCGCGCGCGTCTACCTGTACGCGTGCGTTGCTCGATGCTCGAGGAAAAACATCGACCAACTTGCAGAAGAGAGAGCGAAAGAGACGGAAAGTTTTATCATTACAATCAAGAATCTCGAATCAAAGTTTCGAAATCTGACTTTGTATTATACTAATGCGCGTCGCACTCGTGTGTGCGTGTATACGTATATGTATTACTTGCTGTATCGTACGCGTTTAGAGCCACGAGGAGGGGCAGTAGGTAACGAACGTCTGAGCTTAGACTCCGAATGTAAACAATAATACGCGAGCATGTAACATATCTCCTTTCGGAGTCTTATTACTCTATACATACACACAGCATAAAGTACACTCACACATATTTTAAGCCAGCACATAGGTCTTTAACCGTAAGATTATTTCATTTTCGAGAGTCTCGATTCATTAAAACGCATCATCGATAACGATGCGTGCTCGGGATTGCTTTTAGTCCGAGCTTCAAAATGCTACTATGGATATTGATACGATACAATAACATGACTTCGCCGAACATGGTTATTTATAATATTAATTTTTCAAATAGCATTATGCGATATCTTTGGTTACATTATTGCTATCTTATTTATCGTTCCTTTTTTTTACAATTAATTATCGATTTGTACTACTCCTTGCCTGCGAGTATCAATTTAAATAGCTTGACACAATCAAAAATAATTTTCATTGAGCAATTGATTTTCTCTAATTAGGGAGCAATGGTTATAGACGAGTACAATTTTTTTGACTAATAATAAAGTTCTGCAGCTTTGATTTACTCAAAAACTTACGAAATCATGTCTGTAGAATATACAGTTGGTTCATGAGTCATTTTGACACAAACAAAACAGTGGAGTGTTTTTTTCTGAGCTGTTTTGATAAGATTAATCCATTGTGAAAAAGTTGAATATACATACATTTTTAGGTTATAATTCAAACTTTTATAATACTCCATACCAAAAATATTGAGTTTGACCATTTAAATGTAAAAACAATAACCTATATTAGTTACTTCAAAGCATATAATAATATTTTTTTTTATAAAAATTAAATAATGACTCATTTATAACTTTCTTTGCATCGCTTCATTGCAGGACAAGTAATGCTTACATTTTCTTTATAAATTAACAAGAATTAAGTAATTGAAAAATTACTTTAACATGTAGCTCATATGAAATGTTCTTATTCATCTAAAAAAGCTTCAACTTTCTTTCGTACATAACAATTAGGAGGTAACCACATAAGTTGGCAATACACGATCTGAATTGTTAGTTTGACACTTTATATTTATTTTAAAGTCCAATAATTTTTTAGACTCAAAATAACAATTAAGAATTTATAAATGAAATAAAATTTTTGAATTTGGAAAATTTCAGCAAATATTCAGTAACTACCCATTCATAACTATAAAATAAATACTGATTTACAAAAATTGAACTTTTAATCATAAAATCCATGCAAAAAGTACCGTTAAATACAATGAGTAAAAAGTTCATTCAAATAAATAATACTCAAAGAAAGTAATTCTCACCTGGGGTTTCCCTCTCCCTGTCCTGCTCTGGCTCAGGTTCGGTCTCATCCTTATCAAGTTTAGTTTGACCCTCCTTGCTAAGGGCAGTAGTAACTGTTGAAGTAGACTGTTTGTTGTTGCTACTAGCCTCCACAGTATTACTGGACATGATTATGTTCTATTTCTTCTCACTTTCGTTGCCGACACTTTTGTTATTCGTGAAATATTTATAAATTCGTCCAGAAGAAAAAAAATTACACAGGAGTCTGCGTAAATTCTATACTTCGCGTATTGAATACGTATATCTGTATATCTATATTCACCGTACTATTAAAGTTCGTCCTTATATGTATATAGTTCGCCGTATTTTTATTATTATAATTTGTTAAATATATTAATGTATATCACAGACTTTGTATAAACACCTATCTTTTAGTAGTTTAAATGTACACTCCGCTGATTTCTTGTATCACGCTGTGCGTTTATCTGATGTATAAACGATAAATAAACGAGGTTTTTCTGGCTGTACGAAGAAAGCTAGGGCACGACTCGACGAACGCACGTCGCACGAGAGATGATCTAACGTTGTCCTATGCTATTGCACAGATGTTGTATATCGAGTTCAGCAACGAGAAAAATATGGATCTTTTTGGTAGCTGCTTTAATACGTTCACAGCTCTATTGGACTATCGATACCTTTCGGTATCTATATATGTGTATATATAGATGTATATATATATGTATTATGTGTATAAGCTGTGGCGCGTCTGAACTCTGAAGAGAAAGCCGAGATTCAGATGATATAGAGAGCGAGCGAGCTGTAGCAAAAAGACTGAGAAAAAAATTGAAGTTATGTTGTTTGCCAGCAGGAGAGAAAAGAGAGAGATAGAAAACGATAAAGGAGGGAAAGAGAGAGAGATGATGATGTCTTCGCCGGGATGCACACTATACTTCTAACGCGTATACACACTGCACACTATTTCGGATGATGCTTTGGAATAGAATTGATGGGAATCGATGCTGCAAATCGTCGGGTTATTGTGTATATTGCTGCAGCTGCTGCCTCGATCGGAGCTCCTCGCGCAAAGCAATGTGAGTTTCGTAGAAAATGGCGTGAAACACTCTAACTGCGTGGCGCAATATGGAAGGGGTTGCAATATACACGCGCACACACCGAGACACACGCAGAGTACGACGATTCGAGGCCCTCAGAGCCAACCAGCCAGGCACACACCACACACGCACGACCTATTCGTATACACCTCAAATATGTATGTATGTTGAGCGCAAAGTTCGACTCGCGAGACAGAGATAGACGGGCAGAAACGAGTTTTATATACGCTTAGCGCAGCGGCGGCGGCGGCAGCAACAGCAGCAGCAGTAGTAGCAGTAGCAGCAGCGAGCCACGGTAAAGTCAACGCCAAATGACAATAAATTCGCTCCGGCCGATGGCTGGCGCTGTACGCGGCTTTCTATGGTGCGCTCGCAGTTCGCACACGCTCTCTTATTTGCACGCACTCCAGGGACTGTATGGAGAAAAAAACGGAACAACACCACTATGCGCGGATATCTTTTATGATTTGGTTTCAGAGCTCGTGAAATTTTTAATTTCTCCACGGTTCACTTATTGCTAATGATATAACCCGTTGCGGTCAACGGCTATGATCTGTCTTACCAACGGTTCGAATTGGTGCACGAATACTGCCTATAACGTTACGAACTGCGCGCGTTGTTGCAAAATGCCTCCGATTTTCTTGTTTCTTTTGAATATTTAATGTTCGAAATTTTTAAAAACAAATTTTATAACTTTTTCGAACATTGCGAGTTTCTGGTAAAATAGAGAGTAACTTTTTGATAATTAAGAAACAAAGTTTTAAAATCTTGTTTCATTTGAACAAAAAATTTCTGACAACATTATTTATTGTTTTTGCGCTGAGTTTAAAAAATTAATAAAATTTAAATAATAGGTCTTATAAAACTTTTCTACGACCGGACCAATGAAACAATTTATTTTGCGATGGATAATACTGAGCAGATAAATTACCCGAATTTTTCATTCAAAACACCATTTCTTCGAATTGCATATTTTTTAAAATTATGAATGAAGATTTAAATTGCGCTCCCGTAAATAAATACTTAATGTTTGTCACAGTGACGGTCCGTCTGTCGTATATTCTTGCGAACGTATTTATTATGTATGTTACGAGATTTTTTTATAGATATGAGATATGTAATGATAAGCTTTGATAAGAATTTAATATTCAGCTGTAGCAGCTGACACGCTTCTGAACGTGCTATTATAACGCTTTTGTTATTATGTATTAGTTTAAAATAAATTACGACGTATTCCTTTTTTTTATTTGTTGTATTGTACATTTCAAGTTTAACATTATGTTGAAGAATATAAATAAAGCTAATACTGCTCAGTATTTCAAATACTACATGAGTAGTTTGGCTACCAAACAATCAAACAGAGTAAGATTTTTATTTATATTTTTTAATATGAACAATTCTCATTACAAACATAATTTTATAGTTAGAAGAATTCAGAGAAAAGTTGAGTAGTAATAAAGATGTACCAATACTCATGGATTCATTTGGTCGCCAACATACGTATCTTAGAATTTCTTTGACAGAGAGGTGTAATTTGAGATGTAAGTTCAATAAATGTAAAGTTTCTATATTCTATTGAATTAAACTATTTTTAGGTACTTACTGCATGCCAGCCAATGGAGTCCCACTTACCAAAAAGGACAAAATACTTAGTACTGATGAAATTATACAGCTGTCAAAATATTTTATTGATGCAGGAGTAAATAAAATTAGACTAACAGGAGGAGAACCCACAGTTAGAAAAGACATTCATGAAATTATCTGTATGTTATTTACCATTATAAAATTAATCTTATACTAATATTAAATTAAATCAAAAAATTATATAATTCAGCTAGATTAAAAGACATCAGAGGTTTAGAAACTTTAGCTATGACTACTAATGGTATTGCTTTGACTAGAATGTTGCCTTCTTTGCAAAGGGCTGGCTTAGATCTATTAAATATTTCTTTAGATACTTTGAAACCTGAACGCTTTGAAAAATTTACATTGAGAAGAGGATGGACTAAAGTTTTAGCCTCAATTGATTTAGCTATTCAATTGGGATATAATCCCTTAAAAGTACAGTACAAAAAATTCAAAAGTAAAATATAATCAATCAAGATATTTCTCAATTCATCAAATATATTAATATTTTTCAGATTAATACTGTGATAATGCGTGATTTCAATGATGATGAATTAGTTGATTTTGTACAATTTACTAAAGATAGACCAGTAGATGTAAGATTTATTGAATACATGCCATTCTCTGGTAATGAATGGAATACCAAAAAAATGGTACCTTTTTTAGAGATGAAAAAAATTATTAGAAAAAAGTATCCAGAGTTTCAAAGACTCGCAGATAAACCCAATGATACTTCTAAAGTAAATATCAATGTAACTATTTAAAATTAGATAGAATCAAAATACTAAAAACCTTATTAATTTTGTAGGCTTATCATGTACCAGGGTTCAAGGGTCAAATTGGTTTCATAACATCAATGACACAAAACTTCTGCAGTTCTTGTAATCGGTTAAGAATAACAGCCGATGGTAATCTTAAGGTGTGTCTTTTTGAAGGCAAAAATGAAATATCTTTAAGAAATGCTTTGAGAAACGGTTGTTCAAATGAAGAACTTAAAAGTATAATACAAAATGCAGTACTTAAAAAAAAGAAACAACATGCAGGTACATTATAATAATCTTAAAAAATTGAATCTTTCATATACAACAAAACATCTATCCATCAATTTATAGACAAGGGAAAAACCTTTTATTCATAGTAAATATTTTTATTTGAATGAAAGGTTTTTACTTTGTTTATTCACATTTCTATAAAAGATTTCTTTTTAGTTTGAATTTTATATCCTGTTTCAGGCATGCTCAATCTTAGTCATATGGAAAACAGACCAATGATTCTTATTGGTGGTTAAATTTGGATGGATCTTGTTTTGTTGTAATGCATGTTATTTTATTGAATTTCTAAAGTTTTGGTACAATTAAACAGAATTTATATATTTTTTTACGCACATAGTTAATACTTCACTATTTTTAGCAAACTTCCAAACAAAAAACTATAAAAGTATGGTACCTGGAAAACAAAGTTATTTATTTAGTATTTTGACACAGTTAGCTTCAGTGCAACAGCATAATATTAGATTATGTAGCTCATTAACACATGTAAATGACAGTGGTAAAGCATCAATGGTAGATGTAGGAAATAAAAATATAACTCATCGCACAGCGCAAGCTCAAGGGTTTATATATGTTGGACCAAAAATTACAAAGCTAATTGAAGAAAACAATATAAAAAAGGGAGATGTTTTAACAATTGCTCAATTAGCTGGCATTTTGGCCGCTAAAAAAACATCCGATTTAATACCCCTGTGTCATTCATTATTATTAAATAATGTAAAAGTTGACTTAAATTTGAATCAAACTTCTTATACAGTTGAAATAAGATCAGAGGTAAAATGCAGTGGAAAGACTGGAGTAGAAATGGAAGCATTAACAGCTGTTAGCATTGCAGCTCTCACAGTTTATGATATGTGCAAAGCAGCAGATTTATCACACAGCATGCAAATAAATGGTATCGAGTTGGTATCAAAAACTGGTGGTCAACGAGGAGATTATCACAAAAAATTTTCAACTAATAATCATACTTCTTAAAACAAAATGTCAAACATAAAAACTTATCTATAAAAGTATTATTTATGTGCACTTTTATGTATTTAAAGTACAAATCAATTATCAACAATTATCGGATCATGTAAATAACAGTTATATTTATATTTTATACTTATATGAATAAATCAAATAATATTTTATGATAACCTACTATTAAACGAATTTTTTTCTCGAGGGTTCATCTTGAACGCGTACTTGTAAAACACTTTGCGGTCCACTTTTCCACACATTACCACTTTCATCAACAATATTAGTAGTGGTCGTCACATTGTAATTGCCACCGTTGTTGACCGTTAATGAACACGCGTTCGGTTGGGCCAAAGAGAGCAAAAATTCACAAGCAAAGAAGTCACGATGCGGCACAACAGTCTGTTCGAGTTGGGTAATGATTTGTTCCTATAAATATGATTCATTGATTAATTTTTCAATCTCATTATTAAAATTCATTTGAATAATTTCCCTTACCTTTGGTTCACTACTGGATTTTATCTGTGTAGCAGCTGTTATTGATACCACAATAGCAGCAACAGACCGGTAAAGTGAGGCTCGCTTGCCATGTCTGAGAACACCCTCGACTTTGAGAGCTAATTGGCTGCCTTGAGGAACCGAAAGCGGTTCATTGACAACCTTTGGCTGTGGAGCGACTGACAATTTGATGCTAGTAGATTGTATTGTCTGGTAAAAGAATCGAGGAATCGGCAGCCTTAATTTGCCTGAAGTCAGCACTCCGATCTGTTCAACTATGTTCGCTGTTCTCAGTAGATCCATTTGAGTTGCACCACAACTCGCGCTGCTGCCGTTCACGCTTGGAGCCAAATCGCTCAGTTGAAAGCAGCATCGCGAGAATTGACGCAGCTCGATTGTATTTCCGAAATTAAACATGGAGTCAACGGTTGGTGGTGCTGGGCCTCCGCAAATTCCATGCACACTTTGAGCCAGTAGAAGGCACAACTCTTGATTACTATTCATGGTTAGTCAAGGGAAAATATTGATTAATCGAAATTAATTGCAAGTTCTAACTGAAATATTTTTCATTAAAGGATACGCTTTTAAATTGCTCAATGAGCCGGGATCAGCATCGAAAGCCGTTTGATATAACTTTTCATAATTTTCTGCCAAAGTTTGTAGCTCAACGACCGATTTTCGTAACTGAAATAAATAGTCATTTTATTTAGAGCAACAAATTATATAAAAACAAAGAAAAAATAATCAAATTCTTTAACAATAAAGCTTTTACAATTCTCTTATATGTACCTGAGTTGAAGCACGACCACACCTATAGTACTCATCTCCTTGGGCTAAAGCTTCTTGCGAGGCAATAGCGAATGGCGGGGCAGTCCACAAAGCCCTGCAATTGTGTATGAGCTGCAGCAAAACTTGTAAAAACTCACCACGTAATTTTGAATAATCACATGCGAATTGTAAGTTTTGCTGATGTGTTCCAGCAGCTTTGAATGATGCACAAGCACTGGAGTACAGAGATATAGCACCATTTAATTTTGCAATTGTGGCATTTTTTCCAGCATTCAAGGAATCATCTCTACAATAATAATTTCAATGTTAAATCAAAGTATCATTAAATTGAACGTTTAAATTCATTTAGGAGGTAAAATTACATTAAGTAGTTTTCTGCACTTGACATCAGCTCTAATCCTAATAACCAAAAGTGGTGTTGCTCAGATGCTACAGTTTCTTTTAAAATTTTAAATAGTTGCATTGCGATTCTATGATGCCCATATCTGGTAGCATTCCGAGCTATTCTATATTTATTCCAGTCATTTACAGATTTGACTGTCATATCAATAACCTCCAGACATTCAGCATTCCAATCAAACCCACCAGCAACTAGTTGAAAAAGTAAAGTACACAGCATGACTTTGGTGTGTTCATGAGATGTATGTTGTAGTTTATTTAAAATTTCTGGTAAAAGAGGAAGTAGAATGTCTTCTTTTAGACCACCAATTGCACCAAGGGCTTCACATAGAGCAACTTCTTGATTTGAGCTCTGTTTGTCACTATCACTTGTGTTCATTAGCGTTGAACATATTGCATCAACAAAGTTACTGCAATGACTATGTTGAGCTTGACAAAGTTTAACAATCATTTTTAAGCATACTTTTAATTGATACAGGTACTTGTCATCCAAAGATAAAAGAGTTACTAAAGATTCTAAAGAGGCAACCAAATCTTGAATGCAGTATACTGGTAAATTTTCTTCATAACTGAAAAAGAAATTCAAATTAGGACTTTGTCTATAATTTTTTTAAATAGATTAATTATATACTCACCAGTAACAAGCCAGCCGGGCTAATATTGTTACAGCTTTTACAGCAATGATGGGATTAGGAGAATAACAAGCATTTGAACATAAAATTACAAGTGCATTTCCTTCATCCATATTAGATTCACAAATAACAGGACTTTCGCTCAGAACCTCAATGACTTGCAATGATTTTATAAGTAAATATTTATTGGTAGAGTTATTTTTCAAAAGTTTGTCTGTATTATCTAAAGAAATTGATGATTATTGTTATTGTGATCATTAAATTGATTTATAAAAATTAAAAATAAAGTAATTACCTATCAATTGTGCTACAGCTGCTTGGGGCCATAAGTGTGCTCCATTTTTAGCTAGTGTATGTAACAAGGACAATGCATGAGTCTTAATTGATAATCTTGGATCTTCAACTAAATATTTAATTAACAATGTCACTTGTGCTGATACATTAATCAAAGTTGCAGATGCTAAAGTGGTTGAAGCACTTAGTGTCACTTTAACAAATTCTGCTGCTGGATAGCTTTGTAAGAGCTCTAAACATAATTCATTAGCCTAAAAAATAAATAGGAGAATTTGTAATACTCATTTTAAATTAATAATTAAAGAAATGTGAGAAGTAGTAAATAATATACCATAGAAGCTGTGGAAATATCATGATGCATATACTGTAAAATTGGTATCAACTGCAATTTCATTGATGCTGGAGTTGATTGACCTTTTATCATGTCTGAGATTTTACTACACATAAAAATGGCAAATTGTTTTGACTGAGCAGCAAACATTTGTGCTGCATAAATAGCTGCTTCAACTTGCACCAAATCATGACAGTCCATAGCTCTTCTGATGCTGTGATGAACCTGTAATTTAAAAATATTGTTAATAATTTGATTTTTATAAACTGCATTTCATTTTGAATGCTTACATGCTTTCTCTCTGGTATTATTCTTGCAACGCTTCCTAAAGTACGAAGAGTCAATGCTTTAGCCACTGGGTCATTGGAATGCATCACACTATAAATTCTTTTTACAAATTCGTCAACATTAAGAATCTTGTCCAAGTGTTTATCGGTTTGTTGACAGACTCGTAAAACCCATACTCTTAAGAAGTTACTTCCTACTCTGAACACATCAGCTAATTTCAAGAGAGATGAGTTGATTAAAATAGGAAAAGGATATTTTTCAAACAGTCTTGGAAACCGAACAATAGCTTCACATTGCTCTCCAATTTTAGTGGATCGTAAACCTAAAAGTTTAAATCTTTTGTAATAAGAAAAAAAGAATCATTTTTTAATAGAGTAAATATAAAATTCGAACCTTTATCAAGTTCCATGAGAGCAGAATTAGCATCCTGCTCTGGTTCACCATAAAATAACTCATTTGATCCAGCCATTCTGATCATGTTTTAATATTATTATTTACACTTATGCTCCTTTTATGAAATTACAATTATTTCCACAGGTCGTTGAATTATAAAACTACTGAACTAAATTACACTCTGCACAAGTCATGTTGGCCATAAATAACGTCTTGAATAACGCACAGACAATAGTAAACAACTTTTAGCTGTCGGCTTGATTTCAGGTTAGATTACGATTTGCGAATGACAATATTGCTAGCGTCGCACGCGTATTCTACGTATTTAGCAGAAAACTGGAATAAATGTCAATGATCAAGCGTCACTGAAAGGTAAACAGTTCATTTCCGTTGGTGGATTGATTTATTGCAGTATCAAAAGAATAATATAAATAATAAAAATAATAGAATGCAGAGACACGCGATAAGCGCGAAAAATGCGACTCTTACAAAATGAAAATCAACACGATGAATTGCAAAATCACATCGTTTGTAAATTCAGCATTTCTCTCAAGGAAATTTCACTTTTCTTTTAATTCAAAATACCGAATCTCCAAATTTATTTTTGTTAAAAGTCAATTTCAAACGCGTCAACGATTGGCGGTCAAGCTCGCAAACATTAACGGAGCCGCCGCGAAATAAGAGCGCAAGCGCAATCTTACACCCCCACACCCATAGCCGCATTAGGCAGCAGCAGCTATCGTGCCATAAGCCAACGCCAAGTCTGCGAGAGAGTGGAGTCGTCGACGACTGTATATGAGTATGTGTGGTGTGTGTACATGCCAGACGTGTCGAGTGGATCCAATGCAGCAGCAGCAGCAGCAGGCGGTTGAAAACACCGTGGCTGTGTACGCGCACAGACACACATACACCCGCAGCTCACACGTACAGACAACAAATGACAAAGAAAAGTCCAAAATGGCGATCGTGTCGGTGTAGGTGCATTTCACACAGTCGAACGACCGTCTCGCGATAGTGCGATACGACGACGACGACTCGGGCAACACAACAAGAAGGTTCGTAGCGCATATAAGTTTCTTAATCGCTGCAGTCAGTGGCCTACGTGTGTGCAACTCTCGTGCGCGTCTATATATGTATGTGGACAAATATATATCCCTGTGTACGTGCATAACTTGTGAGTATATGCAGCATAACTACTCCGACGGCTCGGACGTATAATACGGATCATTGACTTGAAAAAGTCGCACATCGGCCGATGGAGATGTGGTACAGTTGCGTATAAATGATACAGCATCAGCAGCAGCAGTGATCGTGGTGTTTATGCGCATCCTAAATTGCATTATCGCGTGATATCTCCATTATATATACAGCGAAAACAGAACGTCGTACACGACCTTTAACGCTGCATGTTTATCCAAATGTCCGCTATAGCTCACTCTATGCCAGGTTAGTATCGCTCTGCAGCTTATCGCAAATAGCTCATACTGATACCGAGTTCGATGATCCATTTAAGAGATATATTAATAGCCGCGAGCGGTGCATGTAGCTATCATTTCTCACGTATACGTAAAACGTTGCAGGTACTACCTCGAATAAACTGTCACAAAATCGGAGCAACGAGAGCGTTGGGTGAGTATATTTATTATGCTACAGTAGATGCATTTGACGTTTTGTTCTCGCTTGTTTACATCTCGACGTTCAAGTTCGGCCACCATTACAAGTTAATTAATTCATGCGCTCGCGGAGCGTGCGTATTATGCATTCGTACACAGATAAGTGCGTTAAATATTACGCGTTCGAGGGCTTCCTCCGCCAACCACGATCGCTATATATGTATTTTGGCAAGTGTGTGTATGTGTGTGTGTACATAGAGTCAAGTCAAGAGTGCGGAATTTAAGGTTAACGCTGCGAGCTGCTGTTGGGACACAGTACGACAAGCTCTCAAGGAACCTTGTGTGGTAATTGTTGGGCAAGCTTTGTGCACACCTCTCGATGCATTGCAACCTGCTTTGTATCGCCCGAATTGTAAAACGAGGAGAAATTTGCCTATTGTCGTTGCTCACTTTTTTCTGTTTATGCTACTAGATTGACACATTTGTCACATGTTTACATCATCCAAAGTAACTGTACATTAAAAAAAAAAAAAAAAAAAAAAAAAAAAAAAAAAAAAAAAAAAAAAAAAAAAAAAAAAAAAAAAAAAAAAAAAAAAAAAAAAAAAAAAAAAAAAAAAAAAAAAAAAAAAAAAAAAAAAAAAAAAAAAAAAAAAAAAAAAAAAAAAAAAAAAAAAAAAAAAAAAAAAAAAAAAAAAAAAAAAAAAAAAAAAAAAAAAAAAAAAAAAAAAAAAAAAAAAAAAAAAAAAAAAAAAAAAAAAAAAAAAAAAAAAAAAAAAAAAAAAAAAAAAAAAAAAAAAAAAAAAAAAAAAACAAACGATCGTTTGACACATTTCGAATAATCTGAAACATCATTAAAATCATCAAGTACTTTTTCCGAAATCATTGAAATCGTGCAGTCTTTCAAGAGCACGGTTGAAAAGTGACACCGTTGCTCGATTAATCGAATCTTTAATCCAGAGTACATTGGATTGAAGCGTTCGTAGAACGTGATCTCAATTTCTCATTCTTTCCTCGTTACAAGAGCAACCATTGAGTTAGGAGCTCCGCGATGCATCAAATAGTTTTGTCAATATCGACTCGAATCCGTATTATGGTCACAGCAACAGGTACACTGTGTGTAGGTACACATCGTTCGAAAGCGATCGCCCGAGATCCACTCATTTATGCGCCTCCGTAACGGCAGAAGCAGCGGATGTTTTACGGTGATTCGTTTGAGGAATCCGGCCGCGGTGCGTACGTAATATATAGACGGAGGAGGAACAGACGCTTTTTTTCCAAAAACGAAATCAGATGTCCTGCGAGCCACTCGATGCATGTGTGCGGGATATTTTGAGATCGTCACTGGTGGGAGTGAAGCATTATTATATTATAATGTTAGGTATACCCTATATGTGAGGCATTTAAGCGACGAGAGGCACATTGCACCGGTGTGGTGTGCATGTGTATGCCCGAGCGAGCGCCTGGTTTATAGTATACTCTGGTAGAAGAGGCGGCGGTATATAATAGCGAGTGCGAAAGAAAAGTGTCAGTCTGTGCCGAGCGCTCTTACCGAACGGACGTCCGCGTAGCAAGGCGCGCGCGCCCGCGTCTCCATCGACAGAAAGCCGAGGCGAACTCTTGGGCTTTTCGCCACATCCTGCTTACAAGCTCGCTGTTGAGCTGCGTTCGCGTTGACAGTGTACTTTTTGATGCGCGTGCAGAAAAAACGGTTCCTGCCATCGGTCACGTTCAAAGCTTGACGTCTCGATAAATCGGCCGATCGAATCTAGAGGCCACCCGAACGAGAGGAGAAAGAATAAAGAGAGAATCGTCGCCGCCGCCGCCGATAATGAATCAGCGGACTGCACGTGCGTGAATGTTTTTCTCTTTTTCCAGTGTGTGTGCGCGAGTGCGAGCGTCGATCGCCTCGACTCTCAGTGCTTCGTGGGTGCCCTATTAGTTTAAGTGAGAAAAAAAAGAGAAAAGAATCATGTTTACCGGTACTGCGTCGCTCGGTGGTATGGAGGGTTACGAGCAGATACCCTCCTACGAGGAGAATTACCATGGGCTGCCGGCTGGCTCGGTACTGCCGCCCATGGCCTATCCCAACGATTTGCATCACGTTAACGCTTGTATGCAGCCCCATCAACAGTTGACAGAACTCACTAATCCGACCAAGCGTAAGAGGTACACCGTTTTTCGTTTATGTTTTCGTTTGATTTTTCGGCTAACTCAACCGATTAGCTATGGGTTTAACATCGATGTGTTGCGATTCTCAATTTAACTAATAAGTAAAATCGACCACGTCTTATTTCACGCTCAAATCTAGATTTTTATTCAAATTTATTTTAAATTATTCAAATTTTCCCGTTAGTTTTTTCCGCAAAAAACAACAATCATCCGACGAAAAAAGATGAGAGTTTACCTTGGTATCTGAATTCAAATTCACTGGATTCTTAAACTTGGACTGGATTATCATATATCTTTAATAAGTATCAGATTTCCCAATCGAAAAAATTGAAAAATCCTTTACAAACTAGTTCGATAAAAAGTATGAGCTTGATAAAAATTGAGAGTAAAACTCAAGAAAAGCATTATTATGTAGTAATGAGATCTTCGTTATACGAGAAATTAATGAAGCTTTCGGAAAGATGAATTTAGCCGAAAAGCTTGCCTACCAACGCAGTTTGTATCAAGTTAGCTTACCTTTGGGAAGACTGCGCTGGAAACGGGGGATGCCCTGAAATGTACCGACAAAAACGGAAATGAGTACTTTTCAAGGTGATTTGAAAAAAAACATCATCATAAGCTTATCATCAATTACATCATAAAGAAGTATTTAAATATGAGATAAACATAATCTAAGCAAACTCATGACTGCTTGCTACATAATACAAGTATTGTTAATGAATCGAGTAAATGTAAAGCGTCCTTTTCAATACAGCAAAACTAATCGACAGATAAGCTCATAAAAATATTTATGTTTTTACAAGAACGTCAAAGTAAATTTCACGTCACATTAGTACGTCAGGAAATAAAATATTAATCACCAGACGAAAACTTCAAGACATGGTTGAAATAATTTTTGACAAATCAAGGTGTTCTTTCTCTGCCTTTCTTTAAACGTATTATTATAATGCATTACTTACCTGTTATTACTTCACCTTGATCTATAAAATAAAAGAATATCATACATAAGAGCAGAAAATCTTAATTTACCTCGGCGCACGAGTAAAAAGAAACACGAGTAACGATGTGATAAAAAAATATTTTTTTCATTCGCGCACGAACGCGTTGCTCGCATTGCGATTTGTTTTGAAAATATGAAATATTTATGTCGATGCATGGTATTCGCGCGCTTAATTTTCGCGCGATGAAAAACAAGGCGAAAAAAAGCGGTAAGCACCGTTAGCTGCACGGACCACGTATGTCCATACGCACACGTGCAGCTTAAACAAAAAAAAAAAGTGAAAAAAGGTAAAAAATTCGAAAATCCAACACGTAACTGAGATTTGAGGTTGTTATTTGCATGAGAGCTCAGCGCTATACATGATGACGCTATTGAGATTATGGCTACTCTCTTAGATGCTACATAATATCCTGCGCGTGCGGTGCTTTTTCTCTGCATATAATAGCAATCGCGTACATTTGCAGTGTGTGTATTTATGTGTGTGTATCGCGTGCTCATTACACATATAACCATATGTGTGTGTGTGTGTGTGTATTTCTTGAGACATGGTTCGTACTCGCGGGCCGTTAACCGTTTATATACAGTCGTACACGTGCATGCTCCGCGGCTGAATTTTGACGTTTCATTGCTCGCGATGAAACGTCGAATTCGCGGCAAGACGCGAGACGTACAATTTTCAAAATGACAAATGGCATGCACCCTTCGCAAAAGGATGAATTTGCTATCAAAATATCAATGGGGCCATTATTCTTCGTATCGAGTCTCTTCGATATACATGTACCGCAGTCACGGCTATATTTTTACTTTATAAACACAGGGAGGGTTAACGAACTCGCTCGCGCGCGCGATCGGCGAATCGGTATCGGAGTCAAAATATCCGCATTAAACTTTCTCGTTAAATCTAAAGTTGTATACATTGTGTTTTCCAAAGTAATTTTTTTGTTTGTGCTATATAGGATGACGTTGGTACACAAATTTTGTATAAAAAGTATACAAACTCTTTTTACCGAAATAATCGTTGCGCCGCTTCCAATGTACCGAGCTGCGTTGAAAGTCGCGCTTTACGGGCGAGATAAGCTTTCGAAAAATGTATTATTTTTTATTTTTTTTTATCAAGGACAAAGCTTTAAAAATGCATCGATAGCATATCTAGAAAAAGTATTGCACGTTACGTTGTTTTTTTTTTTTTTTTTAACAAGCACGTGTATTATTATTAAGCTTAGAAAACAAACATTATTAGAACGTGGCCTACATGCATACATGTAATGTATAGATTTAAAAAGCAAAAAGTATCGTGTCCATGTATTGTACATTTAAAAAACAAACGTGCTAAATAGTACCCCGCTCAGCCTTGATAACGGGTCTGAATACGAAATTATAAATTAACTACGTACGTAGTTTCGATGATATGGGCAATGAATAAAAAGTTTGTTTTAATGCATGCCGCAGTGTGTCGAGAGATGTTCGCGTAAATGTGTATAGTTGCTTAGTACATCCCACGATACGGAATTAAATGTAAATACAAAATTATACAAAGCACAAAGCGATAATTGCACTTGCATATATTATATGTATGATAGTCACGCTGCCCTGCGAGCTGTCGATTAAAACAAAATTATCGCAGCTAATAAGTATTTAGGCGCAAATTTATGCAGTCCCACTGCGCTTTACTGCTTCTTAATTGCTCGATCGAGATCTCGAACGGATTTTGCGAAAAGATAGGAATACGTTCTTGTACATAAACATTTATCGAGGTACATATATCTATGATAGTGGTGAAAAATGCGCTTGCGACGCGGACGTAAAAAATAATAAAACTACGACAGCGACTACAACAACAGCGGCGCAACAACGAGGGAATAAATGTAGGAAGGGGTACAACTACCACTTGTGTACACTGCGCTTCTTGCGGTAGAAAAAGAGAGATAGAGAGTGAGAGAGAAAGGACCATAGGTACAACTTACCCGGATGCGCGCTTATATTACACCGGAGTATTCCTCTCTCTCTTTCTCTCTCTAGCATGTCTCTCTTTCTTTTTGCTCTGTTCTTTGCTTGCTTACTTGCTATAAGCCTTTTTATTATATGCGTTTTATATAGCGCGGACATATGGGAACCACGTGGTGCACCCTACTCGAGCGCAAGCAAAATTTTTATGAATCCATTTTTTTTTATAAAAACACCTCATCTGTATACGAATGAAATCGAATTTGAGACTTTTACGTTGATTCGAATAATCGAAGCTCCGAGACGACATCACGCGGACGATTCCATGTGTTTCGTCTTCGCAGCTATCGTCGATCACATGTATACAAACGCGAATCACTCGCGATGTACATCATTAGCTACGAAGACCTGTTGGTAAAACGCTAGCTATATCGTGCCTATAAGCCCGTCTTCTTTGTGTTCACAGATCCGATGAGGACGACCCGAATTCGGGCAAATACAGAAGAATGGAAGACGACAATATTCAAGATAAAGAGCGCTTCGCCAGGTAAGTCCAATCGTTCCGCAATATTCCTCTCTCTCTCTCTCTCCCTTTTTTGCATTGGTGCTGGCTCTTTTTTAATTTTACGCGTCTACCTGCGTCGAATAATAATGAGCGTGGAGGCCTCTGAAAGACTCTCTCGCGTCCACGCGCTACTCTTTGGCCACGCTGAGACAGAAAAGACAGAGTGCGCTGTATATAATATGCCACATCTCGACTCTACGAATGTCTCTAAGTGTGTACGTGTGTGTGTATGTTTGTATACGGTTGGGCACATAACATGTAAATGTACATGCTACGTACGAATCCCTTTTCAACTGTAATAATATACATGCTTTTTCTGTGCGCAGCTACTCGCTCGCGCGCGCGAAAGATTCACGGGTCGTTGACGCGCTGCTGCTGCTGCCGCTACTCTGTACAGCACATAGATATATGGGCTAGACTGTAACAAGTTTAATATGCTGAAAATTCAAATTGAAACTAATTATGTACTAATAAATACTATGTTGACAAAAAATCCGGTCAATTTGAGCCTTTTATTCCGTTTGTCTTGTTTTGCTTTTATTGGGTGAAAATATAAAAAAATTGAAAATTACAAAAATAAACTCATTTTTTCACATCCTATAAAAGGAAAAACTATGCTTTTCATCCTTTTAACGCGTAACCGAATTTCTCTATCGACCTGCCTATGAAGTCATTTAGTGTAAAGTAGTACTTTAACTTTATCACAATATTGACTAATTTAAAGCATAAAAACAACATTAATTTTGATCTTATATTATATTTTCATTTTTAAAAGTTTTTTTAAGATTATAAACATGATTTATGATAAAAAATTTTAATTCCTAACCAAATTTTGAATCAACAGACAATTACTCAAATATTTTCGAAATCACTGCATAAAAGCAGAATAAATTCTATGAAATGAAAATCTAACTTTGAGCCTCAATAGATTCATGGAGAATGGACCCACAGGGCTCAAATTTTTACGTACTTCATTTCCCGATGTATTATTTAAAAAGTACACACTAAATTCATATGATAAATTCACTTTTAATTTTTGGCATACTACACTTGTCATGGTTAAACCCATATGTGTATATACGCTGGGTCCGTTTTACACCCCCGCCAGAAAGAACACGAGAGAGAGAGAGAGAATTTTCAATGTGTACATGCATGCAGTGGACTCGAGGCTCTTGTATATAAGTATACATATACACATGTATAGATATACTACATACACACGCGTATACCACTAACTACGTCTACTACTACTATTACTATACTCGTATACAGCGTGGGAAACGAGGCAGGCCGTATGTAGCGCGTTCCGCGTCTATATATACAACATAACACATATATAGCTACACATACATCAATGAAGAATCGCCTTTTTTCCAGGACGAAAAAATCGACAATTAATGACTCTATTTTGCGGATGCCACGAGCTCCATCTCGAGCAGGCACCTTTTTTTTGTAATTCAACACGTTTTGCTCCAATTGCTCTTTAAGTGAATTTACTTGGCATTTTTCAAACTTGTCGAATTTTTCAAAAGCGCCTTCGGTCATTTTGAAAATCTCAGAAAACATCAGAGAATAGAAAAATAATGTTCTCGCGAAGCTTTTTTTATAAAATATTTCGTCATATAAGAGAAATTAAAATATTTTTTATTCCAGCAGCCCCGCAAGTACAATGTTGTTTTCAACGAATCTTGAAGTCTCTCGTGCGCTTCTTCTTTTCTTTTACTATCTTTTTTTTTTCAAAGAAGAGCTGAAAAGATGTATAAATAAAATTCTTACAGAGATCTTACATTAAGTGTAGGTATATTATACTGTCTTGCAACACGAGTGGTGACGGCGGCGCCGAGGGTCTGCTGTTGCTGCGCTCTCGCTCTCTCGCGCGCGAGAGAGAGAGAGAAAGGTCGAGACTTGCGACCCTTGACCTTTTAAAAACACAGTGGTAGTTACAAGCTAAGAAATAATACCTTGTATACTGTCGGGTACCAAAGAGAAATCATACACAGACTTATTTACATCACTATTTATGTTTTTTTTTGTATTTTCCAACTATTCACGACGACATCCTTGTAGAAGGTGATTTTTTTTTTTTACACTATAAAATTTATAACGCATTGAAATCAAATAATATACTAATGCCCAATTACGTTTGGTTGACGAGCAGCAGGGAAAATCACTGCGAGATCGAGCGACGACGCAGAAACAAGATGACCGCTTACATCACCGAACTGTCAGACATGGTGCCAACGTGCTCCGCCTTGGCTCGCAAACCCGACAAGCTCACCATCCTTCGCATGGCCGTCGCTCACATGAAAAATCTCCGTGGTAAGCAACAACGACGTTTTTTTTTACATGACAATTATAAAAAATTACTAGTAAAACCTTATCCTATGCCACGTTCAAAATAATCCAAAGAATAAAAACAAAAGATCGGCAGTGACGACGACGACGACGACGACGAGCTCACCTGTTGTTCCGGTGCGAATAGTAGTGGGAGGAGGGACAGAAAGAGAATTGTTTATAGCCGCGTATCACATTTATACACTCGTCGCATACGAAATGATCGCCTCTCGCGTGCGCGCATCATCGTCGTCACCGAGTTAAACTTTCTCATCTACTTTGGATATTTTTTTCTCTCTCTCCCTTTCTTTTCGACTCACCGTGCAGTCGTCGTCGTCGTCGTCGTCGACCAGGACAACGTTTAAACGCGCGTACATAAATCTCAACGAAAGAAAGAAGAAAAGGAAAAAAATACGATCGTCACCGTATATACTTACACAGCCACATAATACGAGTCAATTGTGCATGATGATGACAATACATGCGCGCGGGAGGACGGTGTAGGCTTTTGCGTTGCAACCTTTCTTGGAATACACGCACACACATACACACACGGGAGAGAGAAAAAAATAGTCATCCAACGCTCGTTGGTGTGTGTATGTATTATATGATGTGCTGGACACAAGAGAAAGAGGAGAGACTTTCTTGTTTGTCCATTCTGATCTTGTAGGACGATATAATTCTGCTACTCCGCGAATACTCGTATCGTGTCCTTGTTGCTGTTAAATTTGTTTTTCTGATCCTTTGAAGATTTTATTTCGTTATCCTCCTGCAGGGGCACTCGAATCGTAAACTTGGTAAGGAAAGACGATGATATTCTTTTTCTGTTTAGGCACGGGCAACACCAGCGCTGACGGGACCTACAAACCATCATTCTTGACGGATCAGGAGCTCAAGCACCTGATACTGGAGGCCGCCGACGGCTTTCTGTTCGTCGTCAGCTGCGACACCGGCAGAATTATCTACGTGTCGGACTCGATCGCGCCGGTGTTGAATTACTCTCAGAACGAGTGGTACGGCACCAGCCTGTACAATCAGGTGCATCCCGATGACACGGACAAGGTCAGGGAGCAGTTGAGCACAGCCGAACCTCAGCATACCGGTCGAGTTCTCGATCTCAAAACGGGCACCGTCAAAAAAGAGGGACACCAATGTGAGTTATCTCTTCATCTCTTCGTTTGCCTGCTTACGTTTGCCAGTTTCGCTCGCAATAATAAATTCGCCTCGTCTCGACAGCATCCGTCCGGCTCTGCATGGGCTCTCGTCGAGGCTTCATCTGCCGTATGAAGGTCGGAAATTTGCAAACCACCGGCGACATGGCAGCGGCTCACGGCCTGCAGAGGATGAAGCAGCGAAATTCGCTCGGGCCACCCGCGCGAGACGGCCAAAGTTATGCGGTCGTGCATTGTACCGGCTACATAAAAAATTGGCCACCAACGGGTAAGTCAGCTTTTCTTGCCTATCGAGAGTCCTCGAACTCTGAACTGGACTTTTCGTTGACTCGGAGCGTGATATTAAGCTGGTTTGATGTGTGTCTTGAATACAGTTTCCTAAAAGCCGAAATTTCTCGAGAAACTAAAGCTAGACTTTTTTGTATTCGTTTGACCATTAAACTTTCGTAACATCACTCAATGATTTTTCGATTGGTGCTATAGGTGATTTTGTACCTCCTCCTATACCCACAGGTGTGGGCAATGTAGTACCCAATGATGGCAGGGGCGGCGATGAAAATGCGAATCACTACTGCTTAGTCGCCATCGGCAGATTGCAGGTCACTAGCACGCCCAACACCAGCGAAAATGCACAAGCTAACAGTCCCAATGGTACAGTATTTGGAATTTTTATTTCACTCTTTTTAAAACTTTTCATCAATTCGACATTATATTATTTTAATTATAAATTTTATTTTCAGAATTTATCACTCGACACTCGATAGATGGTAAAATTACATTTGTTGATCAACGAATCACTGGTATACTTGGATACACATCTACAGAAGTTCTTGGCCACGTTTGCTACGATTTCTTCCATCCCGAGGACATCACTCACATGCGGGAAAGCTTTGAACAGGTTTTAAAAATGAAAGGACAAGTTCTATCGGTAATGTACAGATTTAAAGCGAAGAATCGAGAATGGGTTTGGCTGAGAACGTCGGCCTATGCGTTCTTGAATCCTTTCAATGACGAAGTTGAATATATCATTTGCACTAATGCCTTGGCTACCAAGTAAGAATAATTTTTGTTACGTATTTATCCCAAACTTTTTTAAACTTTTATTCATTTCTATTGTTTCTGCAATTCTAATAGATTGATACCTGCTGGTATTGCTGCTGGAGATTCTTCTCAACCTGAAAATGAAGTTGTTTCTGGATATGCTCAGCCAAGTTTAGACTACTCCATGGATCGACACGCGCGGCCTAATCCAATGTACACGGCTCCTAATCCGCTTCACATGATACAGCATTCAGCTGTATTACCTGGTGGTCCAGGAGCACCGCCACCTCAAAGCCAGCAATCGAGACCTCCAAGTTCACAAAATATGTACCCGAGTTATGAAACGACTCATTCTCCTATTGCATATGGTTCTCCGGGACCACAGAGTACTTCTTCAGTTTTAAATAGAATTCAAAAACCGGCTCCTAACTCACCTACAACACAGGTTACTCCAGCAGGCAATTGGTCGAGTTTAGCACAAGTAAATAACAATTTCTATAAAAAAAACCATCTTTGAATGATATCAAATAATATTAATTAACATTTTCTTCTTTCAACAGCAACCTGTATCGTGCGAGGGTTATCAGTACAGTCAATCGAGTCCCTCCAGATCACCGAGCGGACCAACATATACTCAGTTGAGTAGCGGAGCCAGAACGCCAACTCATGCTCAATACCATGCAACAGTGCCTAATAATAATTCTGGTATGTGGAGTTGGCAAAGTCAACAACAGCATCAAGGACCACCTACGGAGGCTGCCGGTCAACCCAACGCTCAAGTTAGCGGTCAGCAGCAAGCTCCGCATCCAGCCGCGCCAAATCAATCTAATGCTCAACCCCAAGAATTGTCCGACGTACTCCAAATGTTTGGAGACCAAGAACTCATGTTTAATGCTCCATTTGAATAAGTTTGTGAACTCATAAACGGCTAATGTTGTATATTTTTAGATTTTTTTTAGTTGAGAAGTATTTATCAATGTCAGAGAAATTTTTATATTAAACATATGTACAATGTCTTTCGTACTAAATAACTCGGCAAGTATGCTCAAATTCTAGGTTTTTATAGCTCAACTTCAATTTAGAGAACTGCATACTTGCACAAGTAATTTTCAAAGTTCTTTTTTAATTACAGATACTTAATTAGTTAGGTTGTTTTGTGCTTCGATACAACGAACGATATATCTCAAAACGTGAGTTAGTTGCTGCTATCAAATTGATAGAAATCCGTTCGATTATTTTAGACAAAAAATGATACGATAAAAAGTAATTAATGTAGTTGAATTACGTTAAGCTAAATTTTACATTGTAATTAAATTTAAAAATAAGTGCAATCGTTCGTGCCCCGACACGACACGTTTACTACCAGAATTTTTCCTAATGTAGAATTATTCCTGGTTAAAACTATGATTTCGGTAAAAATTTTGAAAAAAATATGCTCAGTACTCCAGTACTTTTTAAATGTGTATTTTGCGACATATTTTGTGTACATTTATCTAACTAAGAAACTAGTATTGCTCATTGTGGACTTGGTAAATTTACCACATGACTGTTAGGAATCAACTTATTTTTATGTTTTTAGCAAATAATAATATGAATTACGAGAAACTGACATTTGGTACAGAAAATGTAACCTGTGTTTTTGCGAATTTTGTATAGCGTGGTGTAATCGTTATGATTCGTCTAATGATTCATATCGAAATTTAAATGTCAACATTTTATAAACATGTGAAATGTATTTATATTAATATTATGTACATTGAATACCTAATAAAAAATGCAAGACTTCATTTTAGTTTTATATCTCTTCTTAAACAGTCCAAGTAAATATATTTCAACGGATTTTGGTTGAAAAATACGAAGACAGGATTAAAACAATCGTGATATTAAATATTTTCCTATTACATTAAAAAAAAAAAAGTAATGATATTAGCTATTTGTATAAAAGTTTTTTGTAGCACGAAGGCACAAATTTGCATGTAATTACATGCAGGTAATTAGGGTAGGGTAAGGATTTCGCTCAAAATCAGAACTCTAGTGACAGATTATAAATATTCATGAGTAGCATTAAAAAGTCCTCACGTGCAAGACGATGCAGTTGAAATTGGTGATTTAAAAGGCCTCTTGCTCCGAAGTTACTGTCACGCTTCTCGCGAAGCAAAGCTTGTATCAAGCTTAAGCAGTGATTCATTTTATCGGCCGTTTCTGTATGCATGGGAAGTTACACGATTTGCACGCGCACACGAGACTCGCGCTGTCGTCGCGGCGAGTTTCACTATTTGAAATATCCTCCGTAACGGTCGCGCGGCAGCCGTTGAAACGCTTCTGCAGTTGCCCTTTAATTTTGGCTCCCGCAACAATCATCCCGGGCTCGGTCCCTCGTCGAATGTTTATTCCAGCTGCTACAAGGTACCAACGGCTTCTTGAAAGCGCCGCACGGATAACCTTAAGCTCGTTACTGTCAAAGTGCGCACCCACGATTGTGTAAATAATCATCGAAAATATTAATTTTCTAGGTAAGTAAAAGCTGACTCAAGATCAACTGCCAGCGAAGTGACGAATGTGCGCAACAATTTAGCGCCATAATAAAAACACGTTCACGCTACACACGCTATCACGCAGGACGCTCTCAAGGAGATCTAACGTCAATTTTGCCCTTTTAATTCTTCTTCTCAAAATTATCGTCACTGTATATCATTAAAAATGTCGCATTTGAAGTATATGAAGGAACTCAATACATTAACGAGAATGGACGATGCCATCAAAGGACCTGTACCCCGTTGGCAGAAGAAATGTCTCGAGACATCGACTTCATCGGCGTGAGTTATTATTTACTGATTCTTTGTATTACTGTAGATGCCAAATTTTAACAATATTTTTTGTTTAATCATTAGTGCAAACATGAGTTTGAATACTTCGCGAAAAGCAATGAATGTGACTAGTGCCAACAACAGTAATAACAGTTCTGGCAAAACTCCCAAAAAAGGAATAGAAATTCGAAATGGAAAAAAAACACCTTCCAAAAACAGCAAAAAATCTCCAAGTATGTACTATTTTTTAAAAGATCTTGCATAATTCATTTTTTTGATTATTACATTGTTTGATTGCATAGGTCGAGCCACAACTCCAAATAAAACTCCTTGTGGTGGAGATCGATTCATACCTACAAGAACTACAACTAATTTTGAGTTGGGGTATTTCAAGGTTATTATTAAATTATTGCAGTATTTTTAAAAATTTTTTAAAGTAATAATTTAATTTCAATTAATTTATAGTTGCAGCAACAAAATACTGATCCAGATAATAAAAATGAAACCAGTCCTAATAAACGTGAAATGCAGCGCTTGATCGGAGAAAATTTACATGGAGGAGATTTAAGTAATATGAGAGTACTGTCTTATCAAAATAAAGCCCCCGCACCTCCAGAAGGATATCAAAATCCATTGAGAGTTGTCTACAGCCAATCTAAAACCCCTGCAAGCGTAAAAGCTTCTACAAGATACATTCCAAATGCACCTGACAGGATTTTAGATGCCCCTGAAATAGTGGATGATTATTGTAAGATATTTGATGATGATATATTATGTGATAATAATTTGTTTATAATCTGGGAAATTGATCAAAAATTTCAATTGAATAATAGATTTAAATTTGGTTGACTGGTCAACGAGCAATGTATTGGCTGTAGCACTGGGAGCCAATGTATATTTGTGGAATGCTGGTACAGGAACCATAGAGCAACTTTTTGAACTGGAAGGCAACGACTATGTCTGTTCAGTTGCTTGGATTCAAGAAGGTCCATATTTAGCTGTAGGTACTACTGTAGGAAATACAGAATTATGGGATTGCAGTCAAATGAAGAGAGTCAGAGTTATGAATGGACACTCTGCAAGAGTTGGCTCTCTGTCATGGAATTCACACATTTTGACAAGTGGTTGCAGGTAATTATCATCAAGTTGAATGATAATACATTTTAAATGACTTTTACTTCTTTATTTTAATTTAGTGAATCTAATAACACTGAATTTATTTGCAACTTAATAATAATTTTAATTTAATAATTATAGAGCGGGACAAATCATACATCATGATGTAAGACAGCGAGAACATCTAGTGTCAACAATTAATGCTCATGCTCAAGAAGTTTGTGGATTAAAATGGTCCCCAGATGGAAAATACTTAGCAAGTGGAGGAAATGATAATATGTTACAAATTTGGCAAGGTGTAGCTGGAACAAATTATTCTCACCCTCAGCCTATTTATTCACTTAGCCAGCATCAAGCTGCTGTGAAAGCCTTAGCATGGTGCCCTTGGCAAAATCATGTACTGGCTAGTGGTGGAGGAACAGCCGATAGAACAATTCGATTTTGGAACTGTAATACTGGTAAAGAACAGTGCTTAATTTCTAATCTTTGTTGTGATAATTCATAATGCTAATTAATACTTTCAATTTTTAGGTGCTTGTCTCAATACAATTGACACTAAGTCTCAAGTTTGTTCGCTTCTTTGGTCAACTACTTATAAGGAAATTGTTTCTGGTCATGGATATGCTCAAAACCAACTGACAATTTGGAAATATCCAACAATGAATAAAGTAGCTGAACTAACTGGTCATTCCAGTCGGGTACTCCATCTTGCTATGTCACCAGACGGTACAACCGTGCTTAGTGCTGGTGCTGATGAAACATTAAGACTATGGAAATGCTTTATACCAGATCCACACAAGAAAAAGGAGCCCGTTAAACAAACTTCAGCTGTATCTTGCTTAAAACGATCCATAAGATAATGGGTTTCTTTAAAAATTTTGAAAATGAATTTTTAGATTAATTTGTTATAATTATACATAATTTTTTAAAGTAACAATATACTCTGTGAGTTGTGATGTACTTTTCTTACTAAGAGTGAAAACATACTAGATCTTTACTATGACAAGTAATCTGTGTTATAAATAAGTAGCCATGATGAAAATTTCAATCATATTTTTTATTAGGTGTATTTTTCGATAAATGCATAATAAAATTTTTTAATTTTTTACTTTTAATAATATTAGGGTTTGATTATTAATAATTATTCTAATTTTAAAATCATTAAGTATTCTTTTTTCTTCAATGTATAGTTTTTATAATACATGAATTATCATTAGTACAAAAGTTAATCTAATGAAATGTAATAAACATTATAAATACATTTTTTTATAACATTCATATGATGAATTTTTGGTTTTGTAAATTACCCTTCATCATAAATCTCGTAAATTCCTTTAGGACTCGATAATTTTCGACATTCTCAGATAATCGCATGTCTGCAGGCCGCGCGGCGAGACCGGTACTTTGCCCCCTCTACTTCCACACACTGAACTCACCTGTCAAGCCGTCTCCTGTGCTTTGATTATTATTTTTTTATGGCGACGCGTTGAACCCTGTGCGTTGCAACGCACATAAAGGCAGTGGCGTATTATTTTTACCATGTATTAATTAAAACAATTAATTGATATGGCAAATCAATTTTTAATCGTTTAAAAATGACAACTTATGGTATAATTTGCCGATTTCTTATTATTCATAGTATAGGTCAATAATAAAAAAAAATACAACAATGAGTAACGAAAAAGATCGAGGAGATACTGTGACGTATCAACAAAATGAAAAAGCTTTTGCATATACAAAAAATCAAAAACATGCAGCCGATGATGAAAATGACGGTTGGGCAAGCGATAGTGGCTCTAGTACAGGATCTTATTATTCTAATAGTACAGGGTATGTAAACAATCAATACTATACTTATACTTTCATGAATAATTGTGACTAACAATACATTTTTTATTAATCCTTTGCAGTTCAGCTATTGAGTGGGAATCGGAAATAAGTCCATCTGGTGAAGTATTTTATATTAAATCAATGACAGAATTCACTCCACTTACGAATAATAAAACAGATAAAGACAGTCAATTAATTTCTCCACCGCCAGAATTGACTAGACGTAGGAGTACTAGAACAAAAAAACTCATGCGTCTGATAAAGCGCAAAGAAAGTTACAGACATAGTGTGAGATTAAGTGGATTGGCTTCAGAATTCAAACGAAATCATGAGACAATCAGTAAACTCAACAAAGAGCGAGAGAATGCTCTTGGTAACTTTAAAATGGGTGAAAAGTACACTGTAAACATTTGGGTAGATCCTGAAAAAAGACACAAACTTGGTAGAAGAGCTACAGTTTGTGAAGCTTATTTAGGTATTGTACCTCAAGTAGCTTCTGACAAATCAAAAATTATAGTCGGTGGTTTTGTACCTGATGGAGAAGCGCTAAAATGCAAAGATATCAGAGTGGGTGATTGGTTGCAATCAATTAATTCAAAAGAAGTCACTAATCAAAATATAGAGAGCATTCTCACAACAATAACTTCTCAAAAATATGTAAATTTTAAAATTCTTATTTGACTCTATTGAAAAAACTTGTATCATACATTCAATTTTCTTGTAGATCCTTTGCCAGCTACAAAAATCTGTGCCAAATGAAAGTTGTGAGGATCTTCCTGATGCTGAACTAAGCTTTCCAAATGTAAAAACAGTTTATTTATATAATTTTATTTTTTTAAATGTTTGAATTCATTGCAAAACTTTTTACATTTTAGCAATCAATATTAGCTAAACAATTGATTGATAAAGAAGAAAGCAGAGTTTCAATGGAATCCTTCATAAAGGATACAGTAGGAATAGTTTGTGTGAAAATTAATGAATTTACAGATAGCGAATCAGATTTGCAAGGAGTTTCATATTCTTACCCCAGATCGAGCAACAAGAATGCGTTATCTTTTTTGGTAACTATCAAGGGTGCCTTTGTTACACTGAATCATATGTTACCAGACATTGCTGGGCCTAAGCCTATAAGGTATTATTTGTAATTGTTCATTTCAAGATAATAATTTCATTGAAAATTTTTAATTTTTAGCACAACCATAAAAACCAGCTCTGGGATTCAAAATATAATATATGATACTTTTGGAGAAGATCTGCTTTTAATATGTTTACCAGAAAAATGGTCAGTAAATATAATTTTAACGTGAGAATTATTATTAATGCTCATTAAAATTATTGTTATTACTTTTACAGTTGTGATAAGCATACAGCAATTGAGCTTTTGAATGATATCACATGCTGCTTGTCATTCACATATGGAAATTTATCAAAATGTTTCATTATAGATGATAATCATAAACACTTGGATCATTTTTTTTACTTATTTTTTTCACAACTTTGTAATAAAAGTAAAACACAATTAACTAGTGTTGACGATACAAATGCTGTTACAAATTCAGATGATAAAGCAAAAATGTTTCATTTGGAAAATTTATTGCCAAGCGTTCAATCTCTTCAATTACCAAGAGATGCACAAATTCAAGTTGATGCTGCTCTAAGTGAAATGGAGGCAATGGATTACAGAGACTGGGTGAGCATAACTTAAATTACATGCATTATTTTTTACTTTTCTTGTAACTTTTGAATCAATCACGATTTTATACAAAAGAATCAAGATCCATTGGAATGCCAACGCTTGTACACGATCATTGGAAGTTGTTATTATCATAGAAGATATCTGATTGGATCTCATCTGCCTCCAGAAGATTTGAAACAAATCCAATCCTTTTTAAGACGAAATGGACTGTTGAACTTAATTGATAAAGAACAAGTAAAGTCTCTAGTAGTATGGAAAAGAGTGTATCCTTCTTCTTGCTTGAATAGAAAATTTTCCTGGAATGAAGATCAAGTGTATCCATTAGTAGACAAATGGTTTTTACTAATTGTTGGCAATGGTCACGATTTACTTGCTGTCATATTGGAATCAGGAGGCTGTACAGCAGTGTAAATATAGATTTACCTTGTTTTCGTTTTTTTTTTGCATTTGAATTATTCATTTTTTTCTCCCCAATGTAGATTAGCCGAAAATGCGGGACCCGATATATTTTACGTTGAAGAAGCTCAAGAAACTTTGAAGCATATAAGAAAAATTGGCATTCCAATGTTGGCTGAAAAATGGATAAATGCCAATGCTAAACCCGAAATCGTAGCTGTTCAAAAAGGAAGTACGCCTTCTAAAGCGTCACCAAACATTTCCGACAATCTCATGGACTACATTAAAACCAATCAATTGAGATCCTCCAATAACATGATTTCTACAACACCGAAGAGTTCTTTCGATGCATCCAATGTTTCTAAAAATCGATCGGTCGAAGATGCGCGCTTTGACTCTGGTAAAAATTGTGTAAATAATTTTTACAGTACTTGACACCTTATTAATTTGATCTAATATTTCTGCAGCGCATTCGTTTGAGACATCGCGCGATTCTCCCAGCCAAGATTCATTAAGTCAAGTTAGCTCTTTAAGCGATCAAACTGCGCCTATTTTAGGTAGACGAGCAACAAGGGAAAGAGCAAACTTTCTAGCGTCCAAACCGTCGGATGATGATAGTGACTCCGATTTAGACGTAAGTTTTTTAAAAAATATCATTTCTCTTTAATAATTACTTATTTAAATGCACTGTTTTTTTCAGACTGATCAGAGCATTATCAACGAACTTAGCAGTATTCGAGCAAATTTATTGAATCAAGCAGAATACATCGTTCCAAAAATTATTACAAGCGGCGAAAAAAATTCATTGGTTTACTTCGTCCATATTCATTTATTCGAAGGAATTTTGATTTCGTCGAACATAAGTCAAATTGATCGAGAATTTTTATCACACTTGAAATCTAGTAGTCAAACAATACATAGACTTTTGAGTGAAACTAAAAGGTACAAAAAATTATTAAGCCAAGATGTAAGTAAATCTGTGATAAACAAAAGTTTGATTGCAATTAAAGAGTATGGGATACTATTTGAATGGGAAAATAATACTTACTGGGTTGTGGGACGTTTATATAATGCACCTCAACCCAGAGAGCTATATATTTGTTATCAAGATTGTGCCCCGCAAAATTTAATCGAAATGTCTTTCAGATTACAATGTACAAATTTTTAAAACAATTTCATGAAAGTATTTTAAGACTGATTAAGCAATCTGTAAATAATTAAACGTAAGAATATAGTTATTAATAAGTATCAATTGACAAAATCAAAATAATTATATAATACTTTCAAATGTGATTAATATATCAAATGAGATTATTTATATTAGTCGAGATGGGATGTAAAATAGACGAGCAACTTTTACTTTTTATTTTTGTTTGTATTTAAATATTTCGAATCCGAACATTTTGCGATTTATACATAGTATATAAAAAAATGTTAAACTTTTTCAGTGATAAAAAAGTTGCAATGTTCAAATTACTCTACGCTCTTGAATATGACTAAACATTTAATAATATAATTACATGTGCGTACATATTAAGAAACTTGTTTTTATAAAAGATTTTATAAACATTTAATAATTCAAATATAACTCTCTACTTAATAGCTTTTCATTGGTATATTTATAATGATAACTTAGAAAGTATTTATGGATATCAATGAGGCTCAAAACTATTAAAAACTTTTTGTGGACAAATGAATTGGCATGTGTTTCATTGTATAATATATATTCTACATAACTGTCCACTATCTAAGACTTAAAAGTTTTTGAAAGTAATCCTCAGTATTATTTAATAAACGAGGCATAAGTATCGATCATTTTCAAATGCATTATATCATTTATGACGATTTTGTGTGCTCTGTAAAAAATTGCTTTTATATATGCCATACTAATCAATCTAATAAACAAGAATATTCGAAATTGTACTATCGAGCAGATATTTAATTTCTTTTTTTTATAATTTCGATCTCTTTTCGTTCAATTGTTCTTTCATTTTTTTCTCCAACGTCACTTTTATCATCGTCGATTTCCTCACTATAATCTTCTTCTTCATCACTGCCCTCATCATCGTCTTCCTCGTGGTTTTTATCATCGTCACATTCGTTATCATCATCTTCTTCATCTTCCTCTCCATCTTCCTCCTCATCTTCGTAATCTACCTCCTCGTCCTCGTCTTCGTCTTCTTCTGATTCATTTTCATGGTCAACAACGTTATTTTCACTAATCACCACCACTTCTTCCCCCTCATATTCAACTTCTTCGTCTTCGTCCTCGTCATCGTCATCTTCGTCATCGTCATACTCTTCATCGTCGTCGTTTTCGTCTCCTTGATCATCATCTCCGTCACTTCCATCGGTATCTTGACTAATACCTTTGCTAGGGGGTAATTTTCGACTTTCTTCTCTTTCAATAATTTTGTGAAGCGATTCTCTTTCGACAATAACGTCATCATCAGAGGATGCATCATCTTCGTCGTCATCGTCAATATAGTCAGAAGCTCGGCTGTCATTTGATTCCGGTCGGTAGTTATCTAGTAAAGTATTTTGGTATTTTCGATACGGTTTAGGATATTTATGTTCAGTATCTATATCTTCTTCTTCTCCTCCTTCTTCTTCTTCCTCTTCTTCTTCTTCTTCATCTTCTTCCTCATCGTTTTCACCTTTAATATGTTCACCATTATAATTATCTTCTTCGCATTGACTCTCATTACTTTCTCTGGTTCGAGTTTCGCATACATTTACTTTGGCTTCTTTAGCAATTTCATCATTGAAAGCGGTAATATTATCTTTTTCTATTCGCGATATTTCTGCATTATTTGTTTGGGATTCAAGCGCATCGTTGTCTTCAGATTCCTAGTTTAAAAATAAACATACATTAATGTTGTATTGATCTATAAAATTGGTACAAAAAAAAAACAAGGCAAAACCAAAACTCGTATTTTGCGCGAATCAAAACAATTGCATTTAAAATGAGGAAAGACATTCGATCAATTTCGTGAAAAATTAAAATAGAACAAGCCGTTTAACAATCACACAAATCATTGGTTTTTGCCTCGGAAAAATAGATCTTATGTTTTTTCATCGTGCGCTCGCGAAATAAGTTAGTACAAATTCAAAACAGTATTATTGATAAGTAGTTTTAGAGTTAATGATTAGTGTAAAAAAAGTCACCCAATAACAGCCTGATGTTACAGGGGTACAAAGCCGCACAAACCAAATCGAATAAATAATTGAAAATCACCAAATAAAAAAAGATTCCGTAGTTGCGTTTGATATTCTGACGCTAACTTATTTAATATTTTCTCGCGGCTGCTACCTGGTCAAGACTGATGAGCGACAGGGTCATTTTGCTAGACAGGACGACTGGAGTTTCTTCCGTCTCCTCGTCCGGTAGCTCTAACGTTTTCGAATCTGTCACCAACAGTTCGCACTGCGCCGGCAGAGCCCCTTCTAAATAAATCGAAACTGGCTCGGGTTTCGGCTCCTCTTCGTGGTGACTATTTTTGCGGACAGAAAGAAAAGAATCTCAAATGATGTTTCAAAAATATGAGCTTGCAAGGAAGATTAGGCGAGGAAAAACGTGTACTCACTTATGAGACGGTAAGATAAACGTCGGCGTAGTCGGTCGACTGAGCTTATGTCCGTGCTCGCTCGAGGCAGTTACTTCCATATTAACAACTTTAACACTTGGCTTCATTTCTTCAATTTCGGAAACTTCTTGATCACAAGTGCAAGTGGTGTCATGTTCATCCTGTCGATTGAATCAGTAAAAATTGTTAGAAATTTTGAACAAGAAATCGTTCATTCATTCTATAAAAATGAAAAATAATTTACAAAAAGTATGTAAATGGCATGCCTCACACTATAAATAACAATACTCGAATAACTTTCTTTTGCTACGAAAGAAAAATATTTTATCGCGAAAACAAGCGTATAAATAAAAATCGAGCGTATCAGACATTGCAAAGAAAAATATTTTCGACCAAGCGCATCGATTGTCGCGCTCGTTCGGTCAAGCGAAATAGAACTAAAATAAAACGACGCCTGTGACGCGTAACTATAAATGAAAAAAAAGTATTGCAGTCGAAAGCATAGAATTAAGTATTAATGTGAAAGTAAAATCCAATGAACTCGAGTTAAAGAAGCGGCGTCAAGCTGTTTTGAGTTATTTTCCATCAAAAGAGAGCTTAAAGGAGCTTAACTCTGCACTCTTTTATGCATCATGGGAAAATACCTTCGAACTGGGACTGAGCCCGTCCGCCGGATCGTTTGACTCGGTCGCTTCATCTACTTATTGAAGAAAAACAATAGTGAAATAATAAATGATATAGAGATCGTAATGTTGGTGATTGACCAGAGTAATGTGCTCGAATGCTAAGTTTACTACGAGAACTACTTGTGACGTCGTGATTCCGAAGAGTGTATCGAGGAGAAGACCCACCTTGGATGTTTGGAATTTTTTTTTCAACACTCACTGATAATTACAAAGAACTAAGTTGCGAACTAATAAAATAACAAACTTATAAATGATAAACTTTCGGATAAAAATATTTTTATTCAAGTCTTAGATCTATTAATTTATAAAAATAAAACTTTGAATTTTACATTTAACTGTGCATACGTTTAAGAATGCAGGCCAACTATTGACTATTTAACAATATAAACAAATGAGGAGAAAAATAATAAAACAAAAATAATTAATAAAAAATACGTGTGAAAGAGGACACACGAAAAGCTTGAGTTGTGAGCAAAAAAAAACAGTAAAAGTGCCACCCATCGAGTTAAATTAGAGATAGAGAAAAAAAAATTAAATAAAAGATAAAAGTAATAAAAGAGTATTAATGGCTTGTTTTAAAAAAAAATTTTCATTCAATAAACCTTGGGTTCTGTTGAAAGGGCTGAGCAACTGATAACGTTACGCGACAAGTTGCTCATTTGATTAACTATTCGTTCCATGGCAGCCTCGGTTTCTACCAATCGCCGTCTGAGTTGATCTATTTCAATATCTCCTGCCGCATCTTTCGTTTTATCCATAGCCGCATGAACAGTTTAGAGAACATTTTTACATCAACATTTGGGGATAGAAATTTTTTTTTTTTGTTCAACTCGGTGTTAAAAAAATGACGATGATCGTGAGCTTTTAATTCGATGACAGTTAGGAATGACTCGTTGGGGATGATTCGAGAAAGGTTACTCACGTGTTTTCAGTTCGTCGATCGACGGCGTCAACTCTTCGAGCGGCGATGGAGGCCTGTCTTGTGGTTCGTTGACGGCGCTAACGGCCGCCGCGAATAATTCAGGATTGAAGACGAGATTCTCGTACTCTTTTTCCGCCGCCGCGGTAGAATACTCCGGCCTTGTTATTTCATTATCGGCGGCTTTTCTCAATACCTGACGGAGTAAGCATTGGATTAATTTGTCGAACTCGTTCGTGAACTTTATCAGAATGTTTTTAGTAGAAGATTTTAGTTGTATGAGTATCGGAAAGCTCGGAAAGTAACATTCACAAAGATCCTAGTCGATCATTGTCGCAAATCCAAAACTTGGTAAAATTTTGGTAAATATTAGACACCAGAAAAGAGTTGATTAGAAGTGGAAAAACCCAAGCACAAAGTCAGAAGTAAGAGAAAGAAAAGATACCTGAAGTGCTTTATAAGTGAAAGATAGTACATTTCCAATAGTGTAAAGTGGCAGGAAGACTCTCATAAGTACCTTGGAAATGGTATAAACAAAAAAGATAACGATTCCGATAGTGTATAGTGGCATAAGTATTCCCAGAGATCCATTGCTTTTGGGCGGCGGTACGACGTGTCCCGCGCCGCCCATCGGTGGTCTCATTTTCATGGGCATGGGCATCATGTGATCTGGTCTTTCTTGAATTTTAGGCACAACATGTGACGATGGAATTGCTCTGCCTCGTTCTCTCAGAGCGGGGTGAAGGCTTCCAGCGTGTGGTGGTGTTTGACGTTCTTGTCTTATGGTACCTATAAAGATTAAAGAAACGAGTTAGCACTCGAAAATAGCTCTCAAGTTTATACAGACGTTTTTAGAATAGCCAATCAACGAATTGTTAATTTCATCGATAAAATTTCTATTGGAATTATTAAAAAATATTAGTCTCGCTTGTTTGTTAAGCTTTTATGAAAAATATCTCGAGCTTTTTTCCTGAAAACTTTGCGATAGCCAACTGTTGTGTTTTCGAGCATTGGCAGTAAGCCAGTCTCTGCCATATAGACAGACTGCTTTTGGGAGTTGAAGTTGTTGCTTCTAGGGAAAAAACTCAAAGTCTATTATGAGCATGAACTGTTGCTTTAAAATTTCGTTAAGCAGATCGCACGTACAAGCCAAAATTTAAAAATAAACTCATAATCAAATTGTGTAAGTTGTACGGTAAACAATTAATATATGCGTTAACGCGCAATAAGTCAATATTCGAGTTTTTCGATTTTCTCGAGTTTGCGTGAGAGACCAGCTGCTGCTTCCTTGCCAAAGCAATGTTAATGGTATAAATAACGATCGCACATCCGATATTATTATACATTTCTGCAGCGCACGCACACTCGTAGTTATGCTCGTAAATCTTACTGTGCGGCATGAGTATGTGATATCTAATGAGATGCGGCGTGCCCAGCCTCGCCGAGGCCACGCCGAACTGCCTCTTGAGGCAGAGCGATCCGTTGAAGCCGCGTATGTCCTCGAGCACCTGCCTGTAGGACATCTTGAGGCGCTCCTTCTCAGCCAGGAAGGTGGACAGGTCGATGCCGCATCGGGCCAGCACCTCGTCCCGGCAGAGCCTCAGACTCGCCGCCGAGGCAGCTCCCCCGGTTCGCTTGTTCTCGAGCGCGTGCCTCACCCGTGGATCCAGCTGGTCCTGATGATGCTTCGCGATGTTCTGGCAGAGCTCCTGCATTATGTCTCGGGCCGTGACGTCGCTCTCGAATATTACATCGCAGCAACCTTTTTGCACGATCGTCATCGATTGAATTTCGAGCGAACGAGGTAATTTCCGTCGTCGTGGTCATAACGCGACGGATGCAGCGCGGATAAATAATGTAAACAAACGCGCCAAGCTCGTGTATGCGTATTTGTATAGCTATATAGCTATGCGAGCATACAGAGCTTGTATAGCTATACGAGCGACAGACTCACCTGACGTTTCGATGGGCGGTGGAGGATACAGCGAGGCCGTCAGCATCGGATAGAAGATCTTGGGCCAGAGAATGGCGAAGCAGCCCACGACGATGGCCAGTATGACGATCGTCTTTCTCGGCCCGAACTCCATCCCGCCAGACTCCGTGGTAGCTGTGCTACTGCTGCTGCTCATCGCTGCTGCTTTCGTTGTGCTCTTCATTTTATTGCGATTCACCAAAACGTCACTTTTTTTTGTAATACTACTACTTGTTTCGATTGTGTATCTCGTAGAGAGTCGTTCGTTTTTTTGTTACTTTTTAGCTTTTTTTTTATCGAGTTTTTTTTTGTACGTTTTTTAATCTTATTGTTCGTTACTTCATGGCGATCGTCCGAATGAGTTTAGGGGGTACCGCCCCATCGAGATATCCGACAGCGACTGATGCTTCTCTCCATAAAGTAGTATAGCAGAAGTAGCAGCAGCAGCAGCAGACGAGATGCTGCGCACATATGCGATGACAGCAGTCGCGCGAGTCAGTCCGTAAAGTCTTGCTTGTATACCGTTCCGCAGACTATATGCAGACTCTCGGGCCAGGCCTGCGCGCGCGTGCTTGCAAGCTCGCGCGAGACACGCACACACACATGCGCGGCCGAATGCGTGTAGTAAGTAAGGGTCGCGCGCAGTGTATTTCTGGAAAGTTGTCATCTGCTACGTTCAGGGCCGTCCGTTTTATGTATGCCAAAGCACCGGTGATTGGCCCCTCTATATGCGTTTACCTATTATGCTTGTGTGCGAGCTTGTAGAGTTGCGTCGACCAAGACGGCGAGTTATTTTTGCGCGAGTGAGCGAATCCCAGGCCGGACATAGGCCTTCGGCTAGTCGCGCGAGTCGTTGCTTTTTTGCATATTGCTACCAAGGTCAAGGAACAATTCACAATTTCTTGCAGCATTGTGTTCAACTTTTCAAAATTCAACTGTCTTTATTTTCCTTACTTTTAGAAATATTTTACAGTAACTTGATTCGCAAGCTCATCTCACACTTACTCCTATTTTTCAAAATATTTTCTAACAATAATTTGTAGTGTAATTTAAGTAACGAGTTATGTTAAAAATTTATAATGATTTTGATGAAATGATGCATAAAACATATAACTTGACATTTTGAACCATCACCTACGGTGACAAAGTTCCTGAGTAGATGGTGACCAGGTCATCGCAGAAATAATCTATAAACTTGTAAGCTGTGGGCAGTAGGGGTAGCTGTTTTGGCATGACGTATGATACTCATTCAGGGCCTCCACGCTATAAAAATATTTCAAGTATTCAATACATGTTATAAAAAGCTATGTAAACTTATTTATAGATAATGTAAATAAAACACTCTTTGGTCAGAATAGTTATGTAAGAAAGTGAAAAGAAATAGCGATGCACGTCACTGGAGCTTGTATACTAACGTTGATGTAATCCATTTCTTTGATGTCAATTTGACGCCTTTGAAAACGGGGAGGCAGCTGAAAGTCTTCGATGACCGGCAACACAAGGACGTTGGGTCCAGTGGCACCGGCGGGCTTGCTCGTCGTCGCTGACGGCGCTGAATGCTGCGAGCCACCAGCAGAGGAAGCCACCTTAGCAGCAGCCCCTACAACTGCAATTTAACCAATAAACATTAAAAAATGTTCGACGAAATCGTCTTGCAACGATTGATAACAAATTATGCATGCGTTTTATTACCTCGAGCGTTTCCACCTTTGCGAAACCTTATGAGAGGCACGTGTGCTTGTACTACCTGTCAACATGATAGCGTGAAAGGTTCATTATTGTTTAACTTGCTACTAGGGCATTCGGAGACAGAGCAGTTACTTACTTTCCATCCATTGCTAGCCATTGTTGGGTAGTTATTGCTGTTGTTGCTGATCAACGGTGTTTTTAGCAACGAACGATACTTTTTTAACGACGATCAAAGAGTACTGGATTAATTTCGATACGATAATGATGGTTGCGCGTGACCCATTTATGTACACAGTACAATCATATACGTCTAGCAGAAGACATAGCAGCCAACGAACGCTCGAGAACTTCTTTGCGCATGTGCTGGCTCGAGAATTTCAAATTGATTGCAATGTTACTACTGCTCAAGAGCTAAGGGCTGACTTTATATGTATGAATCTACAAGTGTAGAGTGAAAAGCCAAGTACAATATAAATTATTTATGTCAATTACTGGTATAAACAAATTTTTAATCTTGATAAAATTAAAGTTTCTAATTATGTTAAAAATTTGGTAATTTGAAGTTCATTTTCAAAGATTTAAATTCCAAGTTAGATTTAATAGTTTATTGGAGTTCAAAAAAAGCTCATGATTCAATTACTAAAGATTCAATTCCTTTAAATTTGGTTTTTTATCAAGTCTGAGTATCAATTATCAATATATTTTTAATTAAAATGCATGTATGTAGGTTTCAAGTATTGGGAGAGGTTCTTAAATTAATACAACTGTTTTATGATGAAAAACTCTTTTATTTAATGGTCAAAAGAATGAATATTTGGTGATTTGTATCTTACTTGGCAAAAGTAAGGAATGAAGATTTTAAACACATTAATAAAATATCAAACTAATAAAAGACAGTAGAATACGCGTAATTTTCCGTCATGACGTAAATACTTAGTAATACACCACTTAAAACGCGGTCGTTTTCCGTTACTTATAATGTAGGTCTTCGTATTAATTCAAAATTAAAAACGTGTAATAAATAGTTAAGCTAAAGTTTAAAAATTTAAGCTACTAAAATTTAGTCAACTTCTTCCATGCGTGAAGCGTCGTTCTCGCTGCACTCAACGGGTGCGGCTTCTTCAGGTTTGCTTTCCTCAACCACGGGCTCCTCGTCGTCGATGCCAAGACCCAGCTTGATCATTCTGTAGATGCGGGAAGCATGAACCTGGGGCTCATCAAGAGTGAAGCCAGATGACAGAAGAGCAGTCTCGAACAGAAGTACAACCAAGTCCTTGACAGCTTTGTCGTTCTTGTCAGCCTCAGCTTTCTGTCGGAGGTTGTCGATGACTGGATGGTCTGGGTTGATTTCCAGGTGTTTCTTGGCTGCCATGTATCCCATGGTCGATGTGTCACGAAGAGCCTGAGCCTTCATGATTCTCTCCATGTTAGCGGTCCAGCCATATTGAGAGGTGACGATGCAGCAGGGTGAGTCAACCAATCGGTTTGATACAACAACTTTCTCAACTTTGTTGTCCAAAATGGTCTTCATGACTTTGCAAAGTTCTTCGAACTTGACTTTGTCTTCCTCCTGCTTCTTCTTCTCCTCCTCATCCAAAGGCAACTCCAAACCTTCCTTGGTGACAGAAACCAGCTGCTTGCCATCATATTCTTTCATCTGTTGGACGACGTACTCATCGATTGGCTCAGTCATGTAGATGACTTCGAATCCACGCTTCTTGACACGTTCAACGAAGGAGCTGTTGGCAACTTGTTCTTTGCTTTCACCAGTGATGAAGTAAATGTGTTTCTGGTTCTCCTTCATTCTACCAACATAGTCCTTGAGAGAGCAAACCTCGTCACCAGAGGCTGATGTGTTGTAACGGAGCAAGTCTGCCAATTTTGCGCGGTTGCTGCTGTCTTCGTGGATTCCAAGTTTGCAGTTCTTGCTGAACTGTTCGTAGAACTTCTTGTAGTTCTCTGGGTCCTCAGCCAATTCCTCGAAAAGTTCCAAGCATTTCTTGACCAAGTTCTTCCTGATGACTTTGAGGATCTTGTTTTGTTGTAACATCTCACGAGAAATGTTCAATGGAAGATCTTCGCTGTCGACAACTCCCTTCATGAAGTTCAAGTATTCTGGAATCAGATCTTCACAGTTGTCCATGATGAAGACTCTGCGGACGTACAATTTGATGTTGTTCTTCTTCTTTTTGTTTTCAAAGAGATCGAATGGCATACGTCTTGGAACAAAGAGCAGAGCTCTGAATTCCAACTGTCCTTCCACAGAGAAGTGTTTGACAGCTAAATGATCTTCCCAGTCGTTGGTAAGGGACTTGTAGAATTCACCATACTCTTCCTGAGAGATGTCATCAGGATTTCTGGTCCAGATAGGCTTGGTCTTGTTGAGTTCTTCATCTTCTTCATACTTTTCTTTGATAGTCTTCTTCTTCTTTTTCTTGTCCTTGTCTTTGTCAGCATCTTCTTCTTCATCCTCACCTACATCCTCAATTTTAGGTTTGGATTCATCCTCCTCCTCTTTCTTTTCTTCTTCTTCTTCCTCATCCTCGCTTAATTCCTTTTCACGCTCTTTCTGTACAACAAGCTTGATCGGATAACCAATGAATTGAGAGTGTTTCTTGACAATCTCTTTGATCTTGCTCTCTTCTAAGAACTCAGCTTGATCTTCCTTGATGTGGAGGATGATCTTGGTACCACGACCAATTGGTTCGCCAGTGTCAGTGCGAACAGTGAAGGAACCACCAGCGCTGGATTCCCAAACGTACTGTTCATCATCGTTGTTCTTTGAAACTACGACAACTTTGTCTGCGACCAAGTAAGCTGAGTAGAAACCAACACCAAATTGACCAATCATAGAGATGTCAGCTCCAGCTTGAAGGGCTTCCATGAAAGCTTTGGTACCAGACTTGGCAATAGTACCAAGGTTGTTTACCAGGTCGGCTTTGGTCATACCAATACCAGTGTCAATGATGGTGAGAGTGCGGTCATTCTTGTTGGGGATGATTTTGACATATAGGTCCTTGCCAGATTCAAGCTTGGTTGGGTCAGTAAGAGATTCATATCGAATTTTGTCCAGGGCATCGCTCGAGTTGGAGATCAATTCTCTGAGGAAAATCTCTTTGTTGGAGTAGAAAGTGTTGATGATGAGGGACATCAACTGGGCGATCTCAGCCTGGAAAGCGAAGGTCTCAACCTCTTCGGCAGTTTCCATTGATTCGGTCTTTACTTCCTTGACATCAGCCATCTATAAAAAAGGTCACAGTAAATTAAAACATGAACTAGTTTGCAATTGCATATGATTACGCGATTCCAGTGTCAAAAATGTTGATTAACGTTCACAGACGATTTAAAAATTGTCGTTACGGACAAAGGATGACACACGATCAAAGGAAAAAAAATGTAACCTCGAAAATTTAAAAAAAAAATTCAAATATTGCACAAAATAAAACAAATCAAGTTAAATTTCACTCAACCGCTAAATAAAAAATTGACGAAATTGTAATTTATGAACCGTTTGTCCAATGACTCTAGAAAATTCGTTGCGCGCCTTCGAGAAAAATCGTTGAGCTTCGCGCCATTTACTGCGTTCCGGTACCCGTATTCAACACATCACGTAATTATCGAAAAACTCAATTATCGAATAAATAATGCACTGATCATTTACACTTGAAATAAATAATTAATAAAGTGTACTAGCAGAGTTCAAATTACTTTAAAAAGAGAAGCCGATATTAGATGGATGCTCAGAGAAACGTGTCTGAATGGCTGCCGCGCCTAGTGCGAGACTCGTGAAATCAATTGCCGATGGTTGCTATCGAAACGTTTAACCCGTCCGAATAGTGATATTAAACAAATTATTTATTTAATTAAAGTGGACTTACTTTAAAAATGTCTGTAGATTAATACGCTGGTGAATTAAAGACAAAACTACTGCACGTAAGATGTAGATTGGGTAGAGAGTTGTGGTAAAAAGTCGCCGTGAAATAGATCACGCCTGCACAGATGCTTTACGTTCAACGTACTGCTGTATTCTGAAGCTCGCTCGGCCGGCGGTAGGGCTTTATATACCCCCTCTACGGCAGAGGCCGGCTCTTGCGAATTCTCTCGAACGTTCTGGAAGCTTCGCGAAGTTACAGCTAGATTCATGGGTGTATATCGTCGAACTTCCGCCAGCAGCCTTCGCTTGATCTCGTACTTTGAATCGTGGATAATTCAAAAACCTCGTTGTAATTATTAGAGTAAAATTTTTCAACGATTATTCGACGTTTTGCCTGGCAGATTGGCCCGAGCCAAGGAGCCGAGAGCTGCGACGTTCGAGAAATTTCATTTGAAAATTTTTGAGCGCCATTCGCGTAGCTTGATTCGCGTAGTAGCTACGAGACTCGTGCGTGCGTGTACCTATGCATGTGTCATCTTGCAAGGGGGTAATAGACAACCCACGATCGAGCCGGTGATTTTAGCACGATGCGTTTTTATGCGAGGTGTCGTTGACACAATTTTGATGCTGCGTTTTTCCATAAATGTTGAATGAAAAATTCAACGTGAGAAATTAATTTTCTCGATTATCGTTCGAGACGACTGTATTCATGATTTGTACGATGATCGTAAACAAAGACTCATTGGTATAAGGCAACAACGTCTCAGTGAAAATGTTACTCAGTAAAGACTTTTGTAATGTTTTTCATAGTTTTTTTGGCGGCTTGGTCCGAGATGTTCAATGATTAATCTCTAGGCCAACGGATGACAAAAAAGGTCTCGAATGTTCAAATGTCAAAACGAATCGCCGAGGTTTTAGAAAATTCTCGAATATCCGCCGCCTGCCCGAGTCATCTAGGAACGGGGAGCTTTCGAGAAATCATCGTGAGTCGGTGTGCAATGGGTACATCGATTAAATTCATGATCTAGAGCATTCATGAAGATTGCCTCCTTGGCGTCATCTTCCTGTTAAAATCGCCGTAGTAGCATTTCGTTTCGTCACGTAAAAAATGTCATCATCGAGAAACACGTATATGAGGAGGCATCATGGCAACGCGCAAAGAGGAGAGCATGCAGCGTGTACGTAGGTACTAGAAATCTCGACGCGGTTGGTACATTGGCGCTCGGCGATATCGACGCGGTTTACCCGCATACATTCGCGGAGCAACGTGCTCGAAGATAATAAATATCGAGGATAAACATGGACTCATCGGGCTCGCAGCTGATGTCCGTTACAACCAACGATACTCTTGGCTCGCTCGAAAAATACAAATATAGAATTACGTTTTCTAGAGCTTTCACGATCATCGGCGATCGATATTAGGTACGATATTTTCGGGTACTCGTGTAATGGTCGAATGTACTGGAACAGAGCGGCGGCGTGCTTTCGTGTATTGATCAGTAGGCAAATTTTTTAACCATGCGAGTAATTTCGGACTTTTCGCTGTATACTTGGAAGAGCGAGCCGGGGATCACACTCTTCGTAATAAACTAACTCGTAGCACGAGTGATACGGATAAAATCGATGACGAGGCATTACGAATCATTCGGGCAATATTGCTTGATCGATTAAAAACATTCATCGCCACGATTGTCAACATCATTGAGGCAACAATCGAGCCTTGTTATCGTTTTTTGTGGTTTGCTGTATGTAAAATGGGTAATTAAAAAAAAAAAATAAATAAATAAGTCGCTCGATCCCGATAAATACACATATATACACCGAGAACACCGTTTCGCATGTGTTTAGCCAAAATTCCAATGGGAAATATCAAAGCTAAATTGGAAAAACTCGCTCTACTGTTGTGACAATAATAACCGAGTATTTGCGTCAACACGTGCTACATTACAGGATGAACATATGAGTCGAGAACGTTGTACATGATCCAAACATCGCAAACGTGCATACACATAGATAGATACATTGCTACATTTGAAGCACCTGCGGAAACGGGCGGAATGTCGCCAACATTGCTATCTCTCAGATGTCAGCAGAAGCCAAGCACTCGTATCAGCAGTCTAAAGACGTGGCGCCATCTGCGACATTCGATATTTTTAAGCTCGCGTATAATAATCGTGCGAGCAGCGAGATTCGCAGCCGGCAAATGTGACACGCACGCAGACTGTAGAGCGCGCGCGCGCCTAATACCCGAAAATCGCAACCGAGTCAATTCGTTTCATTTCCCTTTTGTAGTTCGTTGCCATTTTCAATTTATATCTCAAATTGATAACAAACTAAAAATAAAAGGGGGCTAGAAATTTAATTTCTCCAAGGCAAAAAAGTCACTTCCCGCATGTAATGTAGCAGCAGAGTAGTACGGTATCATCATCCGCGGGTGTGCGGTCTCCCATATCGCGCGACCGCGTGCACATGGCGCGCATTTCCTCGCTCGATGCTATATATGTATATGTTTGCCGAGACGCGTGTGTGCGTGCGTGTGCTGTGCGTTCGGACGCGTGCACGAACCATAAGAGCCGCCCGTGTGCTCGGGCGCGCGTATAGAACAATAGACGAAATTCCAGGCTGTGCGCTGATATACCGGAAATACTGTTTTTTTTTTCCAAGTAGAAACTATAACGCGAGGATTTTCCCGTGACGATATTATTATAAAAATTTATTCGCCTCGCGCGATTACGGTATGCTTATGCACGATATGTGTAAAACTTGTACATAGTATATTATTCTACCCTTACACATTGACTCCGAAAATGTATTACGCATATTATATCTGTCTAATTTCATTGAACCGGCATGATTACTTTATTAAGCTTATGATATATTTTGTCTCGCGCTCCTCTCGTACTCGGCAGCACCAAGTAGGCCCGGAAAAAAATGTGCGCTCGAGTTTACATACATTGTAATGATATATTGAGTACATAGACCCACACGTATACACGAATACGTATTACGTCGCTATACATTCGCTAGTTTAGCAGCTTTATACATATGTGAAGTTCGGTTTGCGAGGCCTGTGTGTGTGTGTGTGTGTAACGTACGAAACGTGTGGGAATTTGCTTTACTGCTTCGCCGGTTCGTCTCTTATTCGTATCCATCTCTTTCTCTCATTTTCTCCCTCTTTAGAATATGTCTGGGTGTGTGTGTATGCGTGTATATCCTATACATATACTTACAAGGCGCACATATACACGTGTCTCTCTCCTTCGTCGAGCGTATCGTCCTTGATCTCTATGCCTGAAAATTTCTCCGTTCCTCGCGCCATCGACGCATAGCAACAAAAAAAAAAAAAAATGAAATATTGCATAAGTAGGGATTCTAACTTTATTTTCAGTCAACTTTTTGGGATTGTATAAGTATGTCTACATTTGCCTTTGATTCAACGATAGTAAGATAATATTACGTACAATTTGAAACTTATCATACATTTATATTTATTTTTAAATCACAATCATATTCAAGAGATCAATTTCGTGTTGATAAATGAACTGAAAAAAAATATACTCGAACCAGAATGAACGCGTTACATTATGCCGACGAGCGAATCCACTTGTAGGCGAATTCCGAAGCAACAAGTCGTTTCCTCACTCGACCACATCGAGTTCGAGGCAGTTGTCGCGCGCGTTGCCAACGAGAGTAAGCACGATATATGTATATTCCTCTCGTTTCGTCGAGAAATGTTTACACGTTCGTCTCGTAACCATCGTTGAATACCATTATTGTTGCGTCGTAATAACCATTACATGTATCGTTCGAAAAGAGAAACTTTTCACGCACTTGATATAGTTGCCGCATTTTCATCGCGCACTGAGAAATATAGAGAGAGAGAGAGGACGCGCACAATTAGTCATTTTTACCTTATGTACTATTATAAATTACATTGTTTATTGGAAATCATTACGATGAAAGTGCTATGCGAGCGATGCACGGCCGATGGTCCCAATTAAATCGATGAAATCTTGATCGACGAAGCGTAAAACTTACTGCTCCGAATTGCTGCTAACGATGATTATGTTTTTCCGTTTTGTTATTTATTATTTGCGCTGAAACGGCGAGGATCTTAACTCCGGTAACCTAGCTTTATGAAGTACAAATAAACTCATACAGCTAGATAACCAAAGAAAATGTCCGAGCCAAAAATCTTCGATCACCAAAAAAACGAACGCCAGTCGTCCTCCTGCTCTTGCCGCACGTCCACCGCCACCGCTGATCTATGAGCGAGTGAGAGCTCGTAACTATTAAACATCTTACTTATGTGTGCACGAGGAAGGCTGTAAAAAGGCAATTAAGTGTTTTACATAACACACCGAGTGTCGGAGTGTGGAAAGTAGACAGATGGTAGGCAAGGCAAAAAAAATTCATTCATTCACCTTTCGTATGTTGAGCGTCGCGAGGCGCGTTATTCTGCGCATCGCGATATGTGGCAAATTTACGTCGCGCGAGAAAGAACGGGGAGTGACACGTGACACAATGGTGCTCATTACTCGTTTTTATCAGGCTCTCTCTCTGTCGCGGTCATGAAACAAAATGCGGGTCGCGACGACGATGACGACAGCGAACAACTACGACGACGACGACGACAAAGAGAGCCAGACGAATTTGCCGCGAGGCGCGCACAGACCTTGGAATTTCGACTGGTTTTTCGTGCGAGCCCCGCCACCGCGTGTGCTCGTATGTACCGAGTGTGTGCACGTAACCTACGCGAGCAGCGAGAGTAACCGATTGACGAAAAAATAAAAGGCAACAGCGGCGGCGGCTCGTGCTGCAGCGCCGAGAAAGGTTTCGAAACTCGTTATTTCATTCTCTCTTTCTCTCTCTTTCTTTCGCGTGCATATACGAGTTTATTCGCGAAGAGAAAGTTGCGAGAGAGCCCACGTAAAATACTCGTTCGCGAGTCGAGCTTATAAAACAGTTCGTTGCATCTTAATGAGAGCGAAATAAAGAAAAAAAAAAGTATCGAGCCGAAGAAATTCGCCGAATTAGCGCCGGTGGGCATGAATAGTGTTAAAGCCGTGCGCGAAGGTCACCGCAGTTTGCGGGTTCTCTCGAGGCGCGTTATTCACAGAACACACACAAGTGGCCCGCCGCGATAAAAAGGTATATTTTTGCAGCACGCACGTGCTCCAGATTAACTGGAAAAAGAAGTCGAGCGAAGAGAACGACGATAAGGTCGAAACGTTAGAGCCGTGTGTACAATGCGAATTGATAATTTGTCGCGCGCGGCAACGGAGACGGAGTGATAGCAAAGAGCCACGTTGTGTAAAATCGTCGGCGTGTATGAATGTGCGTACGTGTATCGTCGTCGTCGTCGTCGTCGTAGTCATCGTGTGTATGTATGTATATGGCAGCATGTCGCGCGAGAAAAGGCCGCTCCTTTCTCTCCTCATGCGGTGGCGGCGAGGCAACAGCAGCAGCAACACACAACAGGTAGGTGCTCGCCGCCACCGTCACCGCCGCCGCCGCCGCGCCTTCGTTTACTCAAGAAGAAAGAGGAAGTGTAAGTTCTATGGGATCGGTACAAGTACGAAATGGAGTTATTATGCACTACTACGGTCCAAATATGTTCAACAAAAAATGAGCAATAAAATAACACGAATACCTGAGAGCACCAGCTGCGACGTTGAAAATGTTTACAGCCAATACAAAATCGTTGCACTTCCGTGTGAAGGTTCGATTAATCATACGTACGTGCGAATCGAAAATGGAAAAAGAGCAAGTACGTATGTGTAATCCAATGCAGCAGCAGCAGTAGAGACACTCAAAAAAAAAACGCACGCTGGCAGCAGTCTCGCGTATTATTCTCAACAAATGCTTCGACAATTATCAAATTCATCGACAAGAGCCGAATGAAATAGAAATGCAAGTGAAATTAGAAAAAATGAAAAGAAAAGTGAGTAAAAAAATGAACAAGTCGCTAATGTCGATTATTATTGGGCCGTCGAGAGTAGCTTTGCCGCGTGCGCGGGTCCTACTGCGAGCCGTGCGAACCATCCAGTTCGGAAGCTAGCGAGAAACTGGCTCGTTGTGGAGGCCTGGCTCGCGGCGAGAGATTTGCGCTCGGTTGGCGGCACACACATCGGCGGCGGCGGCGACGGCGACGATTTGCGCCGCCGATTCGCTCGCTCTCTCTCTCTCTCTCTTTCTCTGTTTCTTTGCCTCCCTTCTCCTCCCCTTCCCATAGCACCCTCCTCGCTGCGGCTCATTTTGGCCGTGCGAAAACATTTTTAGGAGAGACCCCGCGCGCTCTTTAGCCTCGCTCCACCGAGAGTCGCTCCGTCGTGCTGAGCCAAAGATCCCGTCCACACGGTGTGCAGCGCTCTGTTAAGCCTCTTCTCATTGGCTTGTTCAAATGATCCGCCCGATATGACGTCAGCTCCTCCGCGAGCGCCTCGCCGAGAGAGAGAGAAAGAGAGAGAAAGAGACTAAGAAATCAGAGAAAAGAGAAAGAAGGCCCATTATAATGGCCAGGGCATAGGTGCAGTACAACGCTATATTACTCGTTCTTCATCGCCAAACGGCCACGGCATAGGTATATTATAACTATATACGTATGCATATATATACAGCAAAGAACAAAAAAAAAAGAAAGAAAAAGAGACAGAGAACAAAGAGGAAAAAAGGTACGCATTCCGATGCATAAGCCCTGGCGTCTCTTTCTTTCTTTTTATAGCTGCCGCCGCCACTACACTAACGTAGCGCGTACAACTGGCACAGAAATTTTCTTTAATTTGTTAAAAGAATTACACGTTACTTAAATTACGCTCGAGTCTGTGATTACATATATACGGATATACATACAGGCGCGCACTGTTACGCGTTAAAATTAAACGCACACGCAGAGAGTACAGGCTGATGTGAATAGAGTATCGCGAGGCGCAAAGTGCGAGCGCTCCAAAAACGAGATATGCCCTTGGACTTCCGCCGGACGATTCGCGGCCTTGATGAAGCTGAAGGAAAAAAAGCATCGGCAGCGAGACGTTGTGTATTTATTTTATTTTATTTTATTTTATTTTTTTTTTTTTTTTTTGTAACGAGCGTGCCTCGCGAATAAATTACGTTATTGTATCATTATTATTCCGCTTACGAGGATTATCCGCGAGGCCTGCGCTCGTATTCGGAGTAACGTCCAAGCGGCCACCGTTGTTTTGCGGCGCGCGACAAGAAGAAAGGAGCAGCATACGTGCGAGGGAGCGAAAAAAAAATGTTTAGTTTCGGAAGTAGTCGCACTACGGGCGAGCGAGGAAAATTCCGAGAAACGGTTTCGCATAGGAGAAAATGACGCGATTTAGGTAATAGTGTATAAGCGCGGTAAAAGGAAAGAAAAAAATAAAAAAGAGACGAGGCGCTCCTGCTGTACTCCGCAAATACGCACGTGTGCCTCCGCGAATTTTACAGCACACACATATACACAAGAAGATACATAAGTTGGCCGCTCGAGAGACGCTGCGCGGAATAAACGCTCGCGCCAACCTACACACCAAGACGGAATACACGAGTATGAAATAAGTCGATCGACGTCGCGCGAGGTTAAAGTCCTTGGATGACGACGTGCGTACGACGACGAGTTTTGTACGCTCGTACACTATTATATTTATTATTAAACGCGTGTCTCGGACAAGCGTACACATGAAAACGATCATATTTTATATGATCAGCGATGATGTCACATTTGATAATGCATAAGCCTACTCGCTCGCTCGCTCGCTCTTTCTCTCTAGAGTCCGTGTGCGTGCGAGTTGGTGCGCGCCTACGCTCGTGCTGGCTCGCGCTCGAGTAACATTACAGAATATTATAAAATAGGTGCACGGCGAGCGCGAATATATCGATATATATACAAATATGGATAGACATAAGGGAAAAACTGTGTCCGCGTATAAAGCTTGCACTGCTTTCTCCTCACGTTATAGCTCTGACTGGCTCTAACTTTATCCAAAAGACTAATGTTTCGGCGAATTTCGTCATTTCATACATTCAATCAATAAGTTTCTTTGTCTCAGGCCGGGGTTATAGATATATTTTAAGCTCGAACCCATCGATCGAACGCACACACGTACGCGCGTTACGTTCACGATTCCATTGTTAACATTAGTTTTCTCTCACGCGAGAGAGAGAGAGAGAAAGAAGCATCTCTCTTTTCACGTTATAAGCTTCCCCTAACGTAGCGTGCGGCCGATCTCATGGTATACAAGCAGCTTTAAGGTAGCAGAGTCGTATATAGGATCCTTATACCTATATGCTTTCTTTCTCCTCTCTCTCTTACTCTGCGTCTATACCTGTAATATAACTGCCTCCTGCGTGCTATACGGTATATTATAAGGCCGAAGCTGAGTGAGCGTAAGTCCGATGCCGAAGTTGCTGCAGATGCAGCAGCGGCAACGAACGACGACGCGTTCTCTCTTTCTCTCGGCTGTGCGGCTTGGAGCCAACTTCTTTCTCCGTCTCTTCGGGACTGCTGCTGCTGCAACGAGTGTGTTCGTATACCGGTTATGCATATGAGCGACATGCTCCTCAACCCCATCCGCGTTTGTTCGCGCGCGAGAGCATTATACGTATATATATAGAGAGAGAGAAGAACAAAGCTCTGCTGCCTCGAGATCGCTGCTCGCTCTCTTCTCTCTCTCTCTTTTACACACTTTTATTCGGCCGAAATGCAGCCACGATCGTAAAGTCGGCGCGCGATTTTTTGGCCGAAACGGCGAGAAAAAAAGAACAGGACGAGAGTAGAGGAGAAAGCGATCGAGACTCCGATTTGGGAATAGGCGAGGCGGGATGTTCCAAGTTCGGGGGCGAGCGCGCGCGCGCTATACTCAACCAAAAAGAAAAGAAAAAACAAGCCCGAGGAAGATGGGCCGAGATGGTGCTGCAGCTTCTGCTGCACTCGTGTTATATGCCATTATAAGAGGTGCGCGTGTTTTTCAAGGGGAAGAACGTATAACAGCATCGACGAAGACGACGTCTTAAAACGTATATGCCTTGGCCGAGCGCGGGGGATCGCTGCCTGCTTGCCTGCCTGTGCCTGCCTGCACACTTACCGCGCGCGCGAGCGAGCAAGAGAGAGAAGCTGGTCAAGCAACATTCCGTAACTTTTATATATACTCACCTTGTATTATCCTAACTCTTCGCTTGCTGTGCGCGAGAGTAAGAGAGAAAGAGAGCCCGAGAGGAGCGCGAACCCTTCCTTTTCGTTTCTCTGCTCTTCTTTACTTTTTTTTCTCTCATTTTGTTTTGTTTTTGCTCGTGCACATTATGGGGCCGAGCAAGCTGCGCCTGCATCTCCTTTAGGGATACGTCGTCTATTTTTCCTTTTCGTGGCGTCTTCTCTTTTATAGAATAAAAATTCAACGCTCGCCTTTATGGGAGAAAATCGATGAGATAGAAAAGGAAGAAGAAAGTTAGGACAAATCGACACCTCCAAAAACTTGCAAATATCACTTGAGAATTGTACGAGATTGTGTTCGAGAAGTACGAAATATCATTGTGCAGATTAGGACAGTGGTTACCACGTGTCAATTTATCCTTACTTTACTTTAATATATGAAATAAATGTAGGTACGCGATACTCGCCCAAAAGAAAATGAATACGGACGAGTATATAGCTCTGTATTATGCGTGCTGTGTATGCATAACGTAATACGCTAAAGCTCGTTTTTGCTCTCTCTCTCTCTCTTTCTCTTTTTCGCCGGCGCAGCAGCAAGTCCAGCAAAGTACATATACCCACACGTAAGATGCAATTCTTTCTCTCGCTCCGAACTCGTATAATATATATATACGGCAAGCGGGCAGAAAGTCTCGAGCTCCTCTCGTGGCTGTGTTACTGCCGTATAGTCAGCCGTGTAGTATATACAGCCGGCACACAGGAGGGAGGTGGGCGAGGGCGAAACTGGTCAAACGACCAGTTGGCCTTGGACGAGTAAAAGAGATTCTTCCTTACAGCTCGGGAAGATACCACGTAGGTATATACGGCGCAGACACGATCATCGGTTTCGCTTGCCTATATGTCCGATATATATACACGTATATAACCACGTCAGGCCTCGATTTATAAAAACATTTTCGTCGTTAATACACAAGTATATTTCGTTGAACTCGTGCGAGCGAATCAATCGCGATCGTTGGTTTGCGGCTCGCCATACGACACATTATACGGCTCATCTTAAAATGAATTTTCACGAGGCTACATCTATATTACGTTTGCGAGCGAGGGATTAAGTTCGATGAAATTGTTCCGTTGCTCCGATTATTTTAGCCCTCCAGCAGATACCTTACCTAAACGTGCGACCGCGCGGCTAAACGCGTAAAAGCATGCCTGTATTCCTATGCATACACGTTTTAGGTGCATAATATGCGCGCCGCATCGACTATGGGAAAGCCGAATTTTACCAAGTACAAGCGCGAGCTCGCGCGCATATAAATATATATAATGAGCAAGTTCGTGCGAGTGTGTGTGTGCATGTGTGTAAGGGGTCGAAGGGTCAGATGACTGGATGTGCAGTTCGCTGCGCGGCTCGAGTGTTCGTGTTCTCGCAGGCAGCATCTACCTATATATCCCATGCGACGACGAGTGCGAGTATATATACTTACCGCGTCGAGAGCTCTCCCCTTAACCTTGAGAAAGTCCACAAGATCGAGATTCGCACTACTCTTTAAGGGGGAGCCCCTTATACACTTTTATATGTATATATATAGCGTACACGTGCAACAGACAAGGTATATTGGTAGAGGTATAGCATGCAACATCTCGTTCTCTCGAAATTTCGCCCAAAAAGAAAGAACAGAGAGCAGCAGCGGAGGCAACGAGCGAGAGAGAAAGAGAGAACAATGCGTGCGAGTTAAAGGATCGTTTGCTGGTGTATATAAGGGGACATTATGTGCATTACACAGCACCGGAGACGCTCGATCCATCTGCTGCGCTCTTGCCGATTTACAGAATAACTTTATAGATACAATAATTTATGTATTATAATGCATCCTCTCGAAACTCTCGCATACAGCAATGATACAGTAATAATAAACGGACGGCGAATCAACGGCTCCGAATTATATATATCTTTTATTTTTGTCCATCTGCGTTCAGATGCGTATGTGAAAGGTGGCCAAAAAGTCCGAGGCCCGAGTGACGACGTGCTCGAACTCGAGGTAGGACAGGGCGCCGTCGCCGTCGATGTCGCTCTCCTCGAGCACCTTCTGGCAGACGGTCGTCACCTCGTCGTCGGCCAATGCCCCGCGCACCAATTGCCGGCACGTGCGCTCCAAGTCGCTCGGGCCCACCAGGCCGTCCTCGTCGAAATCTGCCCGGGCCCCCACACACGCATATATACGCCAGAGAAACAGAAAGAGCAAAAAGTATTATACTTTCGAAAATTTAATTTCTCGTGTACACGCGAGATGCGATGATTAATCGCGAATAACATCGTGCATATCGTTACACATATATATATTGCATATGTATATAAGGTACCGTAAATTCTGAAAGCGTAGTAAACTTTGAGATCGCGCGGGGCGTGCTCCGAGAAGACCGACATCATTTCGAGAAAGTCCTCGAAGCATATTCCGATATTTTCGTCCTGGCCGTCGTTATTTTGCCGATCGTCGCAGTCGACATCGAGGCGATGTTGCGCGTCGCCGCTGCTCTCGTTGCAACGTTGAGAGGAAGAAATCGAGGCATCGCTCGGCAACGATGTTTGCTGCTGCTGCTGCTGTTGGCCCGAAGTGCTCGCTGTAACGTTGTCCAAACTGTTCCTCGTGAATACACGCCCGATCCGTTCTCTGAATGGATTCTCCTGCAGTACATGTATACACGCACACATATATACTAGGGCCACCTCTATATATACGTGTGTTATACGCGTACGCGTGTGCGTTCGTATTTATGCGCGTGCGAGAGAAAGCCAAGAGAAAGAAAGAGCAAAAGAGAGCCGAATGAGAGAAAAAGAGGGTGAGCTGCTGCTGGCTCCTTACTTCTTCTCTCTCTCTGTTTTTTTTTTTTTTTTTTTATTATTTCATTTTACCTGCGTGATGTGCCGAGAGCCAAGAGTATATGTATGCTCGATTTTTAACGGCCGAAAGTTTCTGCACGCGCTTGTGTGTGTGCGGCTCTCTGCCTATTATAACATTCTCGTGCAGGAAAAAAATCTGTTGCTGCTGCTGCTTCGCGTGCGTTATAATGCGTGTGAGCGCAGAAAAACCCCGAAAGAGAGAGAAATAGGATCTTAGCGCGCTGAAGCCGCGTGCAGCGCAAAATTTTTTTACAGTATTTTTAATATTTTCGTTCACTTCGCTCGTTCACAACAATCGAGAGCTGATATAGTCTACTTGAATAAACGAATAAAATCTCCCCGAGGATTGCGAAACTTTCGAAAAATCAGACGCGAATGAATTCGATCGAGCAGGTATGAATCATTATATTGCTCCGCGACGATGATGACTATATATGACGCGATAATGTTGTGCATATACTCTTGTGTGCCTCTATGAAATCTCATTGAAAACTTCAATCAATTCTCATCTTTCTGGGTATATAATATGAATGCTCTCGCGAAACTGGACAACCTGTTCCAAAATGAAAATCATTCTGTTTCGCGAGCGCACTCGAGAGAGAAAGAAAGAAAGAAAGAAGAACCGGTTTTTTTCTCTCTCTCGCTCTCGGTCTCTCTTATACACTTACACATTTATACCTGGGCCATGCCTTTATATATACGTACTTTTTTATAAGACTCAAAAGTGAGAAATTAAATAAGTCGTTCAAACTTATGTATTATACCACATACACGAGCGTACAAATACAAGCGCACGAAAATGTTCAAAACGATTCATTTATATACGTTAATATTCGAAGCTTATAAACGTATACGCGTTTATGTATTATATCGTACATGGTCGCGCGCGGCGCATGTGTAACGATTATAATAATAAGCTCGGTGCGCCGAGAGCGATATATAACGCAATCGCTTGGAAAAAAAATACTTACACATACTGACAATTTTTGAGGATGTTTTTCTTTTGCACAATACGTGTTCATGCATACAAATATTAAAACGTAGTTATGACATTTATACAGTTTTGCGAGTCCTCGAGCAGAAGAAAACGCGCAATGATCTTACAAAGCTTTGTCCAACGGTAAAAAAGAAAAATCATTCGCTGTTGCTTAAAAAAAAATTCAAATGTAATATTCGTTTGTGCATTGAAAAGTTAAAAAAGGGGAGAAAGAGGGAGAGAGAGGACAAGGTGAAATGGGATGCGAAAGCTAGGCCGAGAGAAAGAGAGCCCCTGACACACACACAATTTATATAGGCGGGATATATACGTGTACGTTCTCAATCACACAAACACACACCTTTAACTCGGGTATTCTGGCTAAATAATCGAGTGGTAGTCGCAGAGATGAGGCCTCGTGCGGTGTCATGCTACGTGGAACCATTCCTGGATCAGCCATTTCTCGAAAACGTTTGTACAATCTAGGGAGTCGAAAGAAAAAATTAACTCCGTCGTCGAGTTTATCGGTTTTGATTTTTTTTATTTTGTTAGAAAATATATTATTCGATGCCACATCTTTTTTTTGCGATCGCTTTCTAATTACTTGAAAAATCACATTTAGTCCCTTGCTTTCGTGGAATCGAAAGACAAAAAACAAACAAGCGATTTCGAAATTACGGAGAGATATCTTTGAAATATCTTCCCGGTCAAACGGTTAACGTGTAGCCTCGTTTACCTGAGTATCTCTTTGCGCGTGAAGTAGGTGCAGTCCTGATAATCCTCGAGCTGTTCCTCGCTGAAAGTCGCGACTTTATTGCCCATGTTTTCCACTCGAGTACACGCGCAAATGGAGTGTGCGAGAAGAGAAACAGAGAAGGAAAAATCCGGAAGCTCGCGCCGCAAAGAGTCTCGAGATTGTCTCTCATTCGCGCGTATACGGTCGACTTTTTATCCTCGTCGTTCTCCGAGAGTGAACGATCGAGTGTGCGTGTGTGTACCCTCCGCGACATTCGCTGCAAAGTCGGTTAAGGGTGCGCCGATTCGCGCCGAGTTCGCTACTTTACCTCGCGGCACACCCCTCTTGTACATTAATAAGCTCGTGCGCGCAAGGACGTTTCAGGTAACACCTACGTGGAAAAAAGAAGTAAAAAGTAATGAACAACCACCCCGTGCTGGAATATAGGTTGCGACACGCATGGGTCCTGCATGATCCAGTGTAATAATGCGTATGTGTGTGCAGCGAAAACTACTGTTAGCCATACATCGGCACTATGTGGTAGTTATGTTGGTTGCGGCCTATACCTATAATACCTGTATATACAGCGAGCTACGACGGGCACGATCGTCACAATAGAGGGATACATTCTGAAAATTTCCGTACGAAAAAAAAGGGACCTAATGTTGTCGCGCGCCAAGGGGAGCTCGAAAACTCTCTCATTCAATAGCTGCTATTGCTATACAGTATAGGTATACAGTAATGCATATTCAGATATTTCGTGTCTACGCTCCGACCTGCTGTAAGCGCGCGAACCCCCAGGAAATGAGAGTCCCCGCGTGATTTTACATTATAATTCCCGTGAATACCGAGAAACTAAGACCGTGCGATACATTTTCCCATATTGTAAGCGGGATTATTACGATCGCTCTGACAAAGAATGTCGGGCGTCTCTGCGCTAAAAACTCCGAGTTTTTTTTTCTCAAATCACACGCACCAATTAGCAGCCATGTAAGTTACAGCTGAGACACGATGATGTTGACAAAGAGCTTGACACGTATCACGGGCAAGTGTTCGTCGAGCAATTTTTCACAAATTTACATGAATATCGCTATATGCACCTCACATTTATATTTTCATTTGATTTTAGCACTCGCTAATTGTTTGCTCAATCTCGACGAATTTTGACGACCGATTTATAATGCGGTACTTCATGATCTGACATAATAGACGATTGCGCGTGTTTTTTAAGCGACCCATCCAAAAACTCCAAAAACTTACGATGCGGAGAATTTTACCGTAACGAATAATATCCTATCACAATTGATAAACTTAAAGTGAATGTAAAATTGAAAATAACGAGTATTAATTGAATCGTTTGGTAATTCACTGATGAGTTCATTTTTTCGGAAAATTTTTAAAATAATTTTCTACGGTAAGCGCGCATGCGTCCGTACGACACTTCGGCTATATAACCTCAACTTCAATGCATTTACTTTACCAGCTAAACTGCATAACTGTGACATCTACGTATATATGTTTTGAAACAGGAGTTTCGAAACGTGTTATTGTTTACTTCAGAAGAGCTGTGATAATCTAACATTCAAATTCCAAGTCTCAAAATGACGTCTCAAAACAATTCAACTTGGTGGTTTGATTGTAATCAAGGAAAAAAAGAGCGTCCAAAATTTGAAAAACCTAATATAATTGGGTACTTTAGTTTGAATATGCAAGGAGGAAAAAGAGATTATGTGGGAGATTATTCGCAATTAGTTTACTTGAGCAAATGTATGCTGCGTGAACGAAGAGTTCACTTGAATTTAAATAATGGACTTGACAAAGCTATCAGAAAACCAGTTGGGAAGGACGAAAGAATTGATTTTATACTTACCTGGATTCTTAATAATTATAATAAAATAACGCTTGATCCTCAACCAGAACCAAGTAGATGGTACTTTTCTTGGTAACATTATGAATAAACTTCTTTCTATTTATAATAATTATTTTTATAGGTTGAAACCAGAATTTATATGTTATCGAGGAACATTGACAAAAATTGCAACTTCAAATTATGATGATTCTTTAGCTTGGATATTATGTGCTGTAAAATTTCATGGTACTATTTATATATGTTCATATGACACAGAAGAGCAAAAACATGAACAGCTCAACCGAACACCTAATGATCTTAAATTCACATCATATGGTTTTAAATTTGAACAATACATGACTGCAGGTAATGAAATCCAAGATAAACTTAATTACACAAAATTCAAACATTTTTCATACCAAAATTCATTTTTTAGATCACCCTAAGTCAATGCCACGGACATATGAACCAGTTAATGAAGGGTCAGAGTTTAGTTGCGTTTATACAACTAAATTAAATGATATGCAATTATTGTATCCTGCAGAAATGGACGCTGTTGATTCTGATGTTTTGTTAGAAGAACCAATTGATTGGAACAAAATAAACTTTGTTGAGTTTAAAACCAGTAAAGAACTAAACAGACACACTAATCTAGAATATTGGTATAGAAAAGTTATTAGATGGTGGTGCCAAAGTTATCTGGTTGGAGTAAGAGATCTTTTTTGCGGTAATAGAAGTCATAAAGGAATTGTCTATAGAGTAGATAAAAAGTCAGTGCAATCGCTTGAACATGATTTGAGGGTAAACATTTTTATTTATTTGTTTATAAAATATAAAAATTTATTTCTAACTTTGGGTTAATTTTAGGAATACAATTGGTATGTTGAAGATTGCTTAAAATTTTGTGAACAGTTTCTGAATCACTTAAAAACTGTTGTTAAACAAGATCACGACAAATGCATTTATAAATTCTACAAGCCTGCAAATAGTAGACAAGTTGAATTAGAAATTCTACCTGGTGATTCAGAATTAGCATTTTTACCACACTGGTTTACGGATCCAGTAAACAAAATAGTTGCTTCAAGAGACAATAGTTTTTAATTGCAAAAAAATATTTTTTTATAAACTCTTTAAAAATATTTTTAACGCACATGCAAATAAAAAACTTGATTACTAAACTGATTGTCCCCATATCTGATTTAAGGCTGACATTTCTTCTTTTGACATGGGTTTCAAGTTAAGTCCAGGAACTGGTGGATTGTACTCCATTTTACGCAGTTCATTCACTTTGACTTTTAAATCACTTCTTAATATATTGATTTGAATATCACATTGCTTTTGATCTGTAAAATGAAAGATTTTTTAAAATTTTACTTTAGAATATAGTAATTAAAAGTATTGTAAATTAGTCAAACCATTTTTTAATAATTCTTCAGCTTTTTTTGAATCCATTTTCATTATCAAAGGGCCTACAGTGATCCAACATTTATCTGCTTTCTGTTGTTGCAACGCTCTCATTCCAACTCTATCGTCATTTCTTCTTTTATCGAGACCAATTATTTCTTGTTTATCAATTAAAATTTCAACACCTTTTTCTTCAATTGTAGTCAAATAATCGAGCATTTTTTTCTTTGTGTCATCCATTATCTGTAAAAAAAATAATGATAAAAATTTATAATATTAAAAGTTCTTAAAAAAATGAAAAATATATTTATTTACTTCAGAATGTATTATTGTATCATCATAACTCTTGTCTAAGTCGCTTGCTGAAAGCTGCTTCTCTGCTGAGCTGCCTCTCTCTGTCTTTTCGACTAAATTCTTTTTTTTTTACATTACTTTTAAAATTTGCATGTTTAACAGCATTGACATCTCCAGGTTTAAAATGAGTTACTTTAGCCTCTTTTTGTTTTCCTTGACCTAAACCTTTCCGGTCTCTCTTTAATATAGTCTTAACTGGGTATTTTTGACCTTCACCAGATGGACCTAATCCACCTTCTTCGTCCCATCCAGTATTAAGCATTATTTGATATCCTTTATTTTGTTTTGAAATTCCATAAAATGTATTTTTCACTTTAGGTTTGCTATTAAAAACATGTAGAATTGATGCTTCATGTTTTGCTTTTGAAGATTCCTTATAATTTAATTCACAAAGATCACAATATAATTCTACATCAGTTACTTTTTTATTGTTTTCTGAAGTCAATGAGTTGATTGAGGATTGCTTTTTTGTTTGTTTGTAATTTTTTTGTTTTAGTATATTCACTATATCATAGTGTTGTTTTTTAATTGCTAAATCGAGTGCTGTGAGCCCTGATTTTTCTTTGGTTTTAAGTTTCGCTCCTAAACATATTAAATTATGTACTATTTCTTTATGCCCTGAGTATGCAGCTGTCATTAACGGTGTCCAACCAAATGGATCCACAATATTAACATTATTCTTACTAAAATGTTCTTGAACAAACTTTGAATCACCTCTTTCTACAGCTTTAAATAAAACGTTCACGTCAGTAATTATCGTTTTTTCCATTGGCTTTGATAAGATCTGTTTATCACTTTTTTGAAGAGTCGATTTGGGTTTTGAATTTTTCGTTTGACTTTCTAGAGATATAATTTCTTCATAAGCTATTTTAGCGTCATCTCCTTTGAAATCAAGATCATGCTTCAACTTTAAGTCATTGTTTGATGACAAATTTTCGTTTTTTTCTCGAACGAAATTTTTAAACGACACTTGTCCAAGTGCAAGCAAATAGTTATTTGTTGGAAGAGACATCGTAAATTGTCAATTCCCTAAAATTTACTTACGTTTTAATTTTTTTTCTTCCAGTAAGAACAAAACGTTGTCTTCTTTATTTGAAAAAAAACAGGTTAGGAGTTGAGAGACTTGTTTTAGACTTTAATCTACAACCACTTAGTTCATCGATAAAAATACTTTATGTCAACTACAATTATAATAACACTCTTAATTCTAAATTTTAGATTTGATAAATTTTAAGTATTATTTTGATGAATCTGTGCGATAATTATTCAGTGCTTTAGTGACAACTGACAGAAGCGACTGAAAAAGCAGACGACGCATTACAGGATGATGAAAACTGCGTGTAGTGAAGATGTCCGCGTGAATGTTTTCGCGGGAAAAAGTTTCAGATTTAAAATACATACATTTATATTTCAATTCTATTTTTCAATTAATAATCATTAAAATTCAAAATGTAACTTATTTTTATCCACAGTATTACGTTTCGTAATTGAATCGATAGTTTTAACTATTATTCTTCGGGGATCTTTGGCATCTTAACTCTGAAAACGCAACTTTTATGCAACTACTGTGAAATATCTATGTACAGGAACATTTTCAAGACGGTAATTTGAAATGAACTAGGGTACGTTTCTATAAAATCTATTTATTTTACATGTAGTTAATATGTATCATACATCGCTATAAACTATGGCAAATATAACTTTTTGCAAACACGAGGAATATAACGCAAGAAAAGGTGGAATCAACGGTCGTTAACGCGCTCGACCAACAAGTATACAACTTTTTCATTTGTCATTAGCGGCCGAATAAGCGGCTGCAGCTTCGTAACTCTGCTCGTCGTAAGTCGTCGCCGACGCCGAACCGTCCGGATCGTAGCCGTCCACGCCGTAGTGCTGCTCCTGCTGTCCCGCGACCTGCTGCTGCTGCTGCTGATCGTAATCGGCTTGGGCGTAATAGTCCGGATACTGGGCGGGATCGTAGTCGGCGTACTGCTCGTACTGCTGCGGATCGTAGTGCTGCTGATTGACGGCGTACTCGTCGCCGTAGGCCTCGGGCTGCGCCACGTAATCCAGAGGTATGTTCTCGTCCTCGAGGGCGACGTCGTCGCTGTGTATGGCGTACGGGTCGTCGTCGTCGTTGCTGATCACGTCCTTGGACGTGTCCTCCAGCGTAGTCGGGGCGGAAAATTGATGCTGCTGTCGCAAGTCCAGTTCCGATGCTTGATCGAGGTCCTGGTCGTTGTCGCCGGGATCGTTCGCGTCGTCCCGATCGTCGTCGTAGTTGTCGTCGACGCCGTCGCCATCGTCCTCCTCGATGCTATATAAACCCGACGGCGGAGTTTTCTCCTTGCTGAATACGTTGCTCGGCCGGCTGTGCTTGTGATGTTCTTCTAGTAGGTGTAAACAATAATCGACCAGTATTTGAGTAACGAGATTTGAACATTTTTCAATAGGAGGCTTTACCTGTTGTGCAATCCTCGATCTCTAACGACTCCTTCATTTTATTCGATAAATATTTTATGTTGCTTTGAAGATCGGCCATTTCTTTCCTAATGAAGCAAGATATACAATCGAATTTCCGTTAGAGATAAAAGTGATTCTAATTGCTTGATAATGAGTAACAAGAAAAATTTATCAAAAGATTATCATCAAAGCTACGACAGAATTAATTTGAAGACAAATCAAAAGTCAATGTTAGTTAAGCACAAACAGCTTACTTTATTCCAAAAGATTGTTAAGTATTAAAATAGAAAAAGGAAGGAAAAAAAAAGATAGTATATAAGAAAAATGCAGATACTGAGAGACTTTAATAAATTGTTGATAAAGATTTAAACTACTGGATTAGGCACCTTTGAGGGGGTATCCGATTGAGCCTGCAATAACTTCTTTTTCGGTATTACTTTAACTTTGAGATCGACCTTAACACGGCGCTTCTTTTGCGATGGCATCAAGGCAGCCGCATCATCGTCGTCTACTTGCTCGGTGACCCCCCCTGCTAATTACACATTTTATAGCTTAGCTATCGTACTCGGCTCTATTGTGTAGCTCTCGTTGACAATTCTTTCTTTTTCTTTAGACAACTACTTGGTAGGTGCACGAGAAAGGATGCGTTTGTTCTACAAGCTTATTTAAAATAGATCGAGAAATTATTTGTGCGAGATCGGTGCGATATTACATAGTTTTACGTCCAGCCGAAAGTTCATAGCGGTTTTTTAGCGTAAAATAAAAAGTAAAACGTATAAGAGTCTAAACGTCTTGGAAGAATCACGAATCGCCTGACTGCGAAAAGTTGCGATCGACTCGTCGTCAGGAGACTCGTTTCTTCTTCGTTTTCTTTAGTTTTAAATTAAACATTTTATAGTCCAAGTACTTGTGTTTCTGGTCGTTAGCTTCCAAGCGCTGTGTGAGAGATTGGCATTCGGCAGTCAGTCGCGTGACGAGCGATGCCTGTTTGCTCAACGAGTCTTCGAGTGTGGCGACCGTTTTAGCTATTCAATCAAATAGAGAGAAAAGAGAGACAAAACACGTCAGTTTCGATTCGAAACGTTTGGCCAAAAAAATTTGATACCTGCTGCTCGTGCGCTAGGCAGAGTGTCGGTTTTTATACATATGTATATAATTTTCTTTTGTTTTCGTGACAAAAAAATTCGTTCAAACAAGCCGATGTCTCACACCACGTATTGACATGTATATATATTTACAGATTTCATTATGTACAATTAAAAAAAGCTCAAGCAATTCAGTCGTTTTAAACTTTTACAACTCGCGTGTCGTATCGGATTACAGTATATTTATTCGAGTTCTTCAACAGTTTCGTAATTATACGTAAAAAAAAAAAGAAAAGAAAAAAAGGAACAAGGTCAACGGACAATGTACCTAACATACACAATACAGCCACATAATATAAACAAGTGTATACCGGAAATACGTATGCAAAATGGGTTAAACAGCCGGCGGTTATCGGTCACTCACCCTGTTTGCTCTCGAGATCGAGTATCAAGGAAGCCAACTCCTTGTCCTTGTCGCCGTTCTTGCTGGCGGGCTTGTCGACGACAGCCTTCAGGGGCTGGCCAGCGCCCACCCGAGTCTCGCCCATCAACTTACTCATGTTGATCTGCGAGCAGAGAGGAGAGCAAAGTGAGCTTCAAATTTTTCAATTGCCTCGATATTTGACTAACTTCTTTCTCGAGGGCGGCTATCTCCTCGGTCAGTCGGAGATTTTCGCGGCGCGCGTGCACGAGATCCGCGTCGGCACGCTCCAAACGGCCCTTGTACGAGTTGAGCTCGCCCTGCATGCGCGCCTGCTCCTGCTTGGCCTGCCTCTCGCTGCGCTCGGCCCGCAGCTGCGCGGCCGACAGCTCCTCCAGGGCGGCGTCCTTCTCGGCGAGAACCTGTCCGAGCTCCTCCTGCACTTTGGCTATAAAAGCGCGCCGTGAAAATAGTTGTTGTTGTCGTTCGTTTTCTTCGACAGTCACTCACCGGTTTTGTTGAAAAAGTCGGCTTTGAGCTCGTCGACGAGGGCAGCCTTCTGTATCAGCTGCTTCTTGAGCTCGGCGATGTCCCACCTCTGCTTCTCGGACTCGAGGTGGGACTTGCTGGCGGCCTCCCAGTGCGAGGCCATGTCCGCCGAGAGCTGCTCCATCTGCTGGCTGAACTTCCTCTCGGCCAGCTTCTTCTCCTCGATGCAGCGCCGATTGGTCTCGTGGAGGGCCTCCCTAAGCTTGTCCTGCCTGCGCTCGAGCTCGTCTCTGAGCCGTTTGACCTCGAGCTCGGCCTGGCTCTTGTCGATCTCGGCCTGCTGGGCCAGCTCCAAAGCCCGCCTGCTGCGCTGCTCCACCTCCACCTCGTGCGCCCTGATCCTCGCGAGCTCGCGCTGCAGCTCGTCCGCCCGGGAGTCGAGTTCGCGGCGCTCCCTCAGGGCCCGCTCGAGCTCCAGGTGTATCTGGGCGTCGTCGCCGCCCCGCTCGGCCAGCCTGCCGAGGTTGCGCTGGTTCTCCTCGCGGGCCTTGCGCAGCTCCAGCCGCGTCTGCGTCAGCTGCGCCTCGAGCTCGCTTATGCGCGACTCGAACACGATGCTCGGGCCCTCGAGCTGCTGTCCCAGCCGACCCGACGTCGACGAGGTCAATTTGGGCGAGAAGTCGTCGCGCTTCGTGAACTGATCGTCGAGGCAGCTGCTGCTCGTGGCATAACTGCCACCGCCGTCCAGCAGGATCGATTTCACCTGCAAGCTCGACGATTTGTTGTTCGACGCGCCGCTCTTGTCTTGCAGCGCCTCGTTTTCCGCGATCACCTGATTTTTACAATATATAAAATATCTTTATAAAATATCGACGCTTTCGGTATTACGCGTTATACCTCTTTGACTTTTTCCACGAGGTTCTTCAACTCCTCCCGACAGCAGTGCGACTCCCGCTCCAACTGCTCGATGTACTCCTCCTGCCTCTCGATGAAGGACGTCAGCTCGGCCGGCGCTGGTACGACGGCGTGCGATCTCGTCGACGGATACGAGTTGTACTTGGCGCCCCCGCGAACGGGCTGCAGAGTCATCACGGCGCTCTGGTCGGCCCGTTTCGACGCGGGCCCGTCGGTCGCCGGGACGAGACTCGTCAGGCTTTGCGCATCCGCTCCCGTCCCGTCGTCCAAGTACTCGTCTTGCTGCTGCTGATCGTCTCTGTAGTAGCGCTTTCCCGAGAGCATCGCGTTACTTTTAGACATGGATGAAGCATTCGTAATCAGCGTTAGATTGATTTTGCAAACGATAAAAAAAATTGAGGAGAGGAGAGAATCATTTTCATTACGAGTGCGACATTTTCGGGGCGTAGGATTCGGCCAGAAGATATTTGAGCTTGGCCACCGCCTCGCGATACGCCATTTCCGTGTGATTGGGATACTTTCTGCGGATCACGTCCATTCTGCTGCTCGTCGTCGATCGCCTGTTTCAACGAATAAAAGTACAGAAAAAAAGTATATAGAGAGCCAAGTTTTCGCGTTTCAAGCACTCCAGCTATAAATTCTTTGGCGGTGCACACAAGGCACACACACAGACAGTTTTCATATGCAGGCATGTGTATATATCTGTATAGGCACGTCGCCGTATAAAGTAAGAGAGAATCGAACAAACTTTTGCGGGCGGCCGCTCCGCAAGCTGAGCTTTTGCACACACACGGGAAGCCGAAACGATTTAGATGCGCAGATATATAACTATACGAGCGAGCTGAAACGGGACACGCTCGCGGGCCGCGCCGATCCCGACGAAGTAGCTGCAAGTGCACGCACACGCTAGAGCTTTCGAGCATTTTGCATAATGATACGGTGCTTCTTTCGCGATTCTATAACGCGTGTGCGGTACATCTTCGCTTTAAAGAGTCGAGTCGCTTTAAATAGCTTTTCAATCGTTTCTCTTTTTACGCTTAATGAAAGTAATAATTTTATTGGCGTCTGAAAATAGCACGATATCCTTTATTTTTGAGCTTTTTCGTCGTACGTGCTGCTAGCGCAAACTGTACCATTAATTTTACACGTAATTTTGTACGTATATAAAATACACACTGCCGCATGTCCAAGAACAAAAAGTTTCGACTTGTCACGAGGGTGAGCGAATGATTCACGCTAGTCCAAGAACAGCCGAGGCCCCGTATGCTATTATATACATCATTAAATATTCACATACGCGCGCTGGTGTCCTTATCGCCTCACGAGTGCGTTCAATACCTGCTACTACTACTACTACTACTACTACTACTACTGTGTGGGTGCGTAAAACTTACACTCTTATATACAAGTAAAGCACGTGTTTTTTTAAACAACTCGACGACAATTATTAAAATGAAATTTTTCACAGCGGCGAAGTAAATATAATTGCTATTCTTCGTACGCCCTCGGCACGTCGAAGCCGTCGATCGCGCGAGTCGAACGTGCAAGAAGATGAGATTATAGACCTTGGTACCTGGTCCTCGTGCGTCTGAAGCCGCCGCTACCAGGCGAGCAAAGCGCGAGGCCCGTTGACGAGACGGCGAGCTTGGAAGCCGGGCGGACGTGACCGGTGCACCTGCTGCTGCTGCTAATGCTTTTGTTACTGCCGCTCCGATTCGTGCAGCCACTGCCCGCGGACGGATTGTAAAAGAGTCGGCGTCTGCAGGCCGAATGCAGATTGGTCGGCGGCAGTAGTAGCTGCTGCCTGCCGCCTGTACTACTCGCCGGTCGCCGCGGACTCGTAAGTATGATCGGCGAAGATAGATAGGAGGCGGCGTGGGGCGATTGCACGGGCCGATGAACGCAGCAGCAGTTCCACCACCTCGACATCTCACCCTCGCGTTATAGACTGCCAGTCAGTCGGGCCGCGGAGGGTTCGAGCTTTATGCGAGACAACGAGCCTGCACACACACACACACACGTATTGTATATGTACACCTTCGAGCCTGCTACCAGCCAGAAAATCGATGGGCCGTAATATAAAGTCCAACTTGCGCCGTGTCTCTCTATATACAGCGCTTTAGCTAGCTAGCTAGCTAGCGTGGCAGCGGCATTTTACATCGCGCGTCGCGTGCCGTCCTGCGCTTTCGCGTGCGTGATCCGCGCGGGCACGCGAAACCGAATTGCGCATACGTACTTACGCGAGCTCTCGGAAGCACATCGCGGGCAGCGAAAGAATCGGGCACGCTTTCGTATACTTGCTTGTTCTTCCACGAGCTTTAATTCATAACACTTTGGAATCGTTGAAAACGATATTGCTATTTGCTACAGAGCCCCGACGTTTTCGCAACGCTTCCCTTACGAGATCTACCTGTTCGGTGTCGCTTTGCGTATTTACAAACATTCATAAGTACAGGTCTTGAAAGATTTATAAAATTTTATTTACAATTTATATTAATCATTTTCTTTCAAATACTGTACACGAGTATTTTTGGTATTTACATGGTAACGATTTCTTAACAGAGGCAATCATTTTTTGTCTGTTTTGTTTTTTCAAGCATTTGAGGCGATGTTATCATCTCGAGGAGTTTCTGCACCCTCGAGACTATTGTAGTTTTCATTAGATGAGTCGGTAGGTGTTTTTCTACAAAGAGTCATTACGAGTCCGAAAATCGCCGCTCCACCGCACACGTAGACTAATATGTTCTTGTAGTAATTACTGCAGTCACCGCTGGTACAATGCCTGAAAATAATCACATATCATTTTATAACATGAAATTTTATTGTAGTTTAAAAATCATTTAATTATAATTTTTTGAGCGATGCATAGGAACCAATTAAACAAGAGTTATATTTCATTTCTCCGTAAATATATGTGCGGGCACCAATGAACTAGTCTCAAATATCGGTACATATAGTGAAGGCATTTGTATTGATCAAACGAGTACTAGATTTTATCCTTATACGTGACGATAGATAGATATATTTATTGCGCTAATAAATAAAGTCATTAAAAGCCCGAAATATTGTGCAGTTATTTCTGTGTCAAAAAGGCTGTTGCAGTCCTTGACTTTCGATACAGACACGCAGAGCTTTTAATTACGATAACACGCAGTCTAGTTATAATGATTCTTTAAAAGCTATTGCCTTGAACTGCGATAGTATGTAATTAAATTTGTACGAAAAAAGTACTTTTTTATTTATCTAAAATCGTGTGTACTAGTAATTATTACTTTAAATTTTTGGGTTTAAAATTAGATCGGCATTGAACATTTTTTTCATCGTTGAAATAGAACGCTAAATTAAGCTTTGTTTCGGGAATCAAACATGATTCATTAATCGGACATTTTCGGGGGATAATAATTATTACTTAAATTACAGGTTGGAACAACTTACATATATTGGATAGCCATTACAGCAATACCGTTGGATAACTTATCTGCAAAACTCATAATTCCATAAACAAAAGCACCATTTTCTATACCTTGCCCAATATAATCTGCTGTTATTGCTAAACTGGTAACAAGCATCATGGAACCTCCACCACCTGAAATATTTTAAATTTTTCATTTGATTTTATTAAACTTTTACAATTTTTAAAAAGATATAATTACCCAATAATAGAGAGCAAGGATATATAAACAATGTTTTCAACTGTTCATATGGTACAAATAAAATTCCTGCACAAAAGCTTAATCCCATTAAAGCACCAATCAAATAAGCAATTTTTCTACCACATTTTTTATTGATCCATTGAATGGTGAATGAAGCTTTAAAACAACTCAAATACATTATCAATGGAATAATAGCTAAAGCTGTTCCAGGCATCTTCAGTGTTTCATGTAAATACAAAGGTACATATGTTTGAGTCAAATTTACAAACAATCGGGTTGGCATGTAAATTAATGCAACTTGATACAACTCTGGGTCTTTAAATAGAGCCAATGGTGATGGTATAGGTTGTGGTTCTTGAGAAGTATTATCTAAAAAGTGAATTACCATCAAATTAAGTTCTTGACAAATTTTTTATAAATAATTGAAGTATCATATCATACCTAATAGTCTGTTTAGTTTTTTTTCTTTCACACATACATGAAAGATAATGGTGAATAATAAACCAATACCCATACCAATAAGAACAATTTGTTGGAATTTATGTGCATCTTTAGGACCTATTTGTTGAAGTGTATCTTCACTAGTAACACGAAGAATTGCCCATGTTATTACGTACATTAGCACATTTGACAAGACTGTAAAACTATATCTAAACAAATATAAAATACATTTATTAATAAAAAATTCTCAAATTTAAAAAAAGATTTAAATAATAGTTACCGAATAGCTGTGAGATGAGTCCGCTCATCTCTCAATTTTGTTAGGTCTGGAATTAATGATAGGTGGGAAATTTGTACAGAGGCCCAACCAAATTGAAATATAATTACAAAAGCAGAATAGTATATAAGTTGTGCCCATTGATGAGATCCTTCACAGCCAAGGCATTGACTAAAAATGAATGGAAATGTTCCCAACACACAAATAGTTCCTAAAATTCAGTTTAATAAAAATAAAATCAATTAATTGCTTTATTTTCAAATAAAATAAAAAAGTATTACCAGTTAAATGCCAAGTTTTTCTTCTTCCATATCTACACAACCAGAAATCGTCATTCTTATCTGAATGCAAACCCACAAAAGGTGTTGCAAGTGCATCAGCGACTTGTCCAATAAGTAATATCACACCAGCATAGACAGGGCTAAATTCAAGTACAAGATGAAAATAAACGAGTAGATAAGTAAACCACATAGATGCACAAACGTCATTCAAAACGTGTCCGACTCCGTAAGCCACTTTAGATTTGTACGATAATCTAACATTATTTGCGCTAGATTCATCGGTATTTGCATCCTCGGTAGTATTGTCCATTTTAAAAGAATTTTTATCAATGCAAAATCAATTATCTGGATAAAAATAAAGATACAAGTTATCAAAACGTAAAATAAACAATGTGACAGCGATATCAATAGTAAATAGAGTAACAGGTGTCTGCTTGGGTCATTTAAAAAGCAAGCAGAGATCGAACTAACCTTTTCTTCTGGACACTTCAGCGCAGCATCCAAACTATCCAAATCTCATAAAGAGTCGCACTGATGCTCGTTTTAGAAAAATAATCATTAGTCAGCAGTATGTTATTATCTGCAGTTATATAGATCAGTTTGAACAAGTGTCATCGCTGCGAGTCCGTCAAATCAAAATAGCAGCTGCATTGTATGATGCACAACTTGTCATTTACTCATTCCATTTACATTAGTTCATGTCACACAGACACTGCAAAAACAGTCAATTTTACGATAAAGTGACCAGTGATTCTTCCTGCGTTAATCCATCAAATGAATTATCTTCTCGGATTAAAAAACCACATTTCTTCGCTCCTTTTATTAAATGGTTTTCAGATCAACATTCAAAAATTGAAAATCAAAATAATCAGAATTTTATTTTTTAAATAAGTACTAGAACTAGACCAATCGAAAGTTGTAAATAAATTAAATAAAAAATTTTCAATTCCATTTATGATGTATAGAAAAAAATTTATAAAAAATTCGAGTGCTTTAGATCTGTCTCTTAAAAAAAATTAATATTGATATAAATAAAGCATAGAGAAAATTTGATGTCATCTTGTAGGATCTATGAAATAATTTAAAAAATATGGAATGTATAATACAATTATATTTTTTTATCAATCATGAAGTAGAGTAAATGATCAAGTCTCTAAATACAACAAAAATTAACATTATCCTTACTCACTGTACAATATCTGGTGTCTGAACATGGTATTCATATTAAAAGATTACTTTTCACTTATATCTGAATGAACAATAAATTTTTCATGCACGGGTAAAGAACATAGATTCATTTAATCAATAGAAACTATGGTTTTTAAAAGTTTCATGGTAGATGGTTTGTCTAATACAATGTCATTAAAATGTTTTTATATATAATCTTATCTCTTAGACCCAGAATGAAAATTATTCTTTATAATTTCAAGAATTATAAGTTGATTGAAGTATTATAGATACATTCAGCAAAAGATAGAAGTACTTTGGTTATTTCATTACTCTTCTATCTCTGAACAACCAATTTCACAATGAAACTCGGTACACTTTTATTTTTTATACAAATCATTAGGGCTTAATCAAGTTTTAAGTAAATAAACTATTTGATGTATGCAAGTGAAAAGTTTTTTTCACTCTGAATAAATAATTTGATAAACTTTTATCCATGACACTCAACTTTCAACATTCAACTCTTAACAATTAAACAGCTAGCGATGATCTTGAATTAACATAAAACTGATAACCAGAAAACAAGAAAGTAAGCACATAAATGCAAGCAGCTATCCAGCAGTTGAAGGCATTTGCATCGTAACCACGCTTCATTTCTACATAAAATTGTGCTACGTCTAGGACTTCTTGTTCTTCCAGATGAATGTCTTCTATAAGAGCTACACTTCTGAAGAAGAAGAATATTCCCATCAAAGCCTGAAAGGAGAAAAAATGAAAGTTATTAAGATGAAATAGGGTCTTGACAAGTGAAGCAGAAGCTAAATATTCTTACAAGTTGTATGACACCCCAGGCTGAGATAACTAAACCGCACAAGGCATATTTAGGGCCGCAGACCTTCATCTTCGCTTAGGGATTCGTTTTGACACTAAAATTGAACGAAATTAATCGAAAATCTTAAAGTATTGACGAGAGAAACGCACGCCCACACGCACAACACTCGACCAGACGAACTTGTGACGATCAGCGGATCTAGTCATATGATCACAAATCGACCGTCGTAAAGCTGGCACTTAGCGCAAGGCAACAAGCAGCCTGCCTATCGAGCTTGCGCAGACAATTTCAGAGCGCTATCTATATATCTTGCTTTGTATATAGCTATATGTCTTATCAGGAGCGAATTGAAGTCGGTCGCCGAGTAATAATCATGTATCTCGAGTTGTGGTACATGCAGGAGCCGTCGAGCAAGACGGGCTCCTCCCTTCCATGCGAGTCGCGTCGCGCCGCGAGTTGCGCTCTGCAGCCGCCAAGAGTGCGCCGATCGCGCTCATTACACAGCTGCGTAGCGAAGCAGCATAATAATAATAACAATCCGAACGATTCGACTCCGAAAGACTTACTCATACACACGTTTATACGTCAGCAATGGGTTTTCTGTATGCACTTAGCGCATAGTAGAGTGTACGCTCCATAGGCGTATATGCATGATATATATGTAATATAGCATACATTAAGTGTACATAAGACGGTTGTGTGTGATTCATAAGTGTGCGCCTGGCGATGCTGATGGTGCTACGGCCGAGTACTACTACTGCTGCTTCCTGCTGTTGTTGTTAGCCTGCTGCCCTGTTGATTCATATTCATTTACTCGATTTCTTTTTAACATACATCCAGGATCATGGTCGATCGACTTGGTTAGTTCATTTTTGGATTAATTGCCCCCTATACGTTCTTGTTATTTCGGACCACGAGCTCTTGGCATTTCTAAAGACACGATTGTCTCTCTGCTGGTTATAGAAACATTGTACAGCTCGAACATTGTATTTCGTGCTATATACACTTTTTCGTCGGGAAGTGTCACACTCGAATGAACTATCGCATCTGCATAATAGTTTGACAGTTATCTTGCTTGTTTTACATATAATTTATATATTTTTTATCCTCCAAATGTGTAATCGATAATATTTAAGAGCTATTAGCAAATTTCAATGGTTGATTAAATAATTAATGTTTTTTTTAATTGCAGTAAACAGTGAGGCAAATGCCAGGAGAATTGCCATGGTGGAGAGCTGCTTTGGCAGTGCTGGTCAGGTAACTTTCAACAAATTCAAAATTTTGTATTACAATTTTCAATTACTCATGCTTTGTTGAATTAATTCAATGTTAATCAGCATTTTTAGTGCTACCATGTGCTTATGAATTTAAAAAGATAATAACAGTAGGTTGAAACTTTTTTTAGCCTCTCGCTGTGTCAGGAAGAGTCCTTGTTGGAGAAGGAGTTTTGACAAAAATGTGCAGAAAAAAACCTAAGGCTAGGCAGTTTTTCCTCTTTAATGATATACTGGTGTATGGCAATATTGTCATTAACAAAAAAAAGGTAATTGAGAAGAAGCATAACTGAGTTGAGTCTTCCAAATGAGTCATGCACTCTACCAACATTATCATACTTAGATTACAAACACTAAATCTTTTGTATATGTTTTCAGTACAATAAGCAACACATTATTCCATTAGAGCAAGTTAAACTTGAGTCATTAGCTGATGATGGACGTAAGTTAATATATAAGCGAAAACATAATTCATCAATAACAGAACATTTACTTTCAGAATATAGAAATGGATGGCTCATCAAAACAGTCACTAAGTCTTTTGCTGTATATGCAGCAACGGCTACAGAGAAACAAGAGTGGATGGCACACATTACAAAGTGTATTGAAGACTTACTGAGAAAAAGTAAAATTATTAAATATTTTAAATATAAAAAGATTGATTGATCGATTCTAACTGAATGCAATTTTTTTATAGGTGGCAAAAAACCAGTGGAAGTACATGCAGCAGTTTGGGTACCAGATAATGATGCAACAATCTGCATGCATTGCAAAAAGACTCAATTTACAGTTTTAAACAGAAGGGTATGTAATTGAAAATTTATTTTTGAAATTAGTAAGAAGTATTATATTTATTGGATGTGTATTTAAAAAAAATGATCATGACTTTCAGCACCACTGCAGACAATGTGGAGCTGTAGTTTGTGGCCCTTGCAGTAATAAAAAAATGATATTACCTGGACAAGGCAATGGAAAAGCTGTGAGAGTATGCTTACAATGTTTTGATGCTGCTAGCAAAGTAAAAGCTGGTACAAGATCACTGAATGATGACAATAAGGAGCGTAATTCTGCGGATAGTTCCGGAGGTGATAGTTCTGGTGATGATGATGATGCTGCCAATAAAGAGGAAAATCATGATGAGGTATGATTACCATTAAACTTTATCTAATTATCTAATTCAACAATATAATGATTAACTGTGTTTTGTTTCAGCCCAAATTCTATTCAAGTCTGGTTCAGTAAATTGTTTGATTAAAACAATACAAGTCCAGATGAACGCCACTAAAATTAAAAAAATTTTCTAGACATTTTTTCGTGAATCAGCGATACTGAACTGTTGCGAAATATCATTGATTGATATATCGAGATTTATGTACAAGAGTTGTTTATTTAAGTGACACTGTTTGTATAAAAGTCACTTGCCTATACTGTTGAAAATTAATTTTGCAAAGATTAATTAATTTTTATCAATTTAATATTTAATTAAGTTTTCAATGCATGAAAAAACAATGCATCATGTCTTGGAAATTGCCACTTTGTGCCTTTTTAAAATAAATTCTACACGAGTACTGATTTTGCAGTACAATCAGCATCTATTGTAGTGGAAATAATGAACCATTAATTATTTCTGGCTACTTACATAATCTACAAAGATCAAAATCTATTTTGATAACCAAATTTTTAAGTAATGTAAGAACTATTCTATTGCATGAAGCAAGACTTTATTCAATTAAGCAATAATGAAAATATACATTATATTACAACGAAAGACTACAGATAAATTGTTGGCCAATATATTTTTAATACTACTCAAGGACAAAGAAATGATAAATTTTTTAGTTTCATACTTGACACATCATTTATGATGCGAAAGATTTCAGAACTTTTGTAAAAATTTATTAAATTATGTAATTTTTAAATATTACGCATGCAATATCAATTAATGATAAAAATAAAATATTTTTATGGTTTTTCTTAAATAATGCACAGATATAAAAATAATACTATCTTTTAATACAATTAAATTTTGCATCAATTGTAAATACATATATATGATAGTTTTAATAAATCAAAATTTTCAAAATTTTACTTTGTTGTTTTTAATTCGTATAAAAATGATTTGTTTTTAACTATACAAAATTTATCATACGTGTTACATTACATGTAAAATTATATAAATAAATAACACTATATTATTAATTCTTCTCCCAGAGGCTCATTTTTTGTTACATCAGACAGTTGTATGGTATCATCGCGATGTTTTAGTAATTTTTTGTACCTTTCCACTAAATCACCAATAGAGCGTCTTCTATTAGGTTTTGGAGAACTTTTCTTTTGTTCCTTCACTTTGGGATCCATGGTTGAATTTAAATGAGGGTTCAACAATAATGGATCTTGTGACATCTCTTGACTTGAATTACACGAATCCATCAGTGATATGCAATGGGGTTTTGTTATGAATGGTAACATTGAATTTCCAGTACTTGACATCATCATCATGACACTGTTGTTCACTGTTTCACAGTAAAAGGTTTTTATAAGTATTTCACCATTTTTTTAATGAATTGTTAAAACAATTACCTCTGCTATCATTTGGTTTACGAGCAGAAAAAATGCGGGAATATTTTCCTACATTTTTGAAGTTTGATTTCAAAAGTTTAGAAGGTGTGTTGAATTTTTGTGATATTGAATATTTATCTGAGCTTGTATCATAAACATTAGATTCATCAAAATTGATTCGCTGAACTAAAAGAGGTTTTTTACAAGAAGAATAGATTCCTTTTGTTGTATTGTGTATGTGTCTTGAAAATAGTTCTCTATGTGCACCTAGGAAAAACATTCAATTTTGAGTTTAATAAAAAAAAGTAGTCTAAATAAATCTTTTACCTTCAATTGGAGTAAGTTTTAACTGATTTTGATATGTATTTCTTGGACCGTCAAAATAGCTGTTGATTTGAATTGATGGTGAAGGTAAAAACAGAACTTTATTTTGTAAAAATTCTGGCATTGTTGTATCAATGCCTTGAGAATCATCAAATATTTCTCCATTCTTGATACCACTGATAGAGAATGACTTGACTTGATCATGCAAGTTTTGGAAGTGATTGATAGCTACCTTTAAATCATGATTACTAACTTCTAATTGAACATTACACTTAGAATATTCTTTCAGATAAGAATCATTTAGAGTTAATCGATGTTTCATTATTAATGAAGTGAATACAGAAAAAAGGTTTTTTAAATTGAAACCATCTTTACAGTTCATATTGTACAACATCACCTAACACAAAATAATGAAGTAAAATAAGTTAATTAAATTATTCATTTTTAATATTCATATTTTGAATTGTACCTGTGCTTCTGGAGGTACCATTTCATAAACAGGTTCAACTTTGATTTTCTCAATTAACAGTCCATTTAATATTTGTGAATTGCCTGTTAAATTGGTGACAACATTGTTAATGCTTTTTAAAAATTCATCCAACTCTCTTAAAGATTGACTATCTTTTTCCAGCGTTGTTTTGATACTTTTATTGATGAAGCTAAGCCACACTAAAAAAAATTGATCTTTAATACATGGCTGAAACTGAATTAAGTAATACACTTACTTTCTATTATTTCATTATTTTTAACATCTAACAACTTTCTTTTAGCACTTTCATTCACTGGAGCCTTATTGATTACTTCCTTCAATTCTTCTTTTTTCCTCAAAGTTGCATCTTTTAAACAAGTCTGCCGTTGTTGCTGCTGACTGTTTTGATTAATAATGAATTAATAATGAAATTAATAATGAAATTATAACAAAAATGTTACAATGCAATTTACTTTTCATATTGTTCTTTATATACCTCTGAAAGTCTTTTGTTTCGTTTTGAATGTTTTCTCGTTCCTTTCGATAATTTGAGATTAAATCTTTATTCTGTTGTGCAACATTTTTCAAAAATGTTTTAGTTAATTCTGAGCATGGACCTGACTTTGGTGCAAAAGGAAGAACAGTATGGTGTTCTAAAAATGGTGTCATGATAATTGTAAGTACTGGATGAAAAATGTTTAAATTTATAAATGAAATACCTCTTTGTAAATATGTGCGCATGACTGCTAGAGAAAACTTCCACATAATCAATAAGAATTTACTACCTCTTGCCAGCAAGAGATGAGAGGCAAAAATGGGAGGAAAATTGAGATCAGGATTCTCACCCGAGATGACCATTAAACATTCTCTAACATCATTGCGAAATTTATTCTCAGTTTGTTTACAGATAACAGGCCACTGAACCTTACTTTTGGCATCTTTATAGAGCACTGTCAACAGGTAGTACGATACATGAATGAAGCCCAATGTGTTAGGCTTATCAAACATGCCCTGCATCAAACATAAATAAAAACAATTTTAGAGACAATTTTAAAATAGAAAAGAGAAGAAAATAAGAACAGTAGTCAAAACCTCTTTGAAATGTTTTTTAAATTCATCATGGGGTGCGACCAACTCTGCAAGTAAGGCGACATTTCGATGAAACTCTTGGGCCACCCGGTCCATTACAACGATTAATATTTGTGCCAAAATCCCACGCGAATTGTGAACAATTGACTTTTCGGGTTACTTTATTTCATCAGCATTTACGAATTCGTCCAGTAAAGCACCGTGCGGCTTAGAAATAACAACAAGGTACAAGGGCGAGCATGCTCTACATAATGTTTTTATTATGCGCAGGTTATATCATACGCGCAGTACCCAGAAGCACAACAAATATGATTCGAATGACAGTTGCGGCTTGCGGGCCGGCGGCTTCTTTCGGAGGGGGTAGTGCTGCACGCTAGCGCCACGATCCCCGGCCAGTTGGTCGGATATTAGCGAAATTCAGTATCAACAAGGAGGCTAAATGAGCGTCGGACCAATAGCGGGCGACCGCCAAAAAATTTCTGCCAGGCGATACGATACGCGCTTTAGCAAGGCTCAACAAAGCTCACTAGTCATCCTATTCTATATATGCAGGAATATTTGCACTATTGTCATCGGATAAATTCATAATTCAAGAAGCTATGAATTTCCGTCTTCAAACAGTTTATTGTTGTAAACAATCGCCAATTTCACGAGTATAAATGGCCGATGAAGGTACAGTTTAAAAAAAGTAAAAAAGCACTTTTATTATTGGTATTTAAAATATTTCGATAGTTTTATCTTTGAGAGCTCGTTGAAGGCGATCCTCGAAGCCATTCAATCCTCGTATGCGTCAAGTCAACTCTTGAGAATTGGTGGACATTGAAGCCGAAGTTTTGTCGTAGATCGTTAGCGGCCGTACTCGCGGTGATGCAAAACTTGCACCAACCGGTAAAGTGACGTTGCAACGGTGCCGTCTTATGTGGTGAGTTGCTTATATTATCATCATCATGTCACTGTGAAATACACAGTTTCTTTTTCTTTTCCAAAAGTGAGGAGGGAAAATTTCTGAACATTGTTAAGGGTGTAGCGAGGACAGGGTAATAATGATAAAAATGTTGTTAACTCTAGTTGAAAAAAATAATCTATAATAATACTAAATAATGCACTGGGAAATATTAGTTATTTTTTCACCGCTGAAGTATGTTATAAGCTCTTGAATAACCACGTCTTACATCACATGCATGCTGAAAAAAGTGATGGGAGTAAGTAAAATTGACAACGTTATCAAGATTATTTGTGATTGTTAATATTTTAATGTATTTTATTTATTGATTCTCAGGTCTTACACACTCTTTGATATAGCTTATATAATAAGTATTAGGTTCATACATCATATTCACTTTATGTAAATAATCTAATACAATTTAGGTAATTTAGGTTTTAATTGTTATTATCATCTATAGTATCGATAAAATTGAAATTTTAAAATTTTCTTCGTCTACTCTTTTGATTGATCGTATGCGCCTCATACATTTAACCGCATTTGGCAACATGAGATTAAACGGTAATATCGTTAATTTTCGCTCACAATATTTTTATTTAGTAATAAGGGTAATAATTTAGCATGATTACCGCTAAGTTCCTTTTTTTCTTATCGGGAAAAATTTAAATAATACTTATGCACGAGAACCATCGTAAGGAAAAATCCTCACAAATTGTCTCAGCTTACAAAGAGATTGGTCGTTTAGGAATTGTACACTAGCGGTTACGCATGAAAATTTTTGGATATTCATTTCTTTTCTCTATCTTAAAAAATGATTTTCTATGAAGTTCAGTTAAGTTTGTAGAGAATTGAAAATAACTTTAATATGATCACTTCACAGATGAAAAGGATACTTTCATATTTATATTCTATGAATTAGATTATTTTTTTTAACGATAGCAACAGTGAAGAGGAGTTTTTTAATTGTTCTCCTGATATCGTGTCAAAAATATCGCAAGATAAAAAGTTACGTGCGAGTTATTAAGTTCTTCAGTTAATATACGTATATATTCGTCCATTACAGAGTACAGAATGAGTAAATCCATGATAGTATGATGGTGAATTTTTTTACTGTTTCCACATTATTATATATCATAATTATTAATGCAATAATGTTATAATTTTTTGCTGAAGGATGAAATTGTACATAGGGAGAGGAGCGGTATTTTAGAAGGTAGTCTAGAAGATGGAGAGAGATAATTCGGCTCAATCTCCACTTTAAAAGTGTCACAGCACCGTGAGACAACTTCATAACGAACTCGTTTTTTTTGTTTACGAATCCGATACAAGAACAGCATAATAAATTATGAGTGATTATTGATATAAATTTTCACGCATCATGTATGCGTAATAAAAAAAAAACGGTATTTGATTACTTTATACAGTTCTTCTGCACATTGGCATCGATTAATAGTAAATTTTATAATATTATTCGTAGTGATATTAAATCCTTATTTTCGTATATATAAAGTATACATCTAGTCCAGAGTATAGACGCAAAAGTAAAGTAACACGACGAGATATTGAACGATACAACTATATCGTATCATTCAATAACTTCGTTTATAAATATTTTCATTCGTAAAAATGACTACTCGTTATACTGGGATCCTGCCAGATCGAACGAATAATTATAATCATTTTCATTAAGTTAATAACAATTCATCATAGGAATTATGAAATAGACATAACTACTAATTTATAAATCTATAAAATTCTTAATAAACGCAACATTTACATGGTTCTTGAAAAAAATAATACACGCAACAAAAATATCGATGAATAAGCTGCCAACTATTCTGCAGTTAATGAACGGTTTTCTTAATTATGAGGAAATATTTTTTTCTTGCACACCAAACGTCTACTTGGAAGACTGAGTTCATTTTTTATTCTTTGTTTAGTCAAGATAAATATCGGTAATCAAAGAAAAAGATACGGGACAGGCGATGTTAAAAATTGAAACCCGTTCACATGGATCGGTCTTTATTGGTCATACAATTATTAAGCTCGAAAAATTCTCATTTCCACATCATTCTATAGGGAATAAAATACCGAATGAAACATTTTCATAATTAAAAAGAGTTAAAGAAGAAAAATTACGAGGAATTTAAACCATCATAAAAATTAATGCTATTATTATTTGCATTCATACGAGTATCGATATTTTGGCAAGAACAAATTTCTGGCATTCCTTTATAAAAGATATTCTTAATTTTAAAATCAACATAGTAATATTTAAATGTTAACTAGCTACCAAACACACCATATGTTTCATTGATAGATTTATTTCATATTTTTTATCAACTTTTTGTAAGGAATGACTAATGCTCTAAAAATAGTTTCTAGAACGTGAAAACTGATAGTTTTGAAGTAAATATCAATATTTTATACATTTATAGTTGAACTCATTGTTGAATTGTAAAACGGTAGAAAAATATTCGTCAGTCCGATTTGTTGTCACTTTGAACATCAGTCGGAAAAGTTACAAAGATTTTCAAGTATACTGCTATTAAAAAGGTATCTATTCGTCATCCATAATAACCCATCGATGTATGTCTACGCATAGTATAGATCGAGTGTGTGAGATAATAAGATTGTGAGTTATTTTAGACACTGAATAGACACTCTTTTATTTATTAATTATCGACTTGAATCAGGATTATAGTCAGTTTTTGAATTTCATTTACAATTTTCAAAACACTCAAGTTTTTGATTTGTGTTGAACATGTATAATATAATATAAGATATTACTTTTACATCTCAAGAGGCATAAATAAAATAAATTAATTATTATTTCATCTTTCTGTCTTTTTATAGCATTGATTATAATTTAAAGATAATTTATACAGCTGATAATCAATTAAAATTTGACGCAATTTACACGTCATGTTTTGCGCAGAGTTTTTCATTTTAGTAACAGTTGATATAAATTTTTCCAAATTATATTTCATGTTTTCATGTTATTTTATGTAAAAAATAGCATTACAATATAATAGCATAGATGAGAAAAAATTTACAGGATTGTCAAATGTTATCCAAACAGACTGGCACCGACCACAATGTATCATTTTGCATTATTTCAATGCTCAAAAAAATACTAATATGTTCTTTCGGGCATAGAAAGTCATTCTTCATTGTTCTACACAAAAAAAGGTTGGTTAGGCAGCCATACTTATTGTTTAAATGCTGCATTCTGTTTGGTTTGGAGCATAGCACGCAGCGAGCAAGTTATGCATCAGTTATGAATATATTAATGCGCATATATAGTAACACAGTTTGCTTACTGTCGGCATCGTTGTGCTCCCAAAACCGCGAGTCTGTACTGCCGCATCTAAAGGACACTAATGCTCAACTGGAAAGTGTGGCTACCTAATCAATTTTTTCCCCGTGTAATTATGTACAAATCGATCGGTCATACAAATGCATATCGATCGACCGCACTTGAATTTGACGCGACGGATCAACAAGACGGCGTTTTACAACGTAAGTGTTCAATTAGTTGTTCTTTACGGTGCATAATTTTAGTAATCCGACTTCCCCAGAACGTATAAAATGTATATTTTTTACTCAACTATTCTTTTTATCTCAACCATCGTAGTAAGTTCGTTTAAACTTAAACTATTGAGTTCATATCAGCAATGTGATTCGACGAAATCTCTATGAAATTTTCTAAATAGATACTTCATGGCACAAAGCACGGATTTCTCGAATGTTCAAATATTTTGAGTTACTTTATTAACTACCGTGACAAGAAAACTTTGCTTAATTATTTTTAATTTTATGTACCAAATACATAAATAAATACCCTGGAAGCCAGTTATAATTAATGTATCGGTCAAATATCGATAATCTCAGTAATAGCATAAAGTTTCAGAGAAGATCATGTGTATATGTTCCAACGAAAATGATAAAATTATTATAATAAAACAATGGCAACCAAAAATGATGCGAGATCAATTAAGACACTTCTTTCCTTCAATACCACTATTTTTCTACTTCTGAACGACATTTCATGTAAATATCTATGAATTTCATCATTCAATGCTCTCATATCTTTGTGAAAAATGATTTTCGAATTTAGATTTTTAATAACTAGCAATAATTTTCAAATACTCGACATCGGTATCATCATTTTTCTCAATGTATTGAATAACACCCCAATGGAAATATCAAAATATATGTAGTAGTTGAAAACTGTTATTATATAATTAAAATAACTACAAAGGGTTTTTCATAAAATTTTTTTTAATCTTTCCCTTCTGTTTTAAAATGAAGGAGCGCGACCAGCGTCCGTTCAAACAAGTATGTTAACTTTCTTATTGTCTAAAATAATTACGAGAAATAATTAGCTACGAAGTTCAACCATCGAGATACATTCATAAAGATAACAAAATGTTCGATAGAAATATTTTTTACAGATACTATTGCATATGTACATAATTATGTACTTAATATATAAAGCTAGTTTATCAAATAGACACATTTGATACATTTTTCCATTCACTCGATTCAATTTAACTTTGGAAGGCGACAGTAGAATCTACTGAAGTAAATGCATTTACATCTATAATTATAATGTAGTTTGTAAATGTACGCGAGAAACGAACAACAATTCGCAATATACTTTTTTACACTCATTCTAGATCGCATGTAAAATAGCTAATGATCTATTCTCATTATACTCAATTTCAGAAGAGAACATTTCATATGGCAAGTTTATTGCGCATCAAACCCTTAACCTTCCTTTGCATAGATTCATATTTTAACTAATTATTGGCATTGCGTTTATGAAAGCATACGTGTCAATTCTTAAATGTTGAATTATTAGTGATACTTACGCGATATTTCATGCCGCGCGTTTACTTTTAATGATTTTTTTTCTGTTTTTACACCAATCAAAGAGCATCGCTGCAAACAATTTATGATACTTTAATCGTAAGTGCGCTAGGCGCCACGGAAAGAATAATAGATTAGATTTCGATATACCAAACATTTTCATTATTTGCTATAGATCATAATTATGTTTATAATTTACGAACAGTTTGCAAGAGGTGAATCTTTGAAAGTCGCTTATAGTTATTACTTATAAATACAATTCGAAGAAAGAGAATTATATATAGAAAAATATTGTATCTCTGTTTTTAATCATTTGTCAATCTTCGCAGAGATACGATCATACTGAAAGTCTGGTGATCTTTGTTTAGTTTAAAACGCCTCCACGGATGAACTCACTCTATCGGTGTTCATAATCGTGTAAAGTATTATCCATGAAGCAACGAATATTACAATACGGAGAAAAAAAACATCGGTCAATAAATCCATAGAATTGCAAGAGTTGAGTCAAGGGCACTCATCTTATATGTGCTGGATGTACTCGGGATTAAGAAAAGAGAATCCCATGAACTCCGTCTGATCGAGATTCATCATGAAAAGCTTGTCGGTCGGCGTAAGATCTGTCTTCTCCGATGTGAATTGCTTGTCGAAGTTGCTCACATCTCTTCGGTGTTTCTGAAAATCGATTGAATTTGTGTCATGTTTTCTGGTACAAATGGGTATCTGTATCAATCTTAACATTGACATGTAAATGTAGCCATTCAGGGCGGAACTTGAATGGACAATTTTTCGTCAAATAAGATATTTAATGCGATTTGATTTTAGTATAAGAATAATAAGGCCAGAGAAAAATTAAATAAACTCACAATTTTGGGTTTGAACGGTGGCTGAACCTCACGACTTTCAATTCTGTCCCAATCAATTCGTCGGAAGAAAGCATGGCTGCGCACGTCCTCTTCACCTCTTGATCCGCATCCCAAACGTTTACTTGGATTTTTCGTGAGAAACTGTAAATGAGAAGAATTTTGGTGTTTAAAAGATCACGCAACGTGCTCACATATTTCTTTGATGCGGTAAAGAGATTCACCCCCAGGCGCTCATTATTTATCCGAACTCATGAATTTATATAGTAATCTTTCGCGCGTATAGTGCACGAACTTTCATGAAAACGTATTTAAAAAAATGGAGAGCTGAATAAAAAAAGGACCTTGAAGCACGAAGAGAGTCGAGAGCATAAACAAGAAGCGCGCATAAAAGGGTACATTGTACACGAGCAATATTTATATACTCACTCCTTTGCAAGCTTCTTTGGCCTCCTTGGAGAGAGCTTTCGGATAACTGACATTCTGGTCGGTAATGGCAGCAAAAAGCTCTTCCTCGTCCTCGCCATCAAAAGGCGGCTGTCCGACCAGCATCTCGTATAATAATACGCCGTATGCCCACCAATCGACCGATTTACCGTAAGGTTGATATAAGATAATCTGTAAAAGTTTCGCCAGTATGTTAAAATGAAGACATTTATAAGATGTTTGATGCCATAGTTTCTGTCATTGGATTTCGATTACTTTTGATCAATAAGATTTATTCCTTCTATAAATTTTCATATTGTAAGATTAATGGTGCTTATTTTTATACTTTTTCGATTATCTTCAAAAAGCAATTTTCATAAAAATTCAAATCTCAAATATAACTCCATTTACGTAGATATTGGAGTTAATATGCGCCAATTAGGTATATTGCCCGATCAAAGCTTTGTCTTTGAGGTTTGCTGTATAGAGCGCGATTCATTGGACTGCACTCGTTTGAACGAAAATTCATCTAGGTATATATTTATGTATATGGTTGATTCTCTTTTAAATTTAAAAAATTGAAATTTTTTCCAGTTACGTTTTTTTTTTGTTATTTGAAAATCAGTTTTACATAGATTTACAATAATAATTAAAAAAATAAACACACTGGGCACTTGGCTTATCGTGTTTGACGTGATGCAGTTCATATATCGACTCATGAATGTTTTTGTCTCACCTCCGGCGCGATATAATCCGGAGTTCCGCAGAAAGTTTTGGTGGTTTTGTCGCCAGTTATGCCCTCCTTGCACATGCCAAAGTCGGCGATTTTGATGTGGCCATCCTGATCCAGCAGGACGTTGTCAAGTTTGAGATCACGATAGACTATTCCTCGCGAATGCAAGAAAAACAGACCAATCGCTATTTCCGACGAATAGAATCTGCCGAGGCAAGCAGAAAATTCAAGAGAAAATATTCGAATGTTTTAGCTAAGTAAATACATCGCGTAAAAGAGAGAAATAAACTCGAGTAACTTACACTGCTACGGGCTCTTTGAATTTTCCACACTGTTGAATTTGGAACATAAGGTCACCCCCGTTCACGTACTCCATCACGAAGTACAAACGATCCTAAAGATATTTCAGAGTTTATCAAATTGATACGATTCTCATGGTCAAAAATCAAAAATATTGTCGAGAGATCGAGATGCTCTAACTGAATGAGCTATAGCGACTAACCATAGTTTGGAAGCAAGAGTGAAGTCGTACAAGGAAAGGCGGCTTGCTCGAGAGCGCCAGTACTCGCTTCTCCACCATAGTGCACTCGACGTCGTCGTCTTGGATGATTATGTCCTTCTTGAGGATCTTGATCGCGTAGAGCTCGTCCGTGCCTTTTCTCTCGGCCAATAAAACCTGAGAAAAAAACGATTTTTTCACTCGAGATTTCAAGGCAAAGTTGGGCTCGATTGTATACGCTCTCTCAATGCTTCACCTTGCCGAAACTGCCTTTGCCGAGAACTTGCAAAAAGTTGAAATCCGATGCTCGTATGAGATCGCTTTTGCCCATGTTGTGTGGCACCTCTTTGTCCTGCGTCGTCGGGACTTTTTTCTGGACCGATGCTGATTTCTGCGGGAGGAGCAGCATAAAACGTTTGCCAATGATTTTGTTCCATTTCCGTCGACAATGGTGATATTTTTACATTAAATAATTTCAAAATAACGACTTGCACATGTATACGCATGGCATTATTTACAGAGGATAATACCCAGAGAAAAGCATTATTCTACTCCTCGGGAAATAATGTAATTTATAATCCAATACTCTCGCGACTTTAGCACGTATGGGAGCGTCAAAGAAAAGTACACAATTTCTGGGTCACTAAATTGTATTAAACCCCCTCAACGGGCAATGTTTTCTCATATCAAATAATCGCGTGCTTGTCTTCGAGCTTTTCTGTGAGCGAGCACATGCCCTCGCGCTCGCACAAATACACAAACAACTATATTGTCACCCGCACTTCGGTCCGATTTCGACCTGGTTTTGTACTTGACAATATATCATGTACACGTATCCATTACGTATCTCTCTTTCGTCCATACTAAAACGAGCATGTTAGCAAATTTGACGTATTAATGAACAAAAAAATTAATTGAAATATTTTCTCATTTGTGAGCGATCGATCATTCCAGAAAATGTGTACCCTTCTGTATTTTCAATTTCATAAAGGGGAAAGCGAGAAATTGAAACGATTAAATTACGTAAATTAGAATCTAGACGATAATTTAACATATTTAAGTATTGATTAAATTTTCTCTAGTATTGATTCAACAGCGAATCGACCATTAAGTAGTAGAAAAATGTTAATAATTGACAAACATTTATTATATCACCACAAAATAAGTTAAAAAAATTTGAATGACATAATTTTCGGTATATTTACATAGCTCCAAATCGTTATTGGTATTCATTTTATGAAATAATGTGCGTAATTTTGTTTAGATAGTGCATGTTTTAGTGGTTAAATGTTTCAAATTTAGGGCTCGATAAACTAGTATTACAAAGTTATAATTAAATGTATCTTTTACAAAGATCAAACAGAAGTAATGTTGGCGGAACGTGATTCGTTTCAAATTTACTGGTGAATAACAACGATTACGCCCACAAATAATTGAAAAAGCATGGAAAAAGCAATCAAGAGTAAGTAAAAATATGTACAGTATCGTTTGAAAAGTATCGCATATTTGCAAAAAAATATTCGTTTAAAAAGTTGTTCTAGCGGAAAAAGATCGTTTTTTTTTTTTTTTTTTGTAAAATGTACATAAATTGATCGTGAAAAAAAGGAAGCGTTACAATGCTACAGCAAATAATTTACACGTAACTCTAGCAATATACATTTACATTTATATTTATTTGTCTTTCTACACGATACAATTGCTTTGGGTGGAAAAAGGTCTGTAAATTGATCGTCACCTGATCGTACAAAATGAACATCACACGAGCACAACCGAGAGAAATCGCCGCGGCGACGTGTGTCGAGTGTGCGATGTATATATGTGGATGGCGATTTGAATTGTTTTGGTGCGAGGTAAAAAAGCAAACTAGCTTACATACCGAACGTACCCGCATTTTCGACTTTAGCTCGGCTAAGTCGACGCCCTCCTCGGGCACGGGTACATTGTAGAATTCGCCCTCCTCCTGGGTGAGCAGCTTGAACCAGCCCGTGGCCGGGGCCTTCATCAGCTCCGAGATGCCGAACGACAGCGAGCCCATGAAGTCGTTTCTCGATGTTCTGTCCCAATCCCAAACCTCCAGCAGCAGTCGTCTGTCCTTGTCGTCGGGCTTCAAATCGCTGCGGGCACACGAGGGATGTTTGGTGAAAAGAGTTAAACAAAACTGCTATGTATCACATGCTGTCGCGGTAACGAGTCAAGGCTGTCCCTTCAGGGTTGTTGTAAATATTTTACAAACTCCGACGAGCTTTTTAATGCCCACGGAATTGACTCGCGGGCGTTAACAATTTAGATTTTACTTTTTCCCCCTTAAATGTTTGAAAAACAGTTGTACGTTTTCAAAGGTTTATAATTAGGTAGAAACATATTCGTTAAAAATAGAACTTTATAATAATCTTCTCGCTTGGAACCTAATATATATGATTTCATTTTATTTTTGAAAATGGCCTACGTAACTCATCATCGCTACGAATGTTCCAAATATTCTGGTGTACGATTCACCAATTAAACGCTAAAGATCTAAGAAGATTACAAATTAACTACTCGCGAAGATTTGTAGCGTCGAATGCATAAATATCTACTTAGACAATTCAGTGCTATTATAAATAATATTAATTGCACATAAGTAAGTCGGCTGCGGCTCGAGAATAAAAATTTAATTTCATTGAATATTTTCGTTTGCCACTTGAAGTGGAAGTGAAATTTAAGTATTTGGTGTATTTCGGTGCTATGCAAATCTCATGTAATACTTACACAATGATTGTCTCGTTCCACTCGGGATTCAGCGACGATTTGATTGTCTTCGTCTTCTTTTTTATATTTTCGCCGTCCGGTATTAGTTTTAACTTGACGTAAGGATCCGAGAGTCCATTTGGATCCATGGGAATGAGATTTCTTCCTTGTATAACTGTGCGTAAGAGACGTCGCGAAAAAAAGAAGAAAATATGAGAAATAAAGGTCACTGGCGCACATGTATACTTAAAGAAACAGAAAGAAGATATACTTTCGACTGTGAGCTTGTTTCCACTGGCCGAGACGTTGAGTTGTATGCGTCCTCTTCTTTCGGTGTGATCGCATCCGCAGAGATTCGGTACGCTCGCCTCGCATCGTTTGTGTACGTTCATGTCGCATGCTATGGTTAGGTGAATACAGATAGAAATTGTTTCATAAAAGAATGCAAAAACCATCGATAGTTTGAAGCGTCTGATACACAATACGCGATTATATTTTGATACGTATTTCAGATATTAATTAGCCTGTCAGTAGCTAAAAAAAAATAGTACAAGCTAAATGCAAGTTTCTAAGGCTCTTAACCCATTAGCGCCCAGCCGGACACTTTTTTCAACTGAACTTTAGGCAAAAATCTTTACTATTCAGAATTTTGCTAAAAATTAACGAGTTCATGTATCTAACGGGAAATTTAATGCCCTTTTCGAATATGGCTTCAAAATTAATCTTAAAATTATTGTTCAAAAGTTATAAACAATTGAACAAAAAAAAACACGAATTGAAAAAAAAAAATTGTCTTCAACTCGAATTTTAAAACAGAAACAGGCTTGATACTTAGGTCCCGAGCACATTAAAGGTGTCCATGGGATGTAAACTGAAAATCCCAATATCCATAATATCGGAATTGGACATTTTTCATAAAAAAATGGCGCTTCGTAGAAAAAAGACCGTATATGAGCTAAACCAATTTTTTTACATGACAAGGATGCATTTAGGAAAAAAAGTTATATTGTAAAAGTTCTTAGAATTGTTCAAAGAACAACCCTGAATTTTTTCAGAATTTTTGGTGAAAATTTTTGAATTTTCGGAAAATGATGAAATCCAAAAAATCCAAAATTATTCGAAAAATTCAAAAATTTTCACCAAAAATTCTGAAAAAATTCAGGGTTGTTCTTTGAACAATTCTAAGAACTTTTTCAATATAACTTTTTTTCCTAAATGCATCCTTGTCATGTAAAAAAATTGGTTTAGCTCATATACGGTCTTTTTTCTACGAAGCGCCATTTTTTTATGAAAAATGTCCAATTCCGATATTATGGATATTGGGATTTTCAGTTTACATCCCATGGACACCTTTAATGTGCTCGGGACCTAAGTATCAAGCCTGTTTCTGTTTTAAAATTCGAGTTGAAGACAATTTTTTTTTTTTAAATCGTGTTTTTTTTTGTTCAATTGTTTATAACTTTTGAACAATAATTTTAAGATTAATTTTGAAGCCATATTCGAAAAGGGCATTAAATTTCCCGTTAGATACATGAACTCGTTAATTTTTAGCAAAATTCTGAATAGTAAAGATTTTTGCCTAAAGTTCAGTTGAAAAAAGTGTCCGGCTGGGCGCTAATGGGTTAAGTGCTTTATTAGGTAGTTAGTTTTTATGTATATGCTTCAATTATTACAGTTAACTTAATGATATTTTGAAAGTTTATTTTTTATATTTATTTTAGTATCTTTTGACAAAATAATAATAAAACATATAAAAGAAAATCATTAGTGCCCACATTAGTATAAACTTTCAATGTGGCATGTATATCAAAAGTACTGTACAAAATTCTTGGATGTATTATTTTTAGTACATCATTTTATTGGCATAAAAGCAGGAAAAAGTACTTACTAATAAATTTGTAACTATCAACAGTAGTGAAAAGTTTTACACACAAATTGGTGAGTAATTTTTTGAGAAACATCACTTATCAACGAAAATCATTACATGCAAGAAATCCAATCGATGGTTTTGTACAAATAGAAAAACTGAAAAACAATTGTTTTCGTAAATCAAACTGGGAATTCAGAAGGACAAATTGTAAACATCAAAATCCAAAATAGAAGATGTATAACGTATAGTGAAAGCGTTCCATAAAAGAGGAGAAACGGTCGGGAAATAGTTTAAAGAATTGGTTTAAAAAAATTAAAAAAGAGCTCAAGCAGTTTCAAGGGGTATTACAAACATGAGATTGGTAAACTGATAAATTCAGGTTTGTTTCAAGATTTTAAAAGTACAATCAATGGTTAGTAAAGTTTTACACAAAAATATAAATTTTCCACTGCAGTCGTGAACTTTTGATAACATAGTTGTACTTGTGGCGTTTCGAGAAAATTCTCAAAAAATAATTAAATTGAGGAAGAATCGAAAAAGGTTCTACCGTACCATTATTCAAGGATTTTTACTCAAACACAATAAAAATATGTTACAGCTTGAAAGTTAGAAAATTGAAATTAAAAATTCAGATACTGAAAGGTGAAGATATAGTTTTTGAAGCTAGAGCTGCGCACAGGTAGTTGATTAATTTTCTTACGCAGCTTCGAAAAACGTCGTATAAGAATTGCACCGGAATGAATCGAGCTTAAAGAGTATGGGAAAAAGGCGCGTAGCGCGTTTTCATTTCGTCATGATTAATTAGATTTTCGTACGTTTCAAGCCACAAAAATGTTGAACTCGTACGCGCTCGTATGCTCATTTAGTAATGAAAGCAAATTTATACTTTATTTTTAGTGAGAAATTTCGTCTGTACAGGCAGTTTAATGTAATTATGAAGTACTTAGCATGCATATCAAGCTCAAGGGACATGAACATTAAAAGAATATTACTCTCCAGTAGTAATCTTGAATCCATGAAATGGAAAGTTCAGAATCGATGGTAACAAAAGTAATTTAATTGGAATAAAACATACTCGTTTCATTGGAAAATTGAAAATATAGGCAGGTACAGGTACATGACAATAAGATTTGGCTCTGCTGGTGCATCGTGGAATCGATAAAAATATATCTTGTTAAATATACACATATACATACATAGATAGAAAGAGTAGATATATATATATAGATATAAAAAGCTTATATGGATAATAAGCGCATAGGTAGAACCTCGACGGGTAAGTCGGATTTAATGGAAAAACAGGTCGTGCATAAAGCTAATACGACGGAAAATCGTCTTCACCGCGTAGATATATGCGGGATTGGTCGGGGGAGATTTTTGAAATTTCTCTTTCCATAGAAGGGACTTCCCAGAAATGAGAAAATTCCAGAGATGCATTCCTGGCTATTTTGAAAAACAGACAATCTATGTCTTACTTCATTAACTATTTAGACCAAATTATCCTACATATATAAATAGTATGCGTATGAATATACGTCGCCAGGGAGGAGCTTTTGTCATCACATGATCGAATTTCTGAACGTGATTCGTGCGCAGCAGCACACATCCTGCAGTCGAGCCCAATTTCCTCTTTACTTTAGAAACTAAATCGTGCAGGGAGATAATGAATACTTGATTCGATTGATATTTCATATGTAATGCCCTAATTTGGAATGATGTCAAAGGAATGCGTTCTGCAAGTTTTACATGTTTGGGCGACATCTTGCATGTGTATCAAAACAAGACAATTTAACACTTGAAGTGAATTACAGGTATTTTAGAAGAATTTCAAAGGGAAATTATCTCAACTTGTGATTGTAAAACTTTGTGTCATACCATATACTGTTAATTTTTAGATAGAGAGTAGCACCGAAACCAAGTTATTTACGTACTGTGTCTGATTCTAGCAATACTAGCCTATTTTTAAATCTAATATCTAATATTTATGTATAAATAATGTTGCTCTTTTGGTGCTATTTAATGTTTTATAATCAATGTATACCTGAACACTTGAGTCCCTGTTGGGTGATGCCGTGAAGCATCGATCCACAGTGATCGCAGAACGTCGGCGTGATGTATGTAAAAACGTCCCATTTGTGTGGTACATTTACGGCCTGAGAACAACGAGAGGCGTTGTCGAAGTAGAAAACACAAAAAATCGTTATTCATCCATTTTTCTCCAGGCTTACATTAATATGCGTTTGCGCTCTTCATTTTTGAAAACGATCAAATTTACGCAATTTATATGTAATGACACCGTACGATTGTTCTGTATGACCGTAGCTAGTCGTCGCGCAAATTCTCCATGAATACGAACGGCATAAAATAGTGAGATGCCGAGTTTCCAACAGTAAACGATGATAATCCTGCCATCGTTTATATTTCAAATATCACGTGACCGATAAGCCGCAACACAACTGAGAATAATTGAACGTGCCTCGAATAATTAAGTACTCGACGTACTCAATCCATCCTCCATCATTTTCTTAAATACTTTTCTTTTGGCTATGATAAACGTATGCTATCGACAGGGTACTTATGAGCTATTACAAAATAGATTGTTTGTTAGAGTTAGAGAACTCCATTTAACGTGCTCTATCGATTATAAATTTAGAATCAGCTAATTAAATCGAGCGTCGTAAATTTCAAAGTACGTGAACTATATATCGAACGTTACGATCTCAACTATAGGCTTTACTCATTGTTAGTACATTCAGTAAAGCTTCACATATAGCCTAATTTAAATATGATAGCATGATTTTCTAAACTTTAATTTCCAAGAGATTCGGTTTAATCGTAATTAAATAACGCTATAAACTCCTGTTTGATATTCGGCACGTCCAATTATCTAAGCAGAGTTGTGTTCAAAGTTCAGAATTATACAATATTGGTGTAATGAGTACATTTTTTTCAATTTTCCTTATTTCAAAATAAATAATTACTCGATAAACAATCTATTTTTTGATTAATCGAGTGCTTTTATCGTTAAAATTTTAAAATTAGTACCAGCTTTAGGGATTTTTTAATCGATGAAAACATTTCTTCAAGGGTATATGATCTCCAAAATTTTTATTTCAAACAAATAGTTATCGAGAAAGGAACAAAGCTTTAAGTAGTTTAGAAAATATACCGATCACACAAATATATGTGTAAGGCCGAGTACTCAAGTTGTTGAGCACCTTCAATTTTTATCAATCTAACCAAACTTGAGCAGTAATATCTGCCGCATCTTAAGTAGTACGAGAAAAGATTCGGTCTGCCGAAGACAAGATTGAGACAAAGAGGCGAACCAAAAAATTAGATTCTCAAATTTGCAGCTTAGAATTGATAAAATAACGCTTTACCTCGTTCGTAAAAAATGAAATTGCTGAACATTCGTTGAGCAAATAAGCATTTCTCTCTCTCTTTCTCTCACTCCTAAATATTGAAACTGTTAAACTTTATCTCGTCTTTTGATTCATAATTTAATGAAAAATGCACGATTGAAAGGTTGATCTAAATAATAAAAAAACTAAAATGAATAGATTATATGTCAATTTTTACGACTTGATAGATTATTTTTACATTAACTATCATTTTAACCTACTAGAGTTGTGAAAGATCATTTTCTAGGCAAAACATGCTATCATGTACATTGGAGAATGGAGGAGCGATAGAGAGAGAGAGAGAGAGAGAGAGAGAGTCAAGGAAAAATCCTCAACTTTATATGTATATGAACGCGTAAAGAAAATTCATCGAGGCTAGCGGCCGAATGGCTTTTCGCCCCAGTTTCACGCCGTTCATTTTGCCACAAGCATCATCGTAGCAAAAAAAAGAAGAGAAAGAGTAACTAGAAAACCTTGTGTTGTGTACGTATTCACACACATACACATCGTCAAAGGAACAAAAATAAAGGAGAGGTAAAAGAGAGCGAAGCAGCGAAATACATACTTCACCTTCGTGCGCGTCGGCAAAAGGGTCATTGAGACGGTAGAAAAAAGCAAATTTCTCTTTTAGCATCATTTTCTTCCTTCTCCACTATTTTACATTTTCAACCGTTTAATAACTTTTTTTATAAAATTTTCAGAAAGATACCCGATAGAATATTCAAATGGATTGTTTACAAATGTAGTAGGTAATAAATAAGTGACTTTATTTTAACAGCTTCATTAACAGTCATGGAAATTTCTTATGCTCAACAATCAATGAATAACCGACTAAATTTTTTGATTCGCCTTCATTAGAAAACTTTGTTAAAAATCGTTCATTTTTTCAGTTTGCTCGAAAATTTAATTTTTTTATTGCTTTTAACCCTTCAAACGATTGAAGAATTTGAATGAAAATTCCCGCATAAAACTGCGTTTGAAACATGAACGGAATTTTCCACATCTCTTTTCTGTGCGTTATATTGGGAGTAAAGCTCGTCGTTCGAATTTTAATAAAAAATGGAGCTCGCTCTAATAATTGGTTATTACGAGAAAAATGAATTAATTAACGATATATAAAGAGTCCAAACCGTGGGTCCATGTAATGAAACGGACGATTTTGTGCAAAAAAGCAATCAAGAATAAGCGACCAGTGTTTGATTTTTTATCCAGTTTCAAAGACAATGGAATGAGTTTTTTCAGATTTTTCTTGCAACGGAAAAACAACGACTTCGCATATCCTGCGTTTTTATTTTTCGACTTTTTACCGCAACCGGCAATGAGATCAAGAAAGTTCATGCAGATTTCAAGCGACAAATGGACATTTATATCCCCTAGCATTTGCGAGCTTACGGCGAACTTTTTTTTATCGGTCATTACGCTTGCCCTTTTACGCTTCATCCACTGTTGAATACCTATTGCTTTTTCTCAGAGCGAAACTCAGGAAGCGAGGGCAAAAAAGAAAAAAGAGCTCTTGGCACTGGCCCTTGTGTGGTCGAGCAATTGCAATTGAACTAGCTTAGAAGAATTCGAGAAGCTCTGCAATTAGAGCAGCTGGTAAAAGGTAAAAGTATAACCTTCTTCATTATTGGTAATAGCCTTTGGAAACGCAAGAGGCGTGTATAATTTTTAATACTTTTTGTTTTGTTTGTGTCATTAAATACTTATGAGGGGAAAACGTGAGGCTAGAATCCAGATGTTCTCCAAAATATTTTTGGGAACTGCTTACATAAAATATACCCGTATTTGTTCTTTTGATTCAATAGGAGGTTATTTTAAAAATGATTTATTTTCCATTGAAAATTAGTTGCGATTTTTAATTACTAAAAGGAAACAAATTTAGGAAAAAATGTAATTATTATTAAAAAAAAAAGTTATTTTTTTATTATTTCATTTTTTTCTAAACATTTACGCAGTTTTTTAGAACACTATTCAATAATATTCATTAGAACATGTGTTTTGAAATTTAAATTTTGATCGTGCTTTGGTATTTCCTTCAATTAAACATAATTAACATTATAAAACAAACGAAGGGTTAAAGCTAAGATTGTCCTAAAGTGACTGATGCACTTATCGTTTATTCAAATTTTTAGCTTTGATTTTAAGACCATTGAGAGAATCATAAAATAAAGAAAAACAAATTACTTGTTTAACAAAATCGCATACGTGAACGCACATTTTTCAAAAGCAAAACAATCATCTTCGATACACTTTGAACATTATTTTCAGCTTAGTGTAAGACTATACAGCCAATTATAATTGGCTTGAGCTTGAAATATGACTCAGTAAAAGGATTCGCTTTCCAAACAACCAACTGGGATGGAAGAAAATTGAAAACGACCAAGCGAATGAATGAGTCACGTCTATATTGGTAACATACATGAAGAGCTCTAATGCGCAGTTCAAATTCGCTCAAAACAACCCTGCTACTGAATGCCCATCAAAACGGTGTAAACATAAATGGTAATCGGTATTATACGTGTCAATCGAATAGTGATTGCTTCGTTGATTCATTTGTAGCTCAATTGTATATCGTTGGAATTCTTCATTACATGAATTAATTGCGAAGGTAGTCGAACAACTTAGGTTGATAACAATTTTTTAAAGCAGAGACTCTAAACTAAATCAAGAGAGCTTCAAGAAAGATGTACAATTTGTGGGATAAGTAAAAAAAAACACCATTTTCAAGATATCCTGAGTAAGACATGTCCGTTGAGTAAGCTTATTCTCCTCGCAAAGCTTTGTAAAAATTATTGTAGGGAATTTAAAAAAATGTATTGAGAATAATACAAAACGGCTGATGAAAATGAATTTAAGTCCAGAAAACGAAGCGTAGAATGCCAACATCGAAGAATGACATAAAATATTTAAAGGAAAATAATAAATATATTTATTCAAAATGAAAACACAATCTTACTAAAGTATACTTTTAACAATTAATTTAAAAAATTTTATTATATTAGTTTTAACGCTTTGAAGCTAGTAGAACTTTTAAATTTTAGAATATGTTTATAAATCGACTATTACTTGGACGTATCATATGCATTCAACTTTGTTACTTAAACGTTTTTCAAAACACAAACGTCATAGGACTGTTAGAGATTTTAAATAAAAGTGAAAACATTTTTCAATGTAAGAAAGATTTCTCTTCATTTTTTCCATTGCATTTTTTAAAAATCCAAAATTATAATTTTTCACCGAGATAGAACCATATGTGTGGGTGTCCTTTGAGTATTTTAATGTGTTAAACTTTTTCTTTCTTTACATTCTCCTGCGTTCATGTTTAAAAAAGTCAAGCATTGTAAAAACGTTTTTTGAATGGTCAGTTAACAGTTGACTCAAGATCATATAAAGAATAAAGAATTAAAATAAACTTAAATCGCTCTGCACACTTAAGCATAATTTTTTTCATGGAAGATTATCTCTTGATTCCATTACATCGCCCGAGGTATTTACTATAACCATTAACGTTACGAAAAGTATACCCTATCTAGACACAGTAACTCAAATGATTAACTCTGAATATTACGGCGCGTGAACGCGTTTTTGGAAATAAGAAATACTAGTAATAAATATAAAAGAAGAAAAAATTTAACGCGTAAAATCTCAGTGAAAAATTAAAATTTTTGATTTTCCAAAATGCAATGGTAATGGAAAGATATATCCTTTCATTTAAGGAGGTACCAAAGCCAAGGTTAGAATGAAGATTTTTAAGCACATTTTCCAGGACTTCCACTGAATATTAAAAATAAAAACTACATGAATATCTTCATTTTGTAGTTTTCTAGACAGACACGTAGTTATTCGAAAATTATTCCATAGACATCCAAGAAATTGTGTTTGAAAATATAAATTTTAACTTTTACTTTGGTTTGTCTTGAAGAGAAATCTACATGGATTTTATGCCTCCAACAAAAAATCCAACGACATATTTATTCTATATAATTCATTGTATGACACAGACAAACAGGTCTTGAATGGAGAGCAAATTTCAAGTTTTAAGTCAAAATAATTACGAAAATATATACATTATTTACAGTAAATTTATGTGTATGAATTATCATTGCAAATAAAGACAAATATTGTATGTTCGGAATTTAAATAAGCACACCACACAAAAATTTGAGGGTGAATTGTGAAAAAGGGTATTTACGTAATATTTATTCGTAAAAAGTAAAAAGAGAGATGTACTAAAATTATAACCAATAAATGAATGAGAAGTAGTAAGAAAATTTGCGAAACTGTAGTATTAATGCGTCATGGGGGAAGTTAGAGGGCAGAAAAGTTTTTCTCAATAAATAAAAAGTCTCGTTATGCGAAAACCATGCACGTTATTTTTTAGTCTCTCAGTTTTTTGCCACTAAGGGTTTTAAAATAGCTGTATACTTATTTCATATCTACAAGCTTCACTAAAAAATCTTGCAGGTAATTTTTTGCCTTTGTTAGAACTCAGCGTAATTAGCTGGTAGAGCGCTTGTTTTGCTTTTTCCACTTTGCTATCTCATGTATGCCTCATATAATTATGAGAAATGGAGTTAATGAGTGTTTTTACTCTACTTTGTTATCAAGCTTGTTTCGTGGTTCATTTTACGAGGCACAAAGTTATTCAAGGGTATATTTCAATAAACATCGAGGATATTTAAGGAGAATCTCATTTAAAAAGGCGAATTTTCAAAACTACTAAAACTTACAGGAAATGTAATTGAAATTAACGAATATCCTTCTGTTTGCAATGCTTCACCGGTATAAACTTTTTTATTATTTTTAACGAAATAGACATTTTTGAAAGAATGAAACCGATATAATAATGTTCATATCTCCGTGTCAGTTTCCGCCCACGAACACATGCTTATATACCTGGAGACTCTCTCACGAAAAGTCGCTCTCGTATACAGTAACCGGAAAATTTGCTGATATTCACTAAGCTGGAAAATTGTGGAAAATAGAAGTGAATGCTGCACTATTGAGAAAAATGTTAGCAGCTTCCTTTCGCCAGCTTGGATTATGTTATGCGCTTATAGAGATGGAAAGTTTAGCCAGCTATATTTTTAACTATATACTTTTTTAACGTTGGCTAGAAACATCTCTTGAAAAATTATTTTTTACTCCGAATGCCTATCTTACGTACAGCAAGATTCGACTTTATGTATATATTTAAATGACACTTCTGGGTTTGCAACGAACGAGGCTTTTTATTTATTTTACTGGTACAATTTTAGACTCAGAATTAGCCCTCCATTTGTAAACTCTCAACACTATAATCAGAAAAGTAATCAGCATTTCAGTGCTCAAATAAAACGTCCAGACATGTTTTAGAAGCAATTAGTATAAAAGTAACAAAGCAGTAAAAAAGTCTGTTTTTCATAAGAAAAGTCCCGAATGAAATTTTACAGAATAAATTCAGGAAAAATTTTTATGAATGAATTTTTATATTCAGTTATATAGGGAAAAGCGAACACACGCTCATAACAAATAACAGTAACACTGCTTGTTAATAAAAATTACGAAAAAAGTATGTAAAAAAGATCTCAACCAAACTCATAAGTTATGTACAAAACAATTAAGTCGGCATATTTGTCTGGGTTTTATATAATCGATACCTTGGCACCTCATGCCCTGGTGAATGATACCGTAGAGGAGACTTCCACAGTGATCGCAGAACGTTGGGCTGTTGTACGTTTGTACCTTGAACTGATGCTTCGTCCGCGTGTCCTGCATTTTTTCGTTTAAATTTTTCAGTCAAGCATCATACAAACGGCAAACAATTTTTGCATTCTTTTGATATTGTATTTTATTTCCTTACAAAGGTCCCAACAGAGTCGCATGGCATTAAAACGCGCTTGAAAAAAGAGCGCACACATGGCAAAGGCAGGATAATTTATTTATCCACTCTTTTTTTTTATTGCTTTAAAAAGGGCGCAATTTGTGTCGCACCTATTCGTTTTAATTGCAAGCGCCCGAAAGATAGCTTAGGAGTTTGCTCGTGTTGAATTGCTTAATTAAATTTTCTCAAATCGTAAATAAGGAAACGCGAGACAAATGACGGGTCGGCGGAGGGACCACTTTACAACATCAAATTCGACTCCACTAAATTTTCTGTCCATTTAACAAAATTTCCAGCATCTACGTTTTCGAAAGCTTGCTTCTTTTCTTGTAAATTTTTATATCAAACGAATAGTTAGGCCAAAGCACATAGGGGAAGAATAAAATAAAAACCCAACGATCCCAGGCCACGAAATAGTGCCGCTTTGGATACGATTTAAAAAAAGGGCAGAGACGTAAAAATAGACGTATAAAACGTTCCTTTCTCTCGCTTATGCAGGCAATTACGTACATGTGTGCGTGCACACACACACACACATACACACACTCGCACTCGCACATATGTGAGAGAAAGAGTTTGGCTGAGTACGTGAGTGAGTACGAGCAAGTATAACCCAAGAGCGAGTATATGTGTGCTGCATAAAAGGAAAGAATCGCGCTCGAGAATGAAGGTCAAGGACGCGCGTTTATACGTACACACAGAGATACTACAAGAGCTTGCAGTACGGGAGCTAGGGTCAAGAGAGCGCGACGCGCAAGCACAAGCGAGGCTGTTACCGCTGCCATGATGCCGCTCTTTGCGCGAGTCCGGAAAACGCGAGATATTATACACTTTTGATTGTACGATCGCTTGTAAGTACGAGCCGCGCGCGCCTAGTGGCGAAACTTATTCTGGAAGTAACGATCGTTATATGGCTTGCTTTTTTGTTTCAACCCGTACCAATGGTTAAAGTCTGCGCACCAAGTTTTTACACCGACGTACCGCGGATGAGCTTTTAAGTGCGCTGACATTATGGGATCGACGCAATTCACTATCTACATGGTTATAACTTTTAAGACTTCGAAACTTTTTGTAAACGCGAGTATAAGTCTTTCACGGTAGAGAATGCAGGTTTCATTAAAAGATACTAAGTGCTAAGCGCTCGCGGTAAATATCCAATTGCTTTTTTCCGAGCATGTACGAGATATATTTTACCGATGAGCAAAACACTCGTGCACCGACTGTTATTAAGTCGACCCATTTTTAAAATGAGTTTCGACTTTTGTGTCCCGACAAGTAGATTTTCTCTCGTAATGTATTATAACGTACGGAGTTGTCGTGATGCTATGGTTCAAAACGATCATTCAACTGAGCTTTATTAGCAGTCTACACTTTTTTGAGAAAAACAATTGCGCGGACAATCATTTTTTACAGAAAAAATAAAATATATGCGATTAAAGTATGAAATATTAAGTTTTCTCGGATGATCTCTCGTAACCTGGTAAAAAATAAAATTTTCAACGCTCGAGCCTATTGTACTTGAAGATTTTTTTGTTGGACCATCCCTGTAAATGATAATGATGGCTATTTTTCAACTCAACGATATTCTGTTTCAATTTCATCGGGTTCGTATTTGGTTTCGCGCAAGCTTTAATTAAACGAAAAAAGAAACATCCTTATTTTTCACCCCATATCATTCCAATTTAAATTTCAAAGTTTACTTTTGAAATTGAGCGCATAATCGATTGATTATTTGCCGAATTCTATTGATTTTTACAAAAAAAAATACCAACGCGTATCACAGGTAAATGAAACTTTGCTCAAAATTGTCGAACAACACTACTTGAATGAGTTCTTGAACTCGAAATTTATTTCAAAAACACAATTTATAAGAACCATTAAGTAAAGATATAATTCGTCTAAGCACACTCTAAATAAAATGTAATTTCCGAAGAATTAAATTTACTTAGTTCAACTTTACATTTTTGACAATATTTCATAGAAATTTTTGAATCACCTTATATTTTGAATTTACCGTTCAATTAAATCTTACTAATTCGATAGTGAAATATGCTCAACTGCATGTACAAATTTTAGATAAGGTGCTTTATTTATTTATTTATTTATTCAAAAGATCTATGGACGAGAACTCAGAAAAATATTGAAATATTGAAATTTTTGCAAGTACTTTAAAGTTCTTGAACAATATTTAACTTTGATATTTTCATAAAACAATGTCGGGTAAGAGAAAATTTCAATTCTTTTGTCAGAGCATCTTTGCGATTTTTATTCTAGTGTAAAAAACATATTTGCTAAAGCACTATATAGTCTTTTGTCAAAACGAGTACTTGAGCTAGTAAAGAGAATACTTCGAAAATTCTTCAGCTATTACTCAATGTACGATGAAAAAGCGCGCTGACAGTGAGAATATGAAAATCGTATGATTCTTCTGACTCTCCTTTCTTGAATTTCAAATAAACATTGCTTTCATTATTTATAAACTTCGACAGGGACAAATTTATTTGAAAAGTAAGTATTATGGCTCCAATAGTGAACGCAATATTTTTTACCACAATAGTTTAGAGAATGTTCAGTCAAATAAATTTGTCAGATAAATTTCAAAAATGAAAAAATTGATAAAAAAATAGTTCACAAATAAAAAAGAAAACCTGTGCACGTGAAGCAATTTTTCGTTCATAACTTTTTCCAGGATTTTTGAAGTTTAGTGACATTTTTATTGTCCTTTTTTAGTCAATTGCGTGATACCGAGAGGCTTTGAAAAATTTCGTTTCGATGTAAAAAGTTGAATACGCATTTTAACTATATGTAAAAGAAATTTGACTAATAGCTATTGCGAGTTGCCATTTTTCGCTCTGCATCTTATATATATAATGGGTTCTCATCATGTGAGCGCAATCTAGATAAAGAAGTTTCGAAGTAGTTATACAAACTAATGTGACGTTAAAATTTTTTTGTTAAAAAAATCTTGTTCATCATTCCGTGAATTATTTATTAAAGAAATGAACAAAAAAAAGTACAAATTGAATTTACATTTTCAACGAAAATTTGTGATTCGATTGGTAGCGATGTATTACGTACTTTCTACCAAGCCCCTCCATGATATAGTTCATAATTTTTCCGTGCCTACGCATTTTTTTGTTTTTATTCAATTTTTTATTTGTTTGTTTGAATTCTTCAGAATCTCATTACACGCAAAATCGTTGAAGTAGATGTAATAACCGATCTGAAACTTACGTCGGAATCGGCGCCTTTGTCCGCTCCAGGACAAGTGAAAGACACGTACTCGTGGCATCGTTTGTGCACGACGAAGCTGCATACTGCAATACAGATTAGGAAAAAAAAATCGGTTGAGTGGTACTACATGCTCTAGATGTACAGCGTGAATGCATGCACGTATATATAGAGAATTTTGCTGCCTTTTTTCTTTCTGCGTGTATACCCACGGCTCCGTGACAGCCTCTTTACATTATTGCATTATTATGATTTTTTTCTTCGACATTTTTACTTTCTTTTCAAGGACGAACTTGCGAGCTTACCTTGGCACTGGTAACCCTGCTTTCCAAAGCCCCTGAAACATAAAAAGGATAAATTAGCCTTTTAAACCGAGTACTTTTTATAGATGAATATGCTAATCCTCTCCCTCCAAAAGAGACATTATCTGTGTGCCAATATGAGGCGTAAGTTTTGTAATGAGTAATGATATGTTTTTATAATTTAAAATTTTTCATAGTAATGCTAAAGTCATTGCATAAATGAAAAAAATCAACACGTGTTGTTCATTCTCAATGAATATTTTTTGAAAGATGTGAAACAGCATCTAAATTAACAAAAATATCCTTGTTAAAATATTTAATTTGAGTTAAAAATTCGGTTCATTTACAAATCATTGTGACACAAAACAAAAGTTATTATTTCTAAATAGTGTGGAATAGCTAGGAACAATAAAACTTAAGTTGAACAAGTTCTTCGTTGCCGAAACTTTCAAAGAACTTTGTCTTTTCATCAACCCAGTGATTCACTATAAATTCGAGTTTATCTTAGCTTCACGTGGACTTGAATATGGATAATATTGAAGCTTTTTGTACATTTAAAGATGAAATAATATGGTGGCGAAATAGTTTTTTAACATCAGAAATTTGTCTCCTCAAATTTTATGTAACTACTTTGATCAAAAATTTTTGTTCAATTAATCAACTATAAATTTTTATCTATTTATCCATCCTATTTTAATTTCGAGCCTGCATTTAAGAAAATAGAATGATCGCTTGTACTTTAAATCTGTGGTTGCTAAAATTTATGATTGTTCAATTTTCAGGTTCAACTATTTAAATGCATCTTAGGAAATGTTAACAAATGAAAAATGAACCTTATCATATTAATTATAACTTTTAGAGTTTTTTGAGGGCGATTGCACTCATCTTTCTCTCTCCCAGAAAAGTGGAGAAGGACATTAAGGTAAGCTTTCTTTTTAAACTATCTAAAAAACGGTCGATCAACAGAAGTTCATTTAATTTACCAACAAACAAAAGATGGATACTAAAAACTGTAGCTACTTTATAAACGGTGCTACCGCAATGAAATAACCAATAAATAACGCTGGTAATAACATTCAAGTGACTGGTAAAAGTTTACAGTAAAAACGGCTGGTTTTATTGAGACTTGGTAATCAATGAACGTTTCAAATTTTAGTCTTATTAGCAATATAATTTTTACTTCGATCGTTTATTGAACTTTCAACCTGTTTGAAAAAAGAGGAAAAATTCTATGCGAAAAGTTCCAAACATCAAAACAAAAGAATCTAAAAACTTTTTTTTGAAAAAATTTTAAATACTGATTTTCTCATAAAAAGCATCAAAATCAGATATTGTTTTTCTCTTCTTCAAAATTAAAATAAATTCAACTATTAATAAGTTACTTTGATATATATAAATTGATTTTATTAGTAAAGGAAGCTATAAATATTCAAGAAACTTAACGATCATTATATAAGACTATACCTACTTGTTATTACTCCAAAACCTTATCTCTTTATCAATCAAATCAAATGGATAAAAATCAAAATTATTTCATCTGATTTTATACATTTTATACAAGAAAAAGATTAACTACGAAAGCACACATAATTAGTTAAACTTTTCATCTTGTAAACAATCAATTGCCTTCTCATTTTATAGTCTCATTATAAAGCGCCTTTCCTTTTTCATCGTAATAGCTATGAAGCCCTGTTCTTTTCTTGTAGTTCAATTATATCAATGTAGCTTCCCTTCATCATAAAGAAAAGATTGTCACAATATAATCCTTTCAACCAAGCTAATCAATATGTAAGGTTGTATGTGTCGGATTGCAAAAAGAGTTCATTATTCTTAACTTGAAAACATTGTAAGTTGTTCTTTGTCTAAGAAACAAAGTCCTATTATATGATAGCTAATGTTGTTGAAACTAAGCATTTTAAATTGTTTCGCCCTTATCAGTAAGCGGAATACTACATATTTTGGCACTAATGTATTCACGGGAATTAATACACAAAAAAAAGCTCAATAAAAAAGTTTAAAAACAATATCTTATTGCTTGGGCTAGTGAAGAACACGAAGAGAGGGGGTGAGTTCTGCTCTAGTATAAGTTTCAACTACTTGTATTAGTAACGCGGTTCATTAAAGCAATCTAGTTTTGGTCTTTTAATAAGTTATCAAAAATGATGAAAAATTTAGATCATAAATGGATTTCCAAGAGTTCTTAATATTATTAAAAAAACTGAAACCCCATTGATTGAAAAATGTTAAATTTAATACGTCACTTTGCTTTAATACGTTCATAAAATAGTGCGCAATTTTCAAGGATTAATTCTGTTTTTATGCATTATTGTTTGCATACGTAGAAGTACAAAATTTAAGTTGTCGCTATTTGCTTAAGATAAAACTCGAGATGAGCATGAAAAGAAAAAAGAAGAAAGCGACAACAATAGCAGATGTGCATTCCCTCTTCCGCTTTTTTTTTGTTCACTCTGCACAGTTAATTTGGTTGACCCACTTTTCATCGATTCTGGTTAAATACGTAGCACCTGAGCATATTCGTGCATCAAGAAAAAACTTCGTAGCTTGGTAACAAAAAAACTTGAGGGTAAATTGAGTTTTGTTTGCATTGTGCCTTTCTTTCTTGTTAAGTACAACATTTCAAATATAAGTGAATAAGATCAGTGCAACGTGTATATGTTAATCGTATGGTTTGTTTATCTTAGTGCATGAAAAATCTATTATCTGCGAATGAAAACACTAAAATGTTTATTAAATTGGTTTATTTGAAATTTTAAAAACTTTTTTCGTAAATAATAATAATTATTATCATAATAATAGTAGTAGTAATAACGTTAGGTCCAAATTAATGATCCAGTAGACCAGGTGATGTATCAGCAGCAAATATTATCGAGCTCCACTTTATATGTTATAATCACATCATTAAATCAATTATCGTTCATCAATATATCAAAATAGCATTAAACTTTTTTATTAATTTCAAAAGATTACTCTTTGATAATAGTACATTCTGATGCAGTGCCATAAATAACATTTTTTGGTACGGCATAGTTTAAGGCCTAGGGGTAGCGAACAATTACTAGATGTTATTATTGTAAAAACTATTTTATGAAAAAAAAGAGGTTTTCAAAATCATAAATGATTACTGATATTAAAATTATTTTACTTCATTCATAAATAGTCATTTTGAAAAGTACGCCGCTAGTCGAATGACTTTATAAAAACTCTCAATGCTTTATATTCGTTACTAATCCAGTCAGTAAAATATTTTGTTCAAACTTTCTTGTTAAGCTATTTTCATTTTCTTCATACTGAAGAGCATAAAACTTGAGATATATGTTCGATCACGCTCACCGAACGAGACAGAAAAACTTATAATTGCCAATCAAGCCACTTTTTACAAATTAAAGTTATCTGTACAAAACTTTTCATACCCGTGAACATAACCGATTCTCTATAAAATCGAATGCGTTCATTTCTACCAAGATCAACATTTCGAAAGAAATCCTTGAATATTGCTGGATATTCAAGATCCGTATTTTACGTTTTTCTCATACTAATTCTCATACTAACTTTTGTTTGTGTATTATTATTATTATAAAAGGGCAGAAACTAACACACGTGTCGAAAAGTTATATTCTCAGCTAGTTAATACTCTATATCAAACAATGACACATATCAATATAACCGAATTGACTTACATATCTAGTTAATTAACGAACATATAGTGGTTCCTCCTTAATGTCAACACGTAAAAATTCATAACAACGATGATTATGATGATCACCTTAACAGTAATGGTAAGTAAAATAAAGAAAAAATCATTTCATTTTTTACACAATGATAACAAAACAGAGTCCAACAGGCAGTTTTTCGACATAAATGTATACTTGCAAGATTGGCATGCAGCCAAACCACGTAACAACTCTATACACAAACAATAGTTTATTTCAGAATATTCCTTGAATTTTTTTCCTGGAAATATACTTGGAAAAAAATCAATAGTTACATGTTTGGGTAAAAATATTTTTTCCTATTCACACCGCATTTAATTAACATACATTTTGAAAATCTCAAAGAAAGATGATGATATAAAAACGCGCGAGGCCGACCAAACTTGAAAAACAGCACACAGTGCATGGAAAATATCTCAGATTTATTGTGCCATAATTCGAGTTCGATTTTAGCTTTATTTTAATAGTGCAGTAGTAACTTAGTCATTGGCTTTAAGAAAAGTGTAAGCTTAGAATTTCTTGAATGCTCCAACTCTTCATTTAAATTATGATAAAAGAGTAATCAACAAAAATACAAATATCATTTCTGAATATAGAAATATACTTTAAATATCACAAAAAGTTTGTGTTACTGGCAATTATACTTTTATTTTAAATAAAATGATTTTATGTCCGAAAACATTATTTTTTTATTGTAATAAATTCGAAAATCATTTTATTTATACGAAAATTGAAATGAATTATTATTTACTCCGATAATTACTATTAGATAACAAATATTTTATATCAAACCTTTTATCGTAGTAGTAAACTGTTAATAAGTGCTTAAAAATCTATATTCTCAAAGCAGTTTATAACTATTTCTGGATCTTAAGAACTATCAATTTTACTAGAGGTAGAAAAAATACTCGAGTACTTTTACGATTTAACAGATATAATACTGAAGGCATAGTAATTTCATTCAATGGATTGTTTATGATGTATTGGTTCATTTGAAGCTATTTTGCATATTTTTGGCAGACAATTTTGGATTTTACCGGTTCGTTTTATTTTAGAAGCATTTTCTATTCTTGTCTTTTTGTGGTACATTCATCGTAATACTCTACTGATGTATTGTAAGTTTTCTGTATTGTTAATAAATTTGTGCAACAGTCGAGGTTTACCAAATAAAAATATGCATCACGAATTCTCCCGAAAGTCCTTAAAACAATCTTCAATTAGATCTTGTGTAATGTATCTTGTGAATGTATTATATTAAAACGTACGTATGACCTTTGAACTTATATGTTCGTAAGATTTTATATATTATTTTGATGTAATTACCACACTTAAGGTAGCAAATTTGAAAGCGAGTTTTTTTGCAAATTTTCTGGTGTAAGTACAAGCCCTGGTACAGCTATACACCAAGAACTTTCGAATAAAAATCTTAAACAAGACCTTTCATAGTAATTATAATTATGCCAGAGGTCTAAAAATTACTCTAAGGTTTTATACAAAATTTGCTATACAAGAATTTTTTACTAATACTAGCCCAACTTTCAGCGCGCTTCGCGCGCTCTTTTCTTTCTTATTCCGTTTTGCCATTTTTCAATATTTAAAATAGAAAAATTAAATAAAGGTTATGTTATAAACTGTAAAAATACGCAATAGGTCGGCTTTTCACCTCAGCGTCTCCTCGAGAAAACCAATCAAAATTAGTCTTCAGCCGTCCATAGGTTAATATTCCACTTTCTTAACTTACTATAATACTCGTATTTGCGCGCTACAAAACAAAATCAAGCTACTGAACAACCAATCACAGCGCGTATAAAATGCTAACGCCAAACTCCTCACCACTTTTATAGGATAGGATGTAAGTTTTTGTGTAATGTATTGCACAAGATCTTTTTCAAGATCCTTTTGAGAACCATTCGCATAAAGTACTCACTTTTGAAAAAAATGCGGGATCGACAAAAAGTCAAATTTTTAATGAATTATAAAAAGAAAATATGCATGAATACGCACTCGTAAAAAGTTAAACGATGACCGGGCAATACCATATACATATGTATTCCTAATCTACTTGATTTAGTAGCAATAGAGTTCATATTATCAACGTTGTGGGTAGAAAATACGCCCGCGCTTACGTAGGGTATTAGCAAAGGCTTTATTAATACGATATACGCAGGTGGATATAAGCATACATCTTGCATGGACATACAAACGTGAACACGGTCCTTTGATGAATTTGCAAGATCAAGCTCGTCGATCAGTTCACGCATCGTCGTCTTCTATCTGCCAATTGACTGCTACCTGAATTGGTAACGTCGAATATATATACGTTCCGGAAATAAGTCACAACCGATTCGATTTACAGTCTATATATTCGTATCCTTTGATTTTAAACAAGTCTTTGTCTTCGAACCCTTTCCTTTAGATTAAAATAAATAAATAAATAACAAGATATCTGACCTGATTTTGTGATGTTTTTATATACGTCTATAAATCGACGATAATTGAAGGAAATGCGATCTTCTCAGACATTCCAAACACGTTTTCCGATACATAAAGTAATCGTATAGAAATCAAGAATACACGTATTTCCGTCAATTCGAGTTTAAACAGAATCGATCAAGCCATTGTTTTCATTTTTCCTTTTTTTTTTAAACGGAACTATATTTATTTTTTAACAATTGTATAGTAAATAAAGTGATAAAATAAACGATGATTTATTTAGTTTGTTTACCTGTTTATGTAATAAAGAGAAAAAAATTATAAAAGATGAAAACAAGACGATAGCATAATTACAGGACTTGATATCTCATCGACGTGCGAGCATTGAGTTCGATAATGACTATTTCACAATTTTCTCTCTCTGCAATTTACACAATCGTGTAATAGACTGTTTCTCTGTTCAAATTGAGACTATACATGTATACATGTTAATCGAGTATCAAATTAAGCTGTGGTTTAAAACTCGCATGGAAAGAGTGACAGATCCTGGGCTACGATAACATTGTTTTCTCTGCATAAATACACATGCATCGTTATATTTTATGCTTTGATGTAGCAACTTGTTATTCTACATGGATTGTTTAACTCCGCTCCTGAACAAGTGCGGCAAGGGTGTGCTTAATTATCTTACTAAAACAGCTCGTGTTAGTATATATTATTTGGACTTGGTCACGAAGGCTTATGCAGCTGTATGCGCATATACACTCTCACATTAATGTACTGTAATTTCTCTTCTGTGTCATCGTAAAACAGTATGAGAAGTTGTGTCATTGTGATATCATAGTCGAAAGAAAAAAAAATATATCGATGGATGAAACGACGAAAAAGAAGAAGAAATTAATACTAATGTGTGTGTGTATACGGTATTGAATAAAATAGAACTCTCAAGATAGGAAGACATGAAATTATATTTATTCGTCAAACCGAAATCAAACTCTAGATTAAAATTAAAAACAAAGCTCAGCCATCTGCAATGGCTCGATAAGCTACCGATTAAAAATAGCTATTGATAATAATTATCCATTGCGTGAAATCATCTTCACGCGGAAAATGATAAAGGATATTGAGTCTCGTGAAAACAAGCCCGTGGGTGTGTGTGTGTGTGTGTGTTTCGGAGGCGAGCGCGCCGTCCACGCGATAAAAGAACCTCGAGCTTTGGCACACTCCCGCGGAGTACACAGTAGTAACGTTTTCCAAGCGAGCTGGCTAACATCCAGAAATGCGCTTATTCACGCTTGCTAAAGTGTCGCACCTCGGCATTCAAGTATATTATTATTACTTGCTTACCAGTGTGTGAAATTTCGATGTGGACGAACGCGTCACGTGAAGCCATTGCGAGCTCGAATCATTCACTTTATAGTATTTTGTTTTTAGCAACGCATAAGCAACCATTGTACACACTCCGAGCGCCGCAGCTAGCGTAGCTATGTACAAGAGTGGAACATCGAACGCTGCATGAATATATCTATATGTATTCAAAGCGACGATCCAGTGTCAATGACATCGATTTGTCTTTGATTTCGTTGCTTGCGTAGCACGAGTGATGGAGTGTTCTTCTAGCGATGGGTACATCGTTACATCGTTAGCAGTGTTGATACTTATTCGAAATTATTCTTCTTAATCGTTTGCAATGACAGGATTTGTCATCGCTATGCCGCGAAAAATAATGGTAAGAGCTCAGAATACACTTTGCGAAGTTAAATTTTTTGGACCAATAATTTCGCGAGACTACGTGGTGAGTTGTGACGTCAATTATACTGGAGGCGCAAACACGTATGATCTATTTTCTAAGAATTTGCTTGTTTAAGAATTTTAAATAAGAAAAATTTGGTGCTGCCAACTATTTTTACCTCTTTTAATTTAAAATGAAAATAAGCATTAAACTTGAGACCTACAGATTTAATTGATTATGCAACAAGTTGGTTTTTATGATTAAAATTTATTGTTTTTGCTTACGAAGGTGACAAATCGCTATTTTAATTAGCGACGTTGGAAAACAAACAAATAAACCGAATTTTCCTAAACAACCTAAAATATAATCTACAAAACGAAGTTATTGACACTGAACTTGAAAAAAGTATGCCAGCCCGAAAACTTCATACAGACGGAGGACACAGTTTTTTTCAAATCAAACGCAGACAACGAGAAATCATGAAAGAGCTTGATTGAAATCAGAGACTTTTTTAAGTTGTTTTGACAAGGTGCATTGACTCAACATATTTTGAATGTATAAAAGACCGTTTCGATGTTAAAATAGTGATCTTGTACAAATGTATGATTTATGAATGCAGAATTGATTTTTCGATCGAGACAGCCAGCGAAGATAACATTTTGCATCTATGGCTCTATGGTAAGTATAGCTATTGTTAAAAAATTGAGATTTTTTGAAGAATCCAAAAGAGTAAAACGATATCGAGTAAAAGTTGTTATTATTGATTTATTTTCGCTAGTTTAGGAATATGCCATGAAGAATGAACCATATAATGTTACGTTCATATTCAAAAACATTTGCTTCGTCTTTGGAGGCTGTCCAGGGCGTGCATAGGAATACAGATTAACATCAAAGTCATTATTAGCGTGAGCAACGAATAATTTTGCGAATTAGCTTGCCTCGCGCGCGTGACATAGAGTTGGACGAGCAAAATTAGATATCGGCCAGAGCAGGACGAGAGAAATTAACGTAGACTGTATACGCACGTGCACGTGCGCACAGATTTACTCTCAGTCAAGCTCATACATCACACTTTAAGATCCCCACATGATGTTGAACGAGATACCTATATGTGCGAATTCACTTAGCAAACGCAGAAACTCCAGAGAGCAATAGAGAGAAAGAGAGAGAAAGATATGCCCGAGAGAAGCCCTGAGCTTTTCGCGCGTATATGAACTCGCTCTTCTCTTGGGCGTATGTAAGTATGTGAAACCAGTATAATACTGACTCTTGCTCGTACAAGCAAATACATGCAGTGGATCTTGAGGTATGAATGTTACGTACGAGATGGAAGTTACACAAATTATGAAATAAAATTGATTTTTATGATCTACTTCAATAGTTAACATATCACAAGAAATGAGACTTTTTACTTCATTAAAAATATATTTTTTTAATAATAATTTTTTCTTAGAGCCGAAAATTCATAATTAAAAATTTTACTTAACTATGCCCGTACTACACCAAATTCCGTTAAATCAAAACCAAGCATATCAACAAACGTATGAACATACATGGCCGGAGACCCGAAAAAGCTCCGAACTTTTCTGGCCAATAGAAATGACGAGCAAGAGGAGTAGATGCGCTCTCTACGTAGTACGTGCAAAAACAAAGTAAACATAAAGATGAAAAAACATAGTGAAAAAAATCCGTCTGTAGATGAAATTCTGTACTTCGTTCTCCTCTGTCTTGTGTATAATGTATTATTTTTGGTAAATAACTAATATTCATAGGCACAACGTGCTCTAAAAAAGATAATATTGAGAACTTGCTGTGACGCTTTAGTATGATAGAGTACATGTTTCAATGACTGCAGGTATGAGTTCATAAAGAGTTCGGTCGAAAAATCACTTTTTTCCCACTCTAACCTAAAATACGCAACTTTGCCGCTAATTTTAGGCTCTCGTAGGAAAAAATAGTATCTCAAACTGGTGCAGATATGGTTTTTTAACAAAACTCGTTACAGCACTCGCCTTCGGCTCGTGCTATAATCCCTCGTTTTGCTAAAAAACCATATGTGCACCCTTTGAGAAATATACTATTTCTCAGGTTAAAAATGATTTTTCTTCACCAAAGCCTAAAATTAGAACCTAAGTTTAGACGAGGAAACGTGTTTACTCTGTAAAATGATGACAATGTACTTTATCGATATGTTTGTATGTAAATGTTAGAGATAGTGTTAAGAAAGAGAGGAAGAAATCAATACATACAGAGATTGCATATTTCGAGTAAATTTAAATAATTGACAAATTCAGAATAGCATTCACGTGCTAAAATTCGATACCGAAGGATATCGCGTATGCGTTTTACATATTTCGTGTGGCGCATTTTCAGGAAAGCTTCGCAGCTCCAGTTGGTGTGTATGCACGATAGATACACAAGCCGCGCGCGACGAATTGAATATCGACCAAAATTTACAATAAAACTTTCGAGAACTGCTGGTTATTGCAACGGGCCGCATTTTAATTGATATCGTTAGATAATATTGCAAACAGTTTGTGTTGCCGATGTTTTTAACAAAAACTAGAGAGAGAGAGAGAGAGAGAGAGAGAGAAGAAGGAATACATTGAGTAAAATATATCGGCTCATTACAATATTTCTCAAACTTTGATCGCATTGAAAGAGCATGAACTTTTGACCCAGTTCAAATGAAGGGACTCTCAGGCTTTCTCGCGCGCGCGCGCTCTCTCTCTCTCTCTCTCTCTTTCTCACTCAACATAGACGTACGTGAACACGCATATGTACGCAGCGAACAAACTTTCAAGCTAGTGAAAAATTCATACATTATTTATTATTTTTCATCTGTAAGCACGTGTCCACACAGATATTTAAGTAATGGATTTTGGAAAAAAAATACAAGTCCGCGTATCGATTGGCGGGCTGGTGTGAAATGTTGTTGACCTTTGAGCTTATGCATTTTTCACTCTTAAGGATTATTTTACCCTTTTTATGCGATTTTGTATATGTATAAGCGAGTCGTATGTATGTATATCTCATTAATAATAATGATCACTCGACGAGCATCCAGTAACTTGACCGCGTAATAATATCGAGCCCCGACGTTATTACGTTTTCGGCTTTTGCGCTCGTGATTTTGCATAACGGATTATTTACTGTAGGGCAAAAATATCATTCCAAATTCTCAATTACGTATCGTGCGTCGAAGATACATCTTATATGCGAATTAAAATGCGCTCGAGTCTCGCATTCATCACCTGTGGAGGTGCATTTACTAGCGAAGCTTACATTAATCAATCGCACCTCGAGTGTACTCTCGAACGCGCCTTTTACGTGCTTTTTGAATTCACTTTCCGCGCGTTTATCATCTGTCTAACGCATATCGTACACTGCACTTCATTTATCGGAAAAAGGCATAGTGCGTAATTTTTCTCTTCGCAATGGCATATATTTTATGATCGAGCGATGCTATATATAATACATATATATTCTGTATATTGTCCCTCTTTCTCTATTCTCTCTTGTGCGCTTTCGATCGCTGCACAATTATCACCTGACACAATTTTTCTTTCCAGACAATATACGGCAGACGAGATAGAGAGCGAGAGAGGTGGAGAAAAACGTAACAATAAGCAGCGAAGAAAAGAAAAACGATGGAACGAAATGAGCTTACTCCACTGCGTCAGAGCTGCACATTTTCTCCTAAGGTTATATAAATTTTGCGCTCTAACGCTTTGGTTTCGAGGTCTACCTATTCCACGTAGCAAACGTATACATTATACGCATCGAGTCAAAAGACGCGCGCGCGCGGTATATATGTTCTGATTTTAAATTAAAATTATTCTCGCGAAACATTTTATTTCAATATCACGTGTCAGGGCGGCCGAGCTCTTGGGAAATATATAAAAGTCTCGCGTCGTACATTATAAAGTCGCTACGAGCTTGCGGTCGGCGCGCCAGCAGTCATCTGTGTAAAGTCTCTTTATTTATTTTTTTTCCACCCCACTTTTTACGAGCTGACACGAGTTCGCGCCATGGCACCATTCTCAACCTTATTTATACTCGATAAAATGAGCGAAACAATACACGTCCTTTTCAGCTTTGTTTGAAAGTACATATATACAGGGAAAGCAACTTGTCGATTGATCGATGCATTATACAATTGCCGAGTATGTGTGCACCTGCACAAAACTTACACGTATACACAGATATACGTATGTATATTGAATTTCAGTAAACCGCGTATAGGTATAATCATCGAAGACGTTTAATCCGGAAATTCAATCAAACCCCCGCGAGCAATCCGTGTAATTCACTTGGCCCCGACAGACCCGTTGTATACAGGTATATGGAAAACGTATATGGTTGATTCTCCTGAAATCTGCTTTTTGCATGTCTTTATGCCATATTCTTAAACTAGTGAAGATGAGCCAAAACTGGCTCGGTCATTCATTCAATATTGTTGTATTCTTCATGATAGGACATAAATATTTCAATTTTTTAGGGTCAGTTAAATTTGCCGTGAAGATATACATGCCAAATGTCACCTCCGTGGCATGTCTACATCTCAAAATCAACTCTATTTGCATGTACCATGCATTCTCATTAGCACCTGACCCTATAATAACTATGAGACCAGCTTCTATACATCCAGAGTAAAGTTTAAGTCTATTATAGGGCTTTGAAAAATGTTTTAAAAAAATTTCCCACGCAATTGAAAAATGTCTCGGATTTTAATCATGCTTCTGAATAATTTCAAACATACCGCCTGCTTTGGGTCGCTAACTCATTTTTGATGTCGCTAGATACGTAAATGTCAAGTATTATAGCCC